>NW_026068069.1:560500-588727 GCF_014885135.2 Alexandromys fortis | reverse complement strand
GGGGGGGGGGGGGGTGGGAAAGAGACAGAAATGTTTAATAAATAAATAAATAAATTAAAAAAAAAAAAAGAAATTGCCTGATTCAGCAGATAGACAGTCATCCTGCACACAATGCCAATGGTATTATAAATATTAAATATTCTTTCCTTGAAAGAATATAACACAATGGCAATACACATAAGAGGAGGCCACTAGGCAGGACCCATAGAAGTTGACCCTGAAAAAGATAGCCATAACTGTTAGCTTATAGAAGAGGCTACACATAGCAAGGAGGATGGGGCTAGTTGGATTTTTTCAGACTCCTCATAGGTTGGTTATTTTGAAAGATGATAGACTCTCTTAGTTATTTGGCATTTGGACCTTGGTATGATAAAAATTGGTATATAGGGCTCAGAAAGTGAATGAATGGGGGTTTGAGTCTAGATGTAATTGGCTGTTCAAAAGGTGAACTGACCCATTTCTAGGTGAAATTAACACACAAAACAAACAAAATGTTTACTACATGTGTTTAAAGAAAATGTTCCTAAGCCAGATGCCAGGGATCTGTAATGATTATCTTGGGCAGGAGTCTAGGAATCAGCAGGTCCCCAGAGAAGTCCTGTTTTATAGTAAGGAGTTTGGATCACAAGCCAGGCTCAGGAGTGTTTGGTTTGGAAGATGAATCTGGCAGCTGTAACCCCATACCCCTGTGTTACCTCATATCACAGCCTTCTCACTGGGAAACTGGCTAGAACAAAAGCACCCTTGTCCTGAACTCTAATTCAACATTAAATGAGACAATATATGCAACATGTCTAGAGTGCTATATACAATTCTATAAATTGATGTACAGTTATTTATTGTAATCTTAGATGTTCATGAACTTTAAAATATTTTTTATACCAGTATTATAGAAAAACAAAGGCTGTCTGGGTGAATACCAAGCCTAGGCCAAAATGGCTGATGCTGGACATCAGGTGGAGATGAATCAGCACAAAATGGCTGACATCAGATGACCAGGCAACCTAAAAGTAAACATTGATGTGATCTGTTATAAATCTGTTACTGGAAGACTGTTTTTGTGTGATTTCAGATAAGTAAGAGGTAAGCTCCTCACCTTGGCCCTTTCCTTCTATCTGGGAGCCTGTGCAGGTCAGTGTGTGCTGTGCCTATGTGCAGCCTGTGTGTCTGAGCCTGTTTGACCATAGCCCATGTATGAGAGCATTACTCGATGCCTGCCAGGATCTGACTGCTTAGCAGCTCATATGCTGGTAAATAAAGTATTTATCTGTCTCTTCCTCCAAAAATTACCTTCAACGTCCTGAGTGCACATGACCCTTCCCTGTTGCTGGCATCAGAACTTGGACCTTACAAGGTAATTTGTAAGTGTAAATATTTTAAAACACTTCATTTAAAAAAGTTTGTGATGCCTCATCAGATTTAGAGAAATGCTAATAGTATCCAAATGTTTCTCACTGGTGTTTATTTTAGCAGTCACTGATCTGTGTGGCCATGAGCAAACCTACTTCCATTCTATTCCATCCTGATTTCAAATAAGACACTTTGACTGGGAGAGGAGTGCACTCGTATCTTCCTAAAGTTTTAAAAAACTTCCAGTAGTCCGTGTTTTATAAGGTAAAAGGTTTAATCTTCATTCCATCAGGAGAGAATTGACCAGCATCAGCCTGAAACCTTAGGCATTGAAGCAGATTTATTGGCATTTCTACAATTTATTTTCACTTTTCACCTTTTTTGTCACAGTGAAAGAAAACTGGACTGATAATATGTTTTTTTTTCTGTGTAACCACCTTGACTGTCCTGGAACAAACATACAGAACAAAGAAAAAGTATTAAAAGCAGCAAGAAGTCAGGTGGTAGTAGTGCATGCCTTTAATCCCAGCGTGTGGAAGACAGAGACAGATGGATCTCCCTGAGTTAGAGGCCAGCCTGGACTACAAAGTGAGCTCCAGGATAGTCAAGGTGGTTACACAGAAAAACAATATCTCTCTTTAAAAAAAAAAGTAAAGGCCAAGTAAATTATAAAGGCACACCTAGTAGAATCACACCTAACTTATCAACAGAGACCCTAAAATTCAGAAGAACTTGAACTTATATCTTGCAGACTCTAAGAGAATACAGATACCACTGCAAACTACTATACCCAGAAAAACTCTCAGTCACTTTAGATGGAGAAAACAAGATATTTCATGACAAAGGCAAATTTAAACAATATCTATCTACAAACTCAGCCCTACAGAAGGTATTAGAAGGAAAACTCCAACCCAAAAAAATAACTATACCCACAAAAACTTAGGCAATAGATAATCTCATACCAGCAAAACCCGAAGAAGGAAAACACACACACACACACACACACACACACACACATACACACATGCATACACACATACACACACATACAAACACTAACAACAACAACTACAACAATAAAATAACAGGAATAAAAATAATTGGTAATTAAGAATAATGGATAAAGAAAATGTGGATAGCTAAAAGAGTCCTGTACAATAGAAAAACTTCTAGAGTTATTACCATCACTGACTTCAAGCTCTACTACAGAATTATAGTAATAAAAATAACATGGCGTTGGCAATCAACAGCAGATGGATTGGTCAATAGAGTCAAATGGAAGACACAGGCATAAAACTACATACCCATGGACACCTGAGTTTTGACAAAGAGGCCAAAATTATACAAAGGAAAAAAGAAATAATCTTCAACAATGGGTGCTGGTCTAAGGATGTTGGCATATAGAAGAATGCAAATAGAGCCATACCTATCACCCTGCAAAAAACTCAAGTCCAAGTGGATCAAAGGTCTCAACATAAATCCAAATATACTGAACCTGATATAGGAGAATGTGGTAACTAGTCTCGAACACATTTACACAAGAGAAAGCTTCCTCAATAGAAGACCGATAGCACAGGCACTAAGATCAACAATTAAAATGGTACCTCATGAAACTGAAGCTTTCTGTCAGGCAAAGAACACCATTATTTGAACAAAACAACAGTGTACAGAATGGAAGAAGCTATTTACCAACCCCATATCTGACAGAGGGCTGATTTCCAAAATACATAAAGAATTCAGGAAACTAGATATCAACAAACCAAATAATCCAATTAGAAGATGGAGTGCGGGTCTAAATAGAATTCTCAGCAGAAGATCTTGAATGGCTGAGATACACTTAAAGAATTGTTTAACATCCTTAACCATCAGGGAAATGCAAATCAAAAGTACTCTGAGATTCCTTCTTACACCTGGCAGAATGCCTACTATCAAAAATACAAGCCATAGCTCATGCTCGATAGGATGTGAAGCAAGGGGAAAACCCCATTGCTGGTGGGAGTGCAAACTTGTACAGCCACTTTGCAAGTCAGTGTGGCAGTTTTTGAGAAAACTGGGAAACAACCTATCACAAGAGTCAGCTATACTGCTCTTGGTCATATACCCTTTGTGCTCAATCATACCACAAGGACATTTGCTCAGTTATGTTCATAGCAGCCTTATTTGTAATAGCCAGAATCTAGAAACAACCTAGATGTCCCTCAAACAAGGAATGGATAAAGAAAATGTGGTACATGTACATAATTAATATTATTCAGCTATTAGAAACAAGGACACCAGAAAATTTGCAGGCAAATGGATGAAACTAGAAGATGAAAAATCATCCTGAGTCAGGTAACCCAGAAAGACAGACATGCTGTTTACTCACTCATAAGTGGATATTAGCTGCAAAGTAAAAGATAAGTATGACACAATCAGCCTCAGAGGAGTTAGGTAACTGGAAGTGTTCATGGAGATCTCCCAGGTCTCCCTCAGAAGGGGAAATTGAAGAGATCTCAAGAGTAGGTTGAAGGTAGATTGGGGGTGGGAATAGAAGGGGTAGGAGGGAAGGATTCAGAGGATAAGAGGGAAGGAAAACTGCAGCCAGGATATTAAATAAATAAATAAATTTAAATAATAATTTAAAAAGAAGTATAAGATTTATACTTTTTGTTCTGCTATGCAAGGCATTATCTGGTTTCCATCTCTTTTGCTAAATTACAATTTTACTTTACTAGATTGTAATTGTTAAGACAAAAGTACACTTTTGTGCATTAATTTTAACATAGTAGCCACTGCCTTCCCATCTAATTGGTCAGGTTAAAAAGAAACTTTAATAGAAACTTTTTATATCCTTAATTAAGAAAGAGAAGTACCTTCAGTTTTCTTAATCCCTGAAATAATGAAAGTAGGTGATATTTGATTTTTCAATTGTCTCTAAAGTCGTTTAGTTGATAAAATGCAAAAGAAACTTCAAAAAAACAATCTTTACTATCTTGTTTGTCATAGCTCACATAATTAAAATTTTATCTTGTATACTTTTAAAGTGTTTGAAATGCTTCTTTTAAAGATAAGAACACTTTTTAATGTCTCCATAAACATATATCCTGAGAGTTTCTTTGAGTCTGTAACTCTTTCTGATGTCTAATTCCTCTTCTTAAGAAAATATATTTTTCACACATACAGACAGTGCCTGAAATATGGCAATTGTTTCAAATGGTGCTTTTTATACACTTTATGTTCTGTCTTTCTAGATGTTTAATTATCACTGACCATCTAGTGCCTTTTGGTGCCAACAACCTCAGAAATCTGAGTACATACAGCATACCTAACCGTCTTTCTTGATGGGCTATACAAAGGCAGCAGCCTGAGGGATTTTGTGGTATTTATTTCATTTTGTCCTCAGAATGCACATATGAAGAGTAGCCGAGACAATCTTAGGCTCACACGCAGGTCACCAGTGGCGTCTCAACATTTACAGATAAATGACTTGGCTATCTTCCAAACTGGCTTTTGGCGCATGCGGCACAGTTGGTGTTAGGCAATATATGTTAAATATTACAAAGGAAATTTGTTCTAAAAATATTTTATGTGGAGATCCACAGTCTGACAAGTAATGTGTCGGTAAAGTTACAGACATCTTTCTCTAGTGCAAAATCTCCAGATGGCGTCGTCACCATTCTTACTTTATATTCTTTTTGTTATGTATCGTTCGTTAACCTTCCCTATGTAAAACTCCAGACCCAACAAACTTTGAAAGCTTGAGAAATGCTGCATAGATTTTTATATCCTAAATTATTAAAGATGCCTATGATGTGATCTGTGGGACTGGCTGGAACCAATTAGAACCGGACTACACTGGCTTTCACCATTGGATTGCAGTCACTTCCGACTGCCAGTGCAGTCTTCTACATCCTTGTTGTTCTGCATCCTTGTGCTCCTGTTGCTAGTGCATAGGTATTCTACATTTTTGTTATTCTACATCCTTGTCCTCCTGTTGCCAGCGTATAGGCGCTGAACATCCTTCTCCTCCTTGTTTAATTTGTAAAATCCAATAATCAATCACTTGTGCCTCTAGGACTTAAACTTTAAAAGGTGTGTACATAAAAATAATAAATATTTAATTTATTGAAGAGGATATAGAATACTTACCCCAATGACAGCTTAATCATTTTAAAGGAAAATAACACACCTGACTTTCAGATTATTATAATCTTTTTACATTTTATGCCACTAACTATTTGAGTTTTGTAGTTCTCAAATAAATTACAGGGTTATTTGTAGAGTTACAATGATGAAACAGGTTTCTCTGTTCTTATGTGCTAGAAGCACCCAGTGTCTACAGAGAGGACTGTATTTGGTACTTCTAACCATGGCTTAATAAAAAAAATGCACATAATAAGAAAATTTACTAGATTTATTTGGGCTATATCAATATTTTCTGTTACAGGAACTCCAGGTAAAACAAACATTTATGCTAGTTTCAAACAAAATTAATTCTAATAATGCTTCTGTAAAGCTAAATTCTCTGGGCTTTGAGACACAAATATAAATTCTGTCCTTTAAGAAAATGTTTTTAATTATTTTTAGCAATTGAAGATAGACTTAATGCAATTAAAACTCACAAGCTGTTGGGCTGTAGAGAGTTCAGCTTTTAAGAGCACTGGCTGCTCTCCCAGAAGACCTGTATTCAATACCAGCACCCACAAGGCAGCTCACAAGTATCTATGACTCCAGTCAGGGGATCTGACACCTTTTCCTGTCCTATATAGGCATTGTATGCATAAAGGCATACACATACAGGTAAAATACACATGCACATAAAATTTTTAAAAAAATAATGAAGAATATCACCAATGACTTTCTTATTGCTTGATAGTTAGGGTTTCTACTGGTGCAACAAAATACCATGACCAAAAAGCAGGTTGGGGAGGAAAGAGTTTATTTGGCACACACTTCCGCATTACTGAAAGAAGTCAGGACAGGAACACAACCAAAGCAGGATCTGGGAGGCAGGAGCTGATGCAGAGGCCATGGAGGGGAACTGCTTATTATTGGCTTGCTTCTGCTGACTTGCTCAGCCAACATTATTGTTTAGAATCGAGGACCAGTAGCACAGAGATGACACCACCCACCATGGGCTGGGCCTGCCCACATTGATCACTAGATGAGAAAATGCCTTACAGCTGGTTCTCATCAAGGCGTTTCCTCAAATGAGGCTCCTTCCGCTGATGACTCTATATCGTATAAAGCTGACACACAAAACCAGCCAATGCACCGATAAACTCAGAAAATCAAACAACGGCACAGTCCCTTTTCTTGGTTGTTCACATTAATAATTGGCTTCATCATTTTATTTTGTTTTCTTTTCTTTTTTCCTAAAATGCCCAAACTCACAGTCCTCATTTGGAATATATCATTTTTTTTGTTCAGGTTTCTGTCTTCATTACATTTTAGAGTTCATTTTCTTAGATATTGTAGTGATTCTCCTACAAGCTTTACAACAAGCAGGGAAATAAAAAAAAAAAATTCCCTGAAGAGACAAGAATGAAATTCAGCTCAACCCAATTTTATTGGGACTGGACTGGTCCAGGACTTCTAGAGTCTGGCCAAGATCATTTTACTTTAGTCATATTTAAGCACAGCACAATTTTGGAAAAAAAAAGTACTGAGGTAACAATTAACTCATCCCCAAGTGAACAATTAAAACATGTTTGTAATACATTTCCTTACAAGGTACATTTGGCTTCCTTCACAAGAATGTGTACTGTTGACTCAGAGGGTTTAGGGAGGTTGACCTGTGGGTGTCAGGATTGGCCTGGCCCCAAGATAAAATAGAAGTCATTTACGCTGTTGTAAAGCACAAGTGACCTCACTCATAAGGCTGGGTTTATGAGTTAAAAACTATGTTCAAGATTTAGTAAAAAAATATCTTGAAAAAGTAAAAACCTAAATTCTGGGAGATAAAGCAGAGCTTGTCTCACCAGACAGCAAAGGATCACCAGGTGGTAAAGCAACCTCGTTCCTAGCATTTCAGGAAGAGCAGCTCTGGAGCTTATCCAACTGAAGAGGTAAGCTGTATGCTAAACGTTCCTGACTTCACCAGCGCCTATCTGTGTGCACAACACACTTCGTTCACTACAACACATATTCATACAAGTGTTCTTACCACTTTCTTCTTCCTTATTGCAGTATGACCAGAGAGACTTCATGTTGCTTTGCGTGCTTCCAGTGGACATATGCTCAAACCTTGACATTCATATTTTCCTCCATGTGATCTGACCAATAGTTTTAAGAATTATTTACTTGGACTTGAGCTAACACGACAGCTATGAGTACTAAATATTCAATGAGAGTGGCATATGTTAATAGTAGAAGCCAGGAAACAGCAGCAACAAATTATTTGTAAAGATGAGAGTATAACCTCACAGAGCAGGATAGATCAATGAAACTAAGGTTAGACATACAAACCAGAGAGAAGATTCAAATCAACTCAGAAACGACAGTGGGGGCAGCACAATGCTAATATAGAAGCCTAACATAGTGTAAAAGAGTGCTACAGATAGTAACATACCAACACATTAGGTAGCATAAAAGAGTACTACAGACAGTGACCTATCTAATGTGACAGCCTAGGAAAGAAATGAGTAAATCTTTGACATTCAAAACCTCCCAAGACAGAATCACAGAATTACGATGAAATAGAAAATCTGAACAGACCAATAATAAATAAAAATGATAAGACAATATTATTCATAACAAAAGGCTGGGCCCTCAAGGGCTTCATGCCTGTAATTCCTCCTAACATTTAAGAAAATTTAATAATAATCCTTTTTCTTGAGTTCTTTAAAAAATAGAAGAGGGAAGCTGTATTGTTTACCTTTAAATGCTGTGATAAAAAACACCATGACCAAGAGAACTTACACAGAGTTATAACCAGTTGAGTATTAAGTATTCCAATGCTTGAGATTTATCGAAAGCATCTCCTTCAATCTACCATGTTCTACTAACTCTAACCATAGTTTTACAGTCTTATCACAATGCAAACAACATTTAGTCCAACTTCAAAAGTACCCAGTCATTAATAGTCTCAACAATGAAAAAAAAAAAGACTGTCTGTGCAGTGGCTTAGGGATCAGAGCTGGATGGCTGCATTCTCACCTTTATGTGATGATAGCTACAGTAAATGAAGAAAAAATAAACTCAGAAGGAAAAAAAAAAACTCTAGTCTCTTGTGAGACTCAAGGCAATCATTTAATCTTAATCCTTGTAATATAAAAAAAGAAATCGAATACTTCAAATACGCAATGGCTCAGAATATATATTAACTTACTGAACTGGACAAACCAGAGTATAATGTTGACCAATGCAAGACTGAAACCCAACAGAGCAAGCACAAAATCCTGTAGCTCCATCCCTGAGAGCAGAGGGCTGAGATGGAACCATTCCACTGGCTTTGATGTTTGCAAGATGCATTCCTCTCCTGGGCTCGAATACTCCTTGTTGTCAGCTTTCCTTGACAGAAGTTTCACCTTGCAGGCATCTCTAACATCTTGGGGTCTCTAACATAATCCAGGTTTCAATCTCACAGCATCATGCAATGGCCTCTCAGGGACTCCCCTGCCACATTCTGGACTCAATAGCTCTCTCTTACCATGAAATATGGAACATGATCCCTTAGTTATATATTTTACATATGTCAAAGCCAAAAACACTTGGATGACAGTTCCAAGTTTGGCTGCCTGCTTGGGATGGAACCTGGCTTGCTTGAATCCCTTTTGTATCAATTTTTGTATGTTCTTTACTAGGAGCAGAAAATGTTTAGGCCTTTTCCTTTGACAGGTTGGAAACTTAGCTGGGTGGGTTCTTTTCCTGAGGGCACTCACCCCCTTTATTCCAATGCAGTGCAGATGTGTCCTTAATCTCCTTAACACGTGCACAATTTAAAGAAGAATTCACACTATTTCGATAAAGCTAACCTGCATCTTGTTTGTAAATGATTTGAATGGGCAAATAAGCAACAAGTCTTTAACATGTCCCTGTGGATACAAAATTTATTTGAATAAAAAATGAGAATGGGTCTATTTGCAGCTACAAACCTATCTCTTGAAACTTGCATAAAGAATTTCTTTAGTGAATCTGAATAAATCTGAAAAAAATCAGGTATTAACTAGCACCGTTGATACAGTTTTCCTTAAAGCTGTAATGTTGACTTATGAGATCTAAGAGTAGGGGGATTTTCTTCTTCAAAGTACAATTTTAGCATTTCTGTTTTGAAAAATTCATACAATTTTACAATGTATTTTGATCAAATTCATCCTTCATTGCCTCCCTCCACCTCATGTTCCCTATCCTGTCATCCTTCCAACTTCATGTCTTCCTTTGAAAATAAATATTAATAATACCTTAAATCCAATTAGTGCTCTCATATGTGCATGGATGTGTGACCATCCATCCACTGGGGCACAGGCAACTTACCAGAGGCCAAGTCCCCAAAGGAGAATGACTCCCTTTTTCTGCAGCCTCACCCATATCAGAGGAGCTTTGGCAATTCACATAGCTCTCACAGTTACTTCTACTTGGCATTTTGACCAGATTTGAGTCTCTGCATTGGCCAATTCACACTACAAAAGGAAGGTTCTCTGACCACGGTTTAGAGCAGCATTAACTCTGGGAGTAAACATGAATATTCAGAAAGCAGTTTGGCAGCATGATCATTTACCAAATTAACAACAGTAGGTTCTATAGTGTTATTTTATTTATGTTTTAATAAATAAAGCGTGCCTGATGATCAGAGGGTAAAACTAAGCCACTAAAGGCCAGGCAATGGTGTCACACACCTTTAATCCCAGGTTTTGGGAGACAAAGGTAGATAAATCTCTGTGAATTCAAGGTCACTCTGGGCTACACAAGATAAATGCCGAGACAGATACAGGTGGTGGTGGCTCACACTTTTAATCCCATTACTAGTGAGACACATGCCTTTAACCCCAGCACTAAAGGGAAACATAAAATGGGAGGATACAGAGACTCAGGGATCAGTCTGAAGTCTCCCAGCCTTGGTAGAGGTAAGACTTTTCTAGTGGTTTAGCTGTTTTGCTTTTCTGATCTCTAACTTTAACCCCAATATTTATCTCTGAGTTTTTATTATTCATGCCACAAGGTTCCCCATAGGGCCTATTGTCTCCCTAGTCATGGACTTTCAGCCATATTTATAGTGCCAGTTATGAAAACTCTCCTGTGTAGCAGGCTTTAACTCTAATTAGAATATAGTTGATTACCCCATAACCATTATGGCATTATTGAGTTAGTAACAACCTCTTGTCCTTTGGTGTCTAAGTTACTGTTTTATTGCTATAAATAGACAGCATGACAAGGCAACTAAGAAAAGAAAACATTTATTTAGGGGCCTGAATATAGCTTCAGAGGTTTAGTTTATTATCATCATGGTGGGGACTATGGTGGCAGGCAGGTATGGAAGATGCTGGAGAAGTAGCTAAGAGCTTCATCCTGATTTGCAGCTAGCTGGCAGAGAGAGCGGGGCTGCCATGGGCTTTTGAAACCTCAAAGACCACTGCCAATGACACACCCCGTCCATTAGGCTACCCCAACTCTGGTAGGGTCAAGCCCTCTAACCCTTCTCACTTTGCCAACTGGGGACTAAGTATGCGAACATATGAGTAAGGAGGGCTTTCTTATTCAAACCAGTGTGTGCAGGTTAGAAGATTTTCGCATAGTTTTCATGCACCTTTCATTTTCATTGAGAATTCTTCTCCTCTCTCATTTTCCTACACTTAACTCCAAAAGAAGAATCTTTAACTTTACACTTTCCAAAAATGTCAAGATGTCAACAGCAACAGTTTTCTCCAATCGGCTTCTCATAGTGAATGTGGCGCCTAGTCTTGATTGTCAACTTGCTATACCTGAGAAACCTCAGTTGAAGAATTTCCTCCATGGACTGGCCTATGGAGGAGTCTGTGTCACATTTTCTTAATTGCAAATTAGTTCGAGGGGGCCCAGTCAACTATGGGCAATTCCAACCTTAGGCATGTGGACCTGAACTCTCTAAGGATGGTAGTTGGAAGAAGCCTGAAAAACAAGCAGATGAGCCACATTTCTCCATGTTTTCTGTTCCATGCTCTTGCCTCTAATTCCTTACTGATGGGATGTAACAGGTAAGATGAAATAAGCCTTTTCTTCCCTAATTTGCTTTCGATGGTGCACATCATCCGAGAGCAAACACACTGAGACTGAAGAGAAAGCCTGCTCCTCAGAGGCCAGCTGTTTTATAAGCCTTGGAAACATCTCATTTTAAGATATATGAGAGGGCGACTGATTTTTTGGAGTTGATCTTGTATCCTGCCACATTACTAAAGGTGTTTCTCAGCTGTAAAAGTTCTTTGGTGGCGTTTTTGGGGTCGCTTATGTATACTATCATATCATCTGCAAATAATGAAAGTTTAACTTCTTCCTTTCCAATT
This sequence comes from Alexandromys fortis, assembly GCF_014885135.2. Taxonomy (NCBI): domain Eukaryota; kingdom Metazoa; phylum Chordata; class Mammalia; order Rodentia; family Cricetidae; genus Alexandromys; species Alexandromys fortis. Next base: position 576,920 of record NW_026068069.1, on the reverse strand, counting down.
TGAATCCCCTTGATCCCCTTATGTTGTCTTATTGCTATTGCTAGAACTTCAAGCACTATATTGAAGAGGTATGGAGAGAGTGGTCAGCCTTGTCGTGTTCCTGATTTTAGTGGGATGGCTTTGAGTTTCTCTCCATTTAATTTGCTGTTAGCTCTTCGGTGTTTAACATGTCTTACTAATTATCCCTCTAAGAAGCAATGAATATTCAGAAAATCTATAGAGAGATGGCACGGTCTTCACATGAAAATTGTTACCATTCCATCTCCCCAATTATACCTTATCCTGGAATGGAGATTACCCCATCAAAAGTCAGAAAAGCCCAATTCTCTGCCCACTATCATGACTTAAAATGGGAACCTGCTTCATTAAGACAAATTTAGATATGAAAATCCTGATAGAATCTGTTAATGGTTATCCTCTGTGCACATGCTCTCAAACCCCAAATACTCTAGAAAATCTGCACAAAAGATTCTCAGTCACTATTCTACCTCCACTACAGTGCTGGGGATTTTAGGACACTCACCTGTTTTTCATGACAGTAAAAAAATTCACAACTGTTTTCACTGCTTTCAAAGTCATTCACTTTACCCTCATCTTATAAATATCCATTCTTTCTCCACAGGTTTAGCTCATATAGCTTCTGATGTAAAATGCTCTCTTACCCTGAGCAAGAATGATAGAGTATTAGTCAGTCTCTCTTTCTCAGTGTTCTAGATACTCTGAACATGAATCCACATTCACCATAATGTAACTTATGTGCATGTTTCTTCATTAGATTCAGATAATGTCTACAGAGGAGACAGAATGATATATGTACTGCCTTTAGAATCTTGTAGAATTCCTGATTTAGGATGGGCGCTCAACAGATGGGTGCTGGATTCGTGAATGATGCTGGCAAAGTAAGTGGAGTAACTTAGTTTAATTGTTCAAGAGAAGCTATTTTCAATAATCCTATTGGAAGCATACTTAGGTTTGCACAAAGGTTTCCACACAGTTGTTTACCACCTCCATTAGCAGTCCTATAATCTTTAGAATGCTACCCCTAAGTAAGCATGCTTTGGTATCTCCCCCCTCCCCTATCTTTCCCTTATCCCTCTTTCCTTCCTCTTTCTTTATAATGTTGATTATTTCTTTCTGTTTTGAAGTGTTTTGTCTGAAAAAAACAAACACCTAAAATTAATAACAATTTATTTCATGTATTTTTATGCCTCTCTGCTGAAAATACTATTTTAGATATAGGGGTTCAGCTCCTAATTTACAAATTACATGAATTTGCTAATTTCAGTTTAATAGTTCTGACATCAGTTGAGACTGGGTACATTCAGGATGGTATAGCCATAGATTCTATTTAATAATTCTATAATAAAGCCAAGAGATGACTCTAACTATCAGTGGCTAGTGTATGAAATGCTATCACCTGTTGACTCCATCTGTGTTCATGCTGAAGTCTGTGAAATCACAATCCTGGAGCCTCTGTGGAGCCAACCCTTTCCCTGTAATATATTGATCAGATTTCATACTATACTTTATTATACAGAACTCAGCCTAACCCAGGATAGCATGCTTTCACCCAATTGTGTTTATTGTATCAGTGGTCGGTATATTTCCATTGTTGAAGAACCAGTTAGTTCACTAATCTATCAACCAAGGGACATTTGTATTATTTCCAAATTCCCACAGCTATGAATAAGCCTACTCACAGGTTTTTCTGTGAGTATGGATACCCTTTCACTTGAGCCTATGATCACGAGGCCTGGTTAGAGAGTTCAGTGTATATTTAATTTGCAGGTTGTCAATCGGCTTTCCATCTGCAATCTCATCAGCGACGCTGGACAATTCTAGTTGCACAGATTGGCTGCTTTAGGAGTTTAGTATGCTGGTTATATTGTACTTAGTCTAATTTGGGCACAGGGATGTGCATCGCTCAATTTAATATGCATTCCCTTAGTGTTGAATATTACACATCATCCTTGCTAGTGCTTACTTGCCAATCTTATTTTATCTGTTCACGTAGCTTGCCTACACTTGAGTTATTTACTTATTGAGAATTTGACAATTGCTTGCACTTCAGCTTCTGTGTGGTGGGTTTCTGATGAAGTTGAATCTTGAATGCACCTGAGCCCCAGACTCTGTTGACTCGGCGGAGACAATGAGGGAAAGCATTTCTTGTCTCTGTTCCCTATTTTATTACCAACCTTCATCTGTCTAAATCATACAGGGAAGTGCTTAATTATAAGACGTTTATTTAGAAAACCAGTCTATGCCTAAACAAGAACCGAGCGTGACGAACAGAATAGATACGCTGAAATGGAGAGAAGAAAAAACTACACAGTCTTAAACCTTTATAAAGTACTACTGGCAACTACGAAATGTTGAGGACAGGTGTAAGATGATATCTCAAAGTTGTTTTGATTTGCATTTCCCTGATTGCTAATGAGGTTGAGCATGACCTTAGGTGTCTTTTGGCCATTTCAACTTCTTCTTTTGAGAATTCTCTGTTCAGTTCAGTGCCCCATTTTTTAATTGGGTTAATTAGCATTTTAGAGTCTAGTTTCTTGAGTTCTCTATATATTTTGGAGATCAGACCTTTGTCTGTTGCGGGGTTGGTGAAGATCTTCTCCCAGTCAGTAGGTTGCCTTTTTGTCTTAGTGACAGTGTCCTTTGCTTTACAGAAGCTTCTCAGCTTTAGTAGGTCCCATTTATTCAATGTTGCCCTTAGTGTCTGTGCTGCTGGGGTTATACTTAAGAAGCAATCTCCTGTGCCCATCTGTTGTAGGGTACTTCCCACTTTCTCTTCTATCAGGTTCAGTGTGTTCTGACTGATATTGAGGTCTTTGATCCATTTGGACTTGAGTTTTGTGCAAGGTGATAGATATGGGTCTAATTTCAATCTTCTACAGGTTGACATCCAGTTGTGCCAGCACCATTTGTTGAAGATGCTTTCTTTCTTCCATTGTATACTTTTAGCTCCTTTGTCGAAAATGAGGTGTTCATAGGTTTGGGGATTAAATTCCGGGTCTTCTATGTGATTCCATTGGTCGACTTCTCTGTTTTTATGCCAATACCACACTGTTTTCATTACTGTAGCTCTGTGATAGAGTTTGAAGTCAGGGATGGTAATGCCTCCAGAAGATCCTTTATTGTATAGGATTGTTTTGGCTATCCTGGGTTTTTTATTTTTCCATATAAAATTGATTATTGTCCTCTCAAGATCTGTGAAGAATTTTGATGGGACCTTGATGGGAATTGCATTGAATCTATAAATTGCCTTTGGTAGAATTTGGTAGAATTACTATGTTGATCCTCCCAATCCAAGAGCAAGGGAGGTCCTTCCATTTTCTGGTATCCTCATCAATTTCTTTCTTCAAAGCTTTAAAGTTCTAAAATCAAAAGCACTGATGATAGCCTTTGCTGGAGAGGCTGTGGAGGAAGGGGTACACTCATCCATTGCTGGTGGGAATGCAATCTTGTGCAACCACTTTGGAAATCAGTGTTTCGGTTCCTCAGGAAATTCGGGATCAACCTACCCCTGGACCCAGCAATACCACTCTTGGGAATATACCCAATAGATGCCCTATCATATGACAAAAGCATTTGTTCAACTATGTTCATAGCAGTATTATTTGTAATACCCAGAACCTGGAAACAACCTAGATGCCCTTCAATGGAAGAATGGATGAAGAAAGTGTGGAATATATACACATTAGAGTACTATGCTGCGGTAAAAAACAATGACTTCTCGAATTTTGCATGCAAATGGATGGAAATAGAAAACACTATCCTGAGCGAGGTAACCCAGACCCAAAAAGATGAACATGGGATGTACTCACTCATAATTGGTTTCTAGCCATTAATAAAGGTCACGGAGTGTATTTCTGGTGAACCTAAAGAAGCTAAATAAGAAGGTGAACCCAAGAAAAAACATATAGTTATCCTCTTGGCTAAGGGAAGTAGATAAAATTGCCGGGGAGAAAATTGGGATCTTGGGGGTGGGGTGGGTTGGGATAAGGGGGGACGGGGAGAGAAAAGTGAGAAGGGGAGGATTGGGGGAACTTGTGGAAACAGGAAGATTGGGATAAAGGAAGGTTGGATAGGGGAGCAGGGAAGCACATATCTTAGTTAAGGAAGCCACCTTAGGGTTGGCAAGAGACTTGAACCTAGAGTGGCTCCCAGGAGCCCAAGGCGATGTCCCCAGATAGTCCCTTGGGAAGCAGAGGATAGGGAACCTGAAATGACCCTATCCCATAGCAATACTGACGAATATCTTTCATATCACCATAGAACCTTCATCTGGTGATGGATGGAGATAGAGACAGAGACCCACACTGGAGCACTGGACTGAGCTCCCAAGGTCCCAATGAGAAGCAGATGGAGGGAGAACATGAGCAAGGATGTCAGGACCACGGGGGGTGCACCCACCCACTGAGACAGTGGGGGCTGGTCTATTGGGAGCTCACCAAGGCCAGCTGGACTGTGACTGAAAAAGCATGGGATAAAACCGGACTCTCTGATCATGGCGAACAATGAGGACTGATGAGAAGCCAAGGTCAATGGCAAGGGGTTATGATCCTACTTCATGTTCCGGCTTGGTGGGAGCCTAGCCAATTTGGATGTTCACCTTCCTAGACATGGACGGAGGGGGGAGGACCTTGGACTTACCACAGGGCAGGGAACCATGACTGCTCTTTGGATTAGAGAGGGAGGGGGAGAGGAGTGGGGGGAGGGGGAGAAGAGTGGGGGGAGGAGAAGAGTAGGGGGAGGGGGAGGGAAATGGGAGGCTGGGAGGAGGCGGAAACTTTTTTTTTCTTATTCTCAATAAAAAAAAAAAAGAAATGTTGAGGAACGAATCTGTGCATTTACATCTGTTTCCTCTGCCTTTCTTTGGGTTCTTTCCTCTTGTTTATTTGGTCCTATTCTGATGTTTATTTTTGTTTTATCTTATATTTCATTTCATTTTATTATTGTCAGTTAGAAGTCTGTTTATTTTACAAGGAGAAGACAGAGTGGGGGTGGGGTGGAACCAGGTGGAAAGGGAAGTAGGGAAGAACTGGAAGGAGTAGGAGCAGGAGAAACCATGTTCAGGGTATATTGCATGACAAAATCTATTTCAAATAAAGAATAAAAATCTATTTTCACAAAAAAATCAATAAAGAATAATATTTAAATGTGGTTTGGGCCTCCTATAGAAAGTACAGTATGGTACTCCAACTTTCTGAATGTTTAGACTTTTAGAAGATGGCTTGCAGAATCTTGAGAGAAAAATATTTCTGTACTATAAGGGCAAAGATGCAGCAGGAAGACTTTATAATTGCAAGTGGTTTACTGGGAGAAAACTATCTAAAATTTAGACAAGTAAAAAAATAATGATGAAACTGGGCTGTGCTTACAAAAATCATAATTATGTTTGTTGAGTATTTAAAGATATGAAATCATATTAGTAATATTTTATAGCAGTATTTTGACTAAATTGGCTAATAATAATAATAACTCTCCTTTAAATTTATGAAAATCTTATAAAAGTTGGCTAACAGCTGATGATCTATTTGTGGTGGTTTTTATTGGGTTGTATAACCCCTTGAATCTAAGAAGTTGTTTCCATATAAATATCCTCTAATTAAAATAATATTTAATGTTGAAAAAGAATTGCTGAGAGTGGGATGTCATGGAATATTATTTTAAGATGTGTCACATTCATTTATGGTGTGGAATATTTGTTTAATGATGCAAAGATACATTGCATTCTTTTATGTTGCATTTGTTTAACTCTGTGAAGTTGTGTTGTTATGCCTGTCTAAAACACTTGATTGGTCTAATAACGAGCTGAATGCCCAATAGGTAGGCAGGAGAAGAATAGGCTTCTAGGCAGAGAGAATAAAGAGAAGGAGAAGAAAGGGGTGGGAAAAGGAGGAGAGGAGGATGCCAGGGGCCATCCAACTAGCCACACAGCTAGAAGAAGTAAGAAGAAAAGCAACATATATAGAAGAAAGAGAGATATAAAGCCCAGTGGCAAAAAGTAAATGGATTAATTTAAGAAAAGCTGGCTAGAAACAAGCCAATCTAAGGCCAAACTTTTATAAGAAAGAATAAGTCTCTTTGTATTTATTTGGAACCTGGTTGGTGGCCAAAGAACAAAGAGTAGAAAAACCAAAAAGATCAACTACAGTGGGAGAAATAGCCTTCTTCAGGAACGATCACACCAATTGATTGCATTATAACAAATGATCATCCCTAAGAATGTACATGGGAGTGGTATTATTCAGAAAGAGCAGGTTATGATTAGGAATATATGTGTATATAAATATGCATTTAACAACAATCAAATGAGAGGTCATGAATTTAAAAGAAACAAGGAGAGGTGTATGAAACAGTTTGGAGGGAGAATATCAAGGGGAGAAATGATGTGATTATATTATAATCTCAAACATAAAAGAAAAAAATTACAAAAAATAAAGCCAATCAAATTTCCTCCAGTAAAATATTTTTATCTTCCCCAAGTTTGCACAGCTCAAGGAGAAAAAAAAATGGTGACAAGTGTCATTAATATTCATTGTGTTATTATAATTTGCATATCTAATTATGCTATTCACTAGGTAAGCAGTCAATAAGTGATCGGTAAGAGAATAAATGAGAGGATGAAAAGCAATAGCTTGGAATAGCAATGGTATCGACTCAATTTCACAGGTGAGTAAACATCACAGCAGTAAGAAAAACCCAGGCATTTGTTGTGTATAACTTTCGCTTTATCTATTGTAACTTTATTGTGGTCAGATTTTGACTTTGGTGTTGTTTGAAACCTGGAAGAATATTCAAACCTGACATCATCATCCTTGGCTCTCGGTCTGTGGTTATTTTGGCTGATTGTCTTCCCCAGGGACATTGTCACGGAGGTATGTAACTCACAGTATTTAACAGGGAAAAATTCAAATCATGCCGATTTAATGAATGTTTATTAATTAATACATGATAATCCCCATAGCAAACGCATAAAGGACACAGAATTGAGTAGATATACAAACCACTTAAAAGGCAGGCATTTATGGAAATATAGAAACATATAAACATATAAAATATTTTCACTCTATTTAAGATTCCTCTACCCAAGAGGACAGAAAAGGTTATGAAGAACATATAACATCTCACTGAGCTTAGTTGATGATTAAAAATATCTACACAACATGTATGTGTATATATATATATATATATATATATATGTACAGTTCATCTTCTCTCTATATGTAGAACTAGTTTTACATATCTTTGCTCACTGTTTGTAGAGAAGTACAAAATACATGAAGTGTGTTCCCCTCCTTCTACCTGCTTCCTATCATATTTATGATTCATCAGGCCTGAAAAAGATCTTGGAATATACAGTAAAAAAATGGTTTTTAAATAAAAAGAGTGTTTAATATTTGAAATTCATATGTATCAAAGACATCAACCCTCTTTATTCCATTCAGCTTTAGCCAGCTATATTAACATTTTCTATAAAGGAAAAAAAACAATTGGATTATTATCCCCAAAACTTTTAAATATTTTAAATCACATTGAAATATATTTTGAAGGGAAACAATCTGTCAGAACACTGGCAAGGGTGCCCTTCATCAATAGGAGTTGTCAGTACTTGCCTTCAGCATAATTCACTTCATGTAGCATATTCAATGAACTTAGTAAAAGAAAAATAATGAGGTGGTCAAGGAGGCTTTTCATTGTGTATCTAGAAGGCTTACAAGAACACTGAACAATTATAGCTTTTTGAATAATGGATATAGTAATGTGGTCATACTCTACCCACCCCTCAGTTTGTTTTCCTTCATGGTAACATCTTCTACAACCATTTCATATTTGTCCAAATTAAAATGTTTTCATCGGAACCTCACCAGCAATTTAAGAGATGTTTGGTAGACAGTTTTCCCAGCGGCATTCAATCTGTGCTCAAGACCTGCTCTAGGCTTCCTTGCTGTGCCTGTCTTCAAGTCTTTTTGGACTTCTCTGGTTAGTAGCATAGACTCAACAGTCCTGAAGTTCCCATGTTTAGATGAGCTTGATAGATGTAGAGTCAGCACTGTAGATTGTATCTTAGGTTGAGTTTGTAGGGAATATTTTTGTGATTTGACTGGCTTGTGACATTTTGAGAAGGACATCTAAAGTGTCCTTCTCAAGCCTACTAGGAGATACAACATGTATCTGATATCTCATTGGTCTTTTGAATAAAGAATTTTCTGTTCTGCATCATGAAGTGTCTTTTCCTCTCTCATAATCTAGTTGTTGGAAGTAATCTACTGCTGCTAATTTACAAAATGTATTTGACATATGACCACCACGAATAACCAAAGAACCTCACAAGTATTGGACCGGTAAATTATGTAGGATGGATTAGCATAAATTCATTAATTAAATGTCTTTATATTGCATGCTATTTTCATATATTTTTAATGAAAATTTTATCAGTTTAAGTACAAGCTTTGCTTATTTAATCAGGCAAAGCACATTAATGTGCAGTAAAATTTCCCAAATCAAAGTTTCATCAGTATTTCAAGGGACACTGTGAGCAGTTTGGAGTCTGTGACTACATGTGTGACTAATGATAATCATTTATTTCTATATCGTGATAAATTACAGTCCATGAGCATTGAATTATAGCTGGCCAAGTAGGTGTTCTTCATATATATATATATATATATATATATATATATACACACACACAAATTGGAAAGCTTCTAGGATCTTTTAATTCTTTAGTCTCCTTGATAATTGACATGTATCATAAAAACAGTTTTATAACACAATCTAATGCTTCGTTAAGTGAAACAATCGTGCACTAGTCCGAAGGGTTACAATCAACATACACTGCTTGAAAGTAGCAAGTGTTGTCTTTAGATTATCATGAGATTAGAAAAGCATGTTTGTCAAACCTGCTGAGTTTACAGTGTACATTTTGTTTCTGTGAAATGTTCCATCTTCACGTTACAAGAAGTCCTGAGGTCAAGTTCATGTAATGAACTCAATGACTAGATTGAATCATTAGACATTAAATCATACTAACCTAAGATAATTATATACTTCCTCTAGAAAATTTGAAGTGAAGGTAAAAAGACATACCTTTTTATTAATCAGATTTATGAGAAGGTGATGTAGGGTGGAATGAGGTTGAGTATGATTTAACCTTGCTCGTCCCTGAGCAGAGACCATACAAATCAACTTCATAACAATTATTCCAAAGTAAATTGAGGGGTAATTGTATGAAGTATTTTCCCATTATGATAAAAAATGAAACAACAGATCGAGGTATCATTAAAAATCAGGCTTAGTAAATTATAGAAATATATTTTTTAGAGTTACAAAAATAAATGATATTTGGTAAAATGGAAAAGGATTTGTTGTCTCAGGATTTGGTTCTTACTGGGAGTCTTCCAGAAAGAGATAAGTGCATTTACTCTTGGTGTTTTCTCTTCTAATGTACTGTGACTTAAATGAGAATGAAATTATGAACTTGCTTTGGCCTTCCTGAAGGATGCTGCAGAGTGAACATGTTGATTCTGTAAAAAAAAAAAAAAAAAAAAAAAATGGCAGTTCTGTTTTCAGTTCCCACTTGGAGGAATTGTCTTCTCTCCAGGAGCACACCTTCTCCTGTACCTGTGCTGGGAAAAGACCCCAACTCTAGTGAAGACAGCTCATGACAGAGACCTGAAGGTGGGGGTCAGAGCTGAAATGTGGCATGGTCATCTCAGATGAGCAAGCAGATTTTCCAAAACAGGACCTTGTCCCTGTGACTTATCTGACAGAGTAACAACAACTGTGAAGATGATCCATCTGCTTCAGGCACTTCCACATTCTACACAGCATGGCCATGTGTAATCCTCTTTCATTAGAAAAGAAGTCACTTTATGTAGTGATTTCATTTAAGGATTGGCATTACGTTTTATAGAATATATAAACGCTGGCATTAACATCCATTGAGTACTTCTTAATAGCTTGAGCTCATTAGTATTGTAAAACCTATGTAGTCCTTCCTCCATGAATGAATTTTTAGATCTAATTAGCTCTACATAGAATCCTAAATCAATGAGCCATTAGAAAACCTTGTTTTAAATGTTATCTGTGCTGGAGGGAACAGATCTGCCAGCTACAATGTGTGTTCTCCAAGCGTGAGCCTAATCATGAAACATAGCTTTGGGACCTTTGGTTCTGTTTGCTAAAACTGAACAATACTTTTAACACCTTTACATGTTTTAAGTGAATGGGATATAATGAAAGCTTTAGTTAACACTAAAGAAGACATTTCCAACACTACTGCTCTTGAAGATACTATTTCCCTGGTTAGACAAATTTACCATTGATAATTGGTCTTTAAATAAATTCTGGTGAAGCAGGCTCATTTTTTCTTATGTTGTATTTCAATTCTTTGGTGACAGCACTATTATCAAATCAGAAAAATTATTTCTCAGATTTAATTGTGAAACATGTCAGGAAAATTTAAACTCACTAAGATGTGGCTGACTTCATGTTATTGTGCTAATAATATATATATATATATAATAAAATATATATATACACATAGATATGTGTACACATGTGCCCTTGTGCACATGTATTTAACAGTAGAGGTGGTCAGTTAGAAAGTAATTTATAATGTAAAAAAATGAGCAGTTTCTAAAGTCATTGAACAAGACAATTCTGAATCTGATGTCTGTGGATACCAGACTACATTTAGATAGCTCAGTAGACCTAATTTGTCCTGAAAACAAGGGACTTAAGTGATATAATACCTCCAAGACAATATCACCATTTACAAAACTCCAAGGGATCCTGATGCTGACATCAGTCTGTGCTTTGCTGAAAGTTACAACATAGTGTACAAAAGAGTGGGCTTCTTTTCAGACTATGGGAGCCTCTATGCTACACATGGCACCTGACTACATTTTGAGTGCAATCAGAGGCAACTTGACTGCAGCTTGTTAGGCATGGGAATGAACACTACCATCTGTCCCTCACCACCCATTAAGCATACGCTGAAAAATTTCTTATTTCTAAAGTAGAGAGGCTACTACCATGTCAATTTATCAAAGTAAATTGGAACCATATGAGTGTAAGGATGTGTTATAAAAAAAAATACCATAAAGCTTAGGCCAGAGAACTTTTTGAGTGCACTGGATCAAGGAAGGTTTTAGTACCTTCACCTGGACCCCAGAAAGACAAGGATATGCAGCACTGTGCTGACAACGACTTCCACTCACCTGTCGTCTGTTCACCTGGTATGTGCACGTGACTAAGTAGCACAGAGCTCTCAACTCTCCTAAAAGCTTCCGCTCAGCTCGGTACCCACTGTGTCATGGCCTATTTAAGTCGCCATCCACTTGTCTATCATACTTGCCTCCATACTTACCGTCAATGGCCTCCTTGAGGTAACCTCTCCTTCTGCAGCTAGACTTGAACCAAGGCTCAACTCAAGCTCTGACCCTGGTGCCTGGCTTTGCAGCAGTGTTTCCAGCAGACCTCTCACAGGGTATGTTACCTAATGCCCACAGGAGTGCTGTTGGGATCCTGGTCTGCTCTCTGATGTTGTCAGGCTGGGCATCTTTGCAATGCCTTAAAATCTACTTTAGTCAATTAGAACCTTTGTAACCTACATATGCACACGTATGCTTCCTGTGTGGCAGGTCACATGACACCCGAGGTTTAATGTCATCAATGTTTGGAATAAATCAACCTGGATTTGCCTCATCCAGCTCTCAAGGAAAGCAAGATGACTTGTCGAATTCTACACAAGAAAACTGGCCGAATTTGTGAATTTATTGTCATTTAACACATTCTGGCATTGTAGGAAAAACACAAATATGTCTGTTCCCTATGTGACATGTTCACCACACCTAGGGATTCCTGTAGCTTGGAGCCCTGCCTTTCCCCCTTTTCACTCCTCAGCATCTCTGAGAGCTTTCAGGAGGCTCAGCTAGTTGCTTTTCCTTCTAACCAAAATTTTACTTCCTTGGGCACTTGATGACAGCTCTGGATAATAAAGAGGAAGCCTGGCAAGAAACACGTGCTCATTAATTCTTGCTGTAGGCCACAGCTTAGGCACAGGGTTTTAGCAACACCTTTGCAGGATAATAAAGACTTCAACTCTCAGGACTTCAAGTAAAGTAACTTAAAGTTACCAGCTTTAGCTTAATATTGGTGCTTCTTCAAGTTACTGGTTTTATAATATTGATAAGTCTTTCTTCTTAATAAAAAAACAACACCAAAGATGAAAAATAAATGTTCCACAATCTCTATATGTCAGCATATAATTTTAACCATATTTAAGTTCTTCTACAATTACTATCTTATATTGGATTGAAGGTGAACATGAGTGGGAGGAAACGCATCTGAAATATGCCAGAAAATAGCTTAGAAATAAACTTGTTAACTCAAGGTACATTTTTGCTTCTTCGTTTCCTTAGAACCAGAGTGAACTCGTAGCACAGACAAGACTTTCAAGCATCTTACTATTGACTAGAACATAAATCACCCCTGTGTCATTTTATTTTAAACATGCAGGACATCAAACTACTCATTTTTATGGAATTTTAAAATTTGTCCTCTTGTCTCAACTATTTGGACTACATCTTACAATTTACTTCTCTCAGACAGCAGTGGGTGAAGAAAGAGAACTCATATGGTCCTTAGCTGAGACAATGACAAGGCAGGATGTTGTCAAGTCAGTACTAAAAAGGAGAGCTGAGGGAAAGCACCAGTGGAAGAGCAGATGAAACAAACACGCAGAAGTAGAGACTCCAGCCAGTTACCAGTTTCTAACAAAAAACAAAAGCTAACACCATCCTGATTTAAAAGAATATCCTCTGTGGTAGCGGAACAGTGGTAGCTTGTGCCAACTCCTGACTGGTAAACAAGGACTGGTGAGGGCTCTTTAGAACATGTGTTTTATAATTTGAGCAAAAGTCCTATCTGGTCAGTTGTGACTGTGAGGACTCAGAAAACAAGTCCCAGTGCATGGCATCATAGCAGGCTGAATGCCTTGAATTAAATAGGAATCAAGGTCTCTTTGACCTTCTGAGCCCTTCCAGACTCTAGTTTCTTCTTCTCCCACAAAGTGCAGGTAGGAGATTTTATATTTCTTTTTATGAATTTCCTTTATTTTTTTTTGAGATCCTCCAGCAAAGAATCTCTGCCGTTTATAATTTGGAAACCATTGTAGGAGTGTAAAGCTAAGAGAAAGTTTGATTGTATACTAAAATAAACACATACCTTTAAGGCACCCATAAAATAAACCTTGGTTCCTTCATAAAACTAAAGTCAAACAAAAGCACTATATTGCATTAACCTTTAAGGAGAAAAAAGCTAAGGAGAAAGTGTGATATTTTTTATTGTTCAGAAGTAGTTGTGGATGTGAATTTACTTTACTTTTCCCGAGAGGAAATACATAGAATTAAAATGACATGGCCATGGTGTGTCCCAGGGTGGAAATACAGTGGGGGTGGGGGAAGGAAAAGGGAGGAGAGAAAGAAGGGGAAACTGTGCCTTTGATGCAAAACAAAGAAACAAACAAACAAATACGTTTATTTTATAAACAAATAAAGTAAAATATGATACATAAAAGTTAAAAATAAGAAAAAAAAACACTAAAAAGATAGGATCAACTAGTCTTTCAATATAAAAACTCAAGAACTGCAGAGATAAGTACAAATTCAGCTGCTGGATTTGAGATGACCATTCTAAAGCTGAGATACCTTGAATACAAAGGGAAAGGAATTAGAGCAGAAACAGACCCAGAAACATATGAAGATGGGAGACTCAGTTCTTCACACCTTATGAGTTACTTTGTCAGCTGTGAATTCATAGATGAGGAGTTGGGATAAATAGTAATCATTTCCTCTCATTCTCTTTTGGTTGTTTTGTTTTTCAGGGAAAGTAATCCTGCTTTGTATCCCAAGCTAGCCTTGAACGCATAAACTCCCTGCTTTTGCCTTCCATTTGCTGGAATCACAAACATCTGTAACAGAATCCAGCCTCATGATATTTGGAGCACTAGATACAGAAGAACAATTTAGCCAGTGCAAGGGATCACTTACAAATGATAACTTTTTGGACCACTATCAACATACACAATTGCGTCCTTCTTGTCTATACTTGGTAGCTTGGACAAAGCCTTGGAGTAGTTAGTTTGTGGTTGTAGTTTAGAGTTAAATGTTAGAAATATATACTGATCATGTATACTGTGTTATAAAGAAGAATATTTGAAAGAAGTTTATCTTTATTTTCTTTGCATCAAGCAGCAAAAAAATGTGAAACAGACTACCTGCTCGATTAGGAGAAGATGAAGTTGTGGGGTAGTAATTGTGATGTCTGACGTTGGCTAGAATTTGTGGACTGGAAGGTGATGAACTTTTCCCCATTGTAGCTTCATTACTGAAGTATAAGTCTAGTCAACACATCTCTACTAGTCAATGCTGAGCTGAACTTTCTTAAAGTACTCACCTTCTAATTTGTTTAAAAAGCTCTGTCCATCCCGCCACCTTTATCAAATATGTCCTTAGCCTCTAAAATTGCAAGTAGAATTTTAAAATCTGTAGAGTTTTAAAGCTTAGTTGATATTCGGGACTCTTAAATAAAACACAGCTCTTTAAAATATAACAAAACTCTGTCTTTGACATTTTGAAGATTTTACTGTGTTCGTGTCCTTTTCAAAATAATTACCCTTTTAAAAATGTCTTGCTGAGGGGAGATAGATCCTCGTATAATACACCCTGTGTTTAACGGAGGAAACTTGCAATCTACATCTGGATGACACAACACTAAAAAGAAAGACTATAACATGTAAGAGAGTCTGAGTCGCAGGGAAATCCCATAGTCTGAGACATGCTACATGACTCTTCATTTTATTATTGCTCTGCGGACAGAGAAGAATTCCACTTATTTTAAGATTGAAAAAAATACAGTCAGAGCCCTTTTCTTCAAATGAAGAAAGATGGGAGAAAGGAGCAATTAGTTTCCTGATGGAAACTCATGTCTCGGTACTAGGACTGACCCTCTAATGTGTAAGTTAATGGTGGCCAGCGTGGTTGTGTACAAAGGCAGCAGTTGGCAGTACAGAGATTCAAAGCTAGTACAACTAAAATTAGAGTTATGTGGAAATTTCTTCCATTTAGGCCATCTTCCAAAAAAAAAAGTAGCAAACAGGCAGTTTATTCTCTTTTCTTGTTATTCACTTTTCTAAATTTTTCTTTTGGATCAAAACAATTTGGTTGAGAAGTATTATAGACTAAATATTTATGTTCCCTTACAAATCCATGCGTTACTAACTTGTTCTTAATGTGGAGATAATCAGAGATGGTGCCTTCAGGAAGTGAATGGGCTTGAGGATGAAGCCTCAGGAGCCTTTGTAAGAGACTCTGGACCCCTTGTATTGTGCTTCTGACCTACGATTAAATTGAGAAAACAGCTTTCTGTAAACCAGGAAGCCAGAAACCAACCCATCAAATACCAAATCTACTAGCAGAACCTTAGCCTTGGACTTTCTGAGTTTTGGAACTCGGAGAAGTAAATTTTGGTTGTATGCACTAGCAAATCTAGGGTATTGTGGTGTAGTGGTCTACATGCAGCAAGACAGAGGACAGAAGTGCAAACATACAGAAAAACAGCCCCTAGTTCCTTAAATTAAATGCAATCCCATTTGTATTTAACACAATAGGGTCATCTCTAAAGTTTTTTTTTATATATAAATTATGGCTACAAAAGACCTTTATGGCAGAGCAGGTGGTAGGCACACACTTAGGACATATCCAAGGCCATGCTGCTCTGAGTCAGAATTTTATGTTAAGTTTTACTAGTATTTCTATTTCTAATTTCTTTCTCTGGCAAATCTACTTAGAATTCTTACTTCAAGTTTCCTTCTGTATCAGATCCATTACTATCCAGACAGGGTGGCTTAGGACTAGACTCTCAGTACTCTCAAGGTTTGAGGCAAGAGGACTCTCTGAGTCTGAAGGCAGCTTGGGCTACATAGTGAGGTCAAGGCTAGCCTGTGTTTTAGAGCAATAGCACAACTCACAAAACAAAAGAAAGCCAAAATTAAGTAAATAAGTTAACATTGATAATAGTATTCGCCTCATTATTTCCTTGTGAGGCTTAAACGAATGATTTTAATTGAACATTTAATAGATCACTTGATAACTTCTGAGTCTTGTTATGGAATTATTATATATGTCCATTTATATATGCATAAATGCCAATAATGTATAATTATTTTAAAACTTTAGAAATTAAAACATAGGCCGGGCAGTGGTGGCACACGCCTTTAATCCCAGCACTCGGGAGGCAGAGGCAGGTGGATCTCTGTGAGTTCGAGACCAGCCTGGTCCACAAGAGCTAGTTCCAGGACAGGCTCCAAAACCACAGAGAAACCCTGTCTCAAAAAACCCAAAAA
>NW_026068069.1:538897-560493 GCF_014885135.2 Alexandromys fortis | reverse complement strand
CGGGACAGGCACCAAAGCTACAGAGAAACCCTGTCTCGAAAAACAAAAACAAAAAAAAAAAAAAAAAAAAAAAAAAAAAAAAAACCTAACATCTCCCTATATGGTACACAATTACCCAAATTATAATATATAAAAGAAAGAGGGTATGAGGCCAAGTCTTAGCTGTTTAACATTTATAAAGTACACGTATGCTTTCATCCTCTAGAACTATCTTCTGTATATGGATTTCTCATTGAAGTGTTTAAGAACTTTGTTCTATGTTACAGGCTACTTAACAGGTATGACAGAATCCAAAGCAGGATATGAAAACACTAACATGTGGGTGTTTTGAAGTGTCCCTTTGTAGCAAACTTGGATTGTATATAATAAGCCAATTTAAATCCTTCCTCCCACAAAGAGACTTGCTTGACTATATTCATTGTGGCTTTTCCACAATAGTCAGATACTGGAAACAATCTAGATGTCCCCCAACCAAAGAACGAATAAAGAAAATGTGGTATATTTAGATAGTAGAATATTACTCAGCTGTGACATCATGAACATTGCAGGCAAATGTATGGAACTAGAAAAAAATCATCCTGAGTGAGGTAACCCACAGCAAGAAAGCAAATATGGTAAATACTCACTAAAGATAATTATGATACAATTCACAGACCCAGAGAGGCTAAATGACAAGGAGTGTTCTAGATATGGTGCTTGGATCTCCGTCGGAAGGAGAAATAGAGTAAATTTCATGGGTGATCTGGGGAGGGTGGAGATTGGAACAAAAAGAAAAGGAAAAAAAGAAATATAGTAGGTGCTGGAGATATGGCTCAGTAATTAAGAGCACTGATTACTCTTCTAGAGGACCTGGGTTCAATTCCCAGCACCCACTTGGCAGCTCACAACTGTCTGAAAATGCAGTTCCACAAGATCTGACACCTTCACACCAATGCACATAAAATAAAATTAAATAAATCATTAAAAATTTTAAAAAGAAAGAAAAAAGAAAAATACAGTGTGTAGTGAACTCCAATTAGTCAAAATAGTGTAGGTCTTTGGTTGGTATTGTTAGTTCCTATTGCATTCCAGAATGTTTATAAAACTGGAGATATTCCAAGGAGTGACTTTTCTCCTGTTCTCATACTCACTGATCTATGGCTCTTACAACCTTCCCATCTCTTCTTCTGTGATCGTCCCTGAGACTGAGGAAGGAGGTAAAAATCTTCTCTTTGTGACCTAGTACTCCACTGACCCTTATTTTCCCACACAAAGAAGCTCTTCTGACAAGGACTTCTTTGGCAGTGAGAGATGCATTTATCTACTTGCACAGAGGTATGAAATTTGATCAATTTGGTCCTATGCTTATTGAGCAAAGTAATAATAATAGGTTCACCCCTGGGCCTATAAGCTCTCAAACCTTGGTTCTCGATCTGATTTCCAAGGCTGGGCACATGATTTTCCATGTGGAACTGGTTCTAAAAACAATCATAAGGCAGTTAGTTACTTCAGCAACACTGGTGCCACCATTGTATCATGGGATTATCTGGGCATGCCGGTCATTACTGAAGTGTACAGGGTTTACAGCTGGGTCAGTCTTAGATTTTATTTTAAGATGAGAAAACTGAGTGGTAAAATAGACCCACCTCTCATTCTCCGTCTCCATGTCTTCAGTGTATTTGTATTTGCTATTTCCTCCACATGACACACATTTCTCTGTCACGAGCCATTTCCCCCCTAAAAATCATTACAGAAACCATCATCCTGGGGAGTCTGCAGAGAACCCCACACCCATAATTATGTTCTATTGACAAAATCTGCCCACACCCAATTAACTGTTAATCTGTTAGCAGAACCCGCCTCACATTCCAGCTATCCAGGGAACTAGGTGTGGCACCTTGTGACTCCTTGGCCTACCTGACCGAGCTACATGACCGGGACCACGTGCATCCCGTGCCCTGCCCACCAAGTCCTCATGCAGGGCCTATATAAGCAGCAACCATGACCCTAATAAAATGGAGGCTTTGACAAATCTGCTTGGCCTCCTTCTTCTGTCTTAGCTCATTCCCTTCCAGGTAGTGCCCCTCCGTGACCCTGGAATAACTGATTGCAGGGTGGGTTACAAACCCCTAGACTGAGTAACCCACCCAACGCAATCGACATTTCTCCCCTCATCCTAGCGTAAGCTAAATCCACAATGCTAGTTTACCAAAAGCTTGCAATGTTTTAAACATAAAGCAAAGAAAACCAGCCTACAAATCACAATGCCAGAGAACCTAGACAACAAGGAGGATCCTAAGAGAGACATATATAGATATAATCTACATGGGAAGTAGAAAAAGACAAGATCTCCTGAGTAAATTGGGAGCATGGGGGCCTTGGGAGAGGGTTGAAGGGGAGGGGAGAGATAGAGAGAGAAGCAGAGGAAAACTTAGAGCTCAAAAGAAATCAATAAAATCAAAACAAAACAACCTCCTCCTCCCCCCCCAAAAAAAAAAACAAAAAAGAAAAAGATATGCCTGGATTTGTTCACCTGTGTAGATTTATTTCATGAAACTGTGAGTTTTTATTTTTACTTATAATTTTTATTTATAATTCTATCTTTGTTTTTTGAAAGGTATCTTCCAGTAGGGCTGAGGCAAGTCTCTAACACTGCAGTTCCTGCATGCCCTTCAAGTCTGAGAGAAACAGAAGGGAAATACATAGTGCAGAGCTTGAGCCAAGGGTGACCTTGAAAATTAGAGGTAAATATTTAAAATGGAGATCTGGTGGTTCCAAAACATCTTGCCATATTGATCTGGCCACTATTCTTCACAATAAATAATGTAAATAGTTATTTTGTTGAATTAGGAGCAGCAGGGCTGCGTCCCCGGCACCCGGCCGCCAGCATGGCTAGTTTATACCCAGAAATAATTACAAGGAAACTGTATTCTTTCAAACACTGCCTGGCCTGGCTAGGTCCAGTTTCTTATTGGCTAGCTCTTACATATTGTTCTAACCCATTTCTAATATTCTGTGTAGCCCATGAGCTGGCTTACCAGAGAGGATCTTAACCTGCATCTGTCTGGAGTGGGAGCATCATGGCGACTCCTCCTCTAACCTTCTTTCTCCCAGAATTCTCTTCTGTATACTCCGCCTACCTAATTTTCTATCCAATAAAATGGGCCAAGGCAGTTTCTTTATTAGTAAGAAATCATTCCCACATCATTTCCCCTTTTTCCGTTTAAACAAAAAAGAAAGGCTTTAACTTTAGCATAGTAAAATTACATATAACAAAACAGTTATCAAGTAAGAATTACAGTTACAATATTTATATCTATTTTATCTCTTATCATAACTAAGGAAAACTATAACTATTTATTCTTCAACTCCATCAAAGACTCCAGAAGGATATAATATTATCTAAGTAAACAAGAAATAAGAAAACTCTAGAAATGACAGAGACATCTCGCTGCCTGGACAGTCACCCAAAGTTCCTCTGTACCGTTGGGGCATCCATCTTCGGCCTACAGGCCCATGGTATCCAGATACATTTCCATGAAGCAGGAAATTTTAAAGACAGTTCAGTCACTTTCTGCTGTGTTCTGTAGAATGTCTTGTAGACTCTTTCATGAATCAGGAACCCCGAAAGACCATCTCACCTTTAGGCAAGTTCAGCAGTCCTCTCTCTGAGGGTTCTCTGTGTCCAGTTTATGCAACAGTCCAGGCAAGAGCAGTTTCTTGCCCAAATGACTATCCAACTCCATAAGGATCCTCTTCGATGCCCATCTTCCTCTTGAAGTAGCTGGTGCTGCCAGGAGCAGACGTGTCTCCTTGTCATGAAAAGTCCTAAGTTATTAAAATATTTTAAATGCCATATTCTGCAGTCTTTGAAAGATATGAAGAATGCCTATCTAACTGAAATATATCTCTATATATCTAGAAAATCTAATTAACATGACTACAAGCTTAACTATTAGCGATGATTATCCATTAACAACCTATATTTCCTAATTATACATTACATTTTTAAATGAACTACACAATCACAATACCTTAATCAAGATCAAAAATACATATACATATAACAAAATTGACCTTAAAATCCATACCAATGCAAATTATTCATATCTATATCATATCCCCCTTTAAATGTAAAAGAACATTTATAAACAATATTTGGGAACATGGGCGTAGTTTTTTCTCTCCAAACTGCTTCCTGCTGAATAGGGGCGTCGTTAATTAGGTTGTTCATGATATAACCTGTGTGCTAGTTTCATCTCAGTTGGCAATTGAGCGAAGCAATTTTTTGAGGGTGTTCACAGCAACCTTTCAGGAGGGCGTGGTCTATCATACCAAATCGGAATAGATGCAATCCACAGGGTCTCATCCTCTGCAAAAACAAAAGAAGACCCTCTCCAAAGCATCATATCCTTAGACCCAAATTCTGAAATCATAATACCCTCATGAAATCCATTTTGGTTTAGCTTGGCAGCCCATATAATGAAATGTCTCTCTGTACTTAGCTCCTTCACAGTCAAAAATTTTAAAGAAAACACAATGTACATAATCCAGACTCTCTGTGAATTTTCCATTTTTACGTGGCTTATTTTTCTTTATTTCTCTTAATCTATAACTATCTGTACTTCTGTACTCTGTCTCTTTAAAGACTTTACCCTTTTTCTTTTTAAGACATTAACTTTTTTATATTCTTTTTCTTCTCTTTCCCAAGCCTACGTACATTCATCCAACAGTGTCTGAATCTGTTTTATTGTGAATCTGTAATTTTTTTACTATCCAGGAGCACTTTGTTTTGCGCCTTTAAATCACTAAGCGCTTAAGAATCTAAGCTGTGACATTCCTAGGTCAAAAACAGGTACTGTATGCTGGCCCCGCCCAGTCCAACATGGCGGAGCCGCTCGTGCCTCTGATCCTTGCACATTGCACCATTAGCATGGCGGAGCTGCTTGTGCCTCTGAGCTGCGGCACACAATGTCCCCCTTTTAGGCACACAGCAGTCTAGTTGCCATCAAACAAATCGTAGCACTTTAATCCAAATGCTCCATTCATAAGCTCTGTCTCCCGCCGGAGCCAGACAGAGATCACAATGGCGGCACAGCCCAGAAAGCCGGCATTTTAAAACAGCCAGTTTTTTCCTGCTGCCGAGTCAGGACAATTTCTTTGCGGCACGCAACCCAGAAACAGCAAAAAGCTGTCTTAAATTCTCTCTCTCTCCTTTTTAAGCCCTCTCAGGTTTTTAAGTGGATTTAGCCCATCACGTCTGGGCGCCATCTGTTGAAATAGGAGCGGCAGGGCTGCGTCCCCGGCACCCGGCCGCCCGCATGGCTAGTTTATACCCAGAAATAATTACACGGAAACTGTATTCTTTCAAACACTGCCTGGCCTGGCTAGGTCCAGTTTCTTATTGGCTAGCTCTTACATATTGTTCTAACCCATTTCTAATATTCTGTGTAGCCCATAAGCTGGCTTACCAGAGAGGATCTTAACCTGCGTCTGTCTGGAGTGGGAGCATCATGGCGACTCCTTCACTAAGCTTCTTTTTCCCAGCATTCTCTTCTGTCTACTCCGCCTATCTAATTTTCTGTCCTATGAGGACCGAGGCAGTTTCTTTATTATTAAGAAATCACTCCCACATCATTATTTTGTAAGATTTTTCCTTTTTGAGTTATTTTGACAGTAGTAGTAAGAAAACAAAGACACATTCTTTATATAAAAAGAATATGGTACTTTTGTTCCTCAGAAATGCTGATTTTTTTTGTCTTAAAATGTTTATAGATATTTATCATTCATAAAAGACACAACAGAATATTGAGAGTACAATATCCAAAAACACAATCACGTTTAAAAAGCTTTATATTTTAAGTCGTATTAGTTACTATAGGTTTTTGAACAAAGATAGTGAATGGACGTGGAAATACAGAGTTTAATTTGAGATCACTGTAGAAACATAACTTTACATTCAGGTTAAATAACCTTTTGTCCATACTAATTTTTCTCATGATTGTAGCTTTCCTTGTATATGTATAAACAATAAAATACTGGCTAACTATCCACCGGCAAAGTGGAATTGATTAATTATGCTCATTTACATAAGCACCTTCAACTGTTTGAAGTTCTTAATTACAGTAATGATTTAATTGTTTTCACCCAGTTAATGGGAGCGAACCTAACCTTTAAATGTTAGTTCTATCAAAATAACATTGTCAGAATAGATAGATAGATAGATAGATAGATAGATAGATAGGATAGATACAAAAGAGGAAGAAGGGAGAAAGAGATCAGGAGAGATTGAGAGAAAGAGACAGACTTCAAAATGTTTATTAGTAAAAATCTGATTAATCAAAATAATGCTTCATCTATTCATGTGCTGATGGTCATAGCTTAACTCCCTCTTTTGCAATGTCTTGTAATGTTGTGTTGAACACAAAACTGTAAATACCAGCAAACTGATTTCCCTCGGTCATACTCATTTCTTTTATATTATACTCAGGATGAATTATTGCTAGAGCACATGGCATTTTTGTTTTCTTTAAGAGTATAATTTCTTATGTTCTCCCAATGGTGTATAAGCATGACCTTTTCTTCACATCTTCCTTGGCTGACAGTATTATTACAGATCATTGGGAAATGTGGTAGAGAATGGAATCTAGAGGTTTAATAAAATTGTTCATCAATACGTTTCTGAAAGAATTTGTTCTGTGGTTTCAGAGATAAACTACATCAGACAGAGTCAAATAAGCAGGAAATATTTTATTCAAATCTACAGCAGCAAAGTTCAAGAGACTGACCTCAACTCCTACTGGAGGAAAAGATGTGAAGACTTTGAAACGTGAGTGGATTAGGATGAAAGGACTGCAGGATCCTGGTAGGGAGCCCTTTGTGTTCACCATTTGACATTTTCTAGAGTTATGTGCATGCTATCCACCCAAACTGGAAGATGGGGAACAATTTTTCTTGATAATACATTTCAAAGTTATAAGCGTCAGGTCCCCTTGGGGGTGTAAAGCTGAAAATAAGTTGAAATATTTTTATCTCACAAGGGAAGAGGAAGAATTTACAACTGCAACTTTCTCTTGTTTTTTTTTTTGAGGATAATCATACATGTATCTCAAAATTTTCCATTTTCCTTTCTCTTCCTTCCACTTCCCACCAATCCCCTTTCTCCCAACAAGCTGCCTTCTTGCTTTAATATCTTTCTGAACTGTATGAAATCCACTTGGTTCAGTTAGAGTTGCTTCTGCAAGCATGGAAGGGAGCGTGATTCTGTCGCTACACCATTGAAGAAATTCATTTCCAGTCTTAGTAGCCATTAATTTCCAATGGTTCCTCAGGGTGGCTGAAGCCTCATGAACCTCTTCCTCATCCATGACAGGGGCCTGTTCCAGCTTGCAGAGCTAACCTTAGCTCCTATGAGTTCATGATACATTAGCTCTGTTCTGGACGTAAGTCACAATTTCACAGCATGCTCCTCTTATCCCCATTTTCTCTGTCTCCTCTTCAGGCAATGGTCCCCAATCCTTGGAGAACATGGTACGGGTGTCTTGTTTAGTGGGAACATGCATAGTCCTTTATGACTCCTCGCATTAATCATTAACCACTGCAGAAAGAAACATTTGTAGCTAGGGTTCAGAGCGAGACTAATTTATGGCTATACACATAAATATTTTGAAGGGAGTTTGATTGCTTTTTAGGCATTGTGTTAAAATAAAATGTAGAAGTTTGGGGATATATCCATTGTCATGATCCAGCCTCAATAGGTTATAAGTTCCAGGGTAGGGGCATGAGGATTAGAAATGTTGGGCAGAACAGACAGAGATATAAAAAAGAAATATCGATGCATAGGATAGTACCAGGAGGGCAACTCAGTGAGTACTGAATACCGAATCCACCCACATTTATTTTCCATACATGTATATACCCCAATACAAAAAGCAGGGAGGAAGGGCAAAAAACTGCTTTAAAATAACACAAAGGACAACGCGAACAATTACTTGTTTCAGTACTTGAAACATCAAGCTACTGCTTCCTGGGTTAAGCATTCTGATGTTTTGGGCAGAATATGTAGTGAATACACCTTAGACCAAGTATCCTGTAGGCAGCCACTCCCTGGGTCAAACCTCCTGTTTTAAAATGAAGGAGCAGGAATGGGCTTGAGTTCTCTGACCTATGGTCAAGGTGGAGTGGATTCAGCTCTATGTGCCATCTTAACGTCCAAAATGCTAAGTAACCACACCCTAGGTCAGGGTTTCTTGCTTATAGTCGCATCTGTTGTCAACAACTTTGAAAGAGTAGAAATAAGCTCAAACTCTCTGGTCTTTAGTCAAAGTGGAATAGGACTTACATCTGTGCACTCTGGCAGTCCGTTCAGCAAAACAACAGAAGTCACTTTCCCACTGGATCTTCTGACATGCCCAGGCCATGCGATTTCGTCCAGGTTTGTTACCAGACATGAATGAATTCTCTCCTGTGAAGTGTTCACATCCAAGCAAAAGTTGGTTAGCAAACACCATAAGGCCAATTATGTACTAACAGACACATCTTGACTCGAAGGTCTGTATGCAGGGTTCACAGCTGGGTAAGATCAATGCAATTGAAACTTTTTTTTCAAGTAAGTAATCTGAGAAAATGGTGGTCAGGGACTCGTAGTCAGGAATGAGTCTGTAGGTTTTAGTCATGCTTCAGGGAACCACAGACTACCTTGATCAGTTCATTGGTTAGCATCCCTCATACTTGACTGATTTAAAAGAAATAAGGAAAATTTAGGTTTTTTTGTGACATTCCTTCACCTTTCCTTTTAGTTGAGACGATTTATTCCTTCAGTGTGTGTGTGTGCATTTGCACGTGCTGCTGCATGGAAGGCCAGAGGTTTAAATTGGAATGTCCTTCTCAATTGCATTTCTCTCTTGTATTTTAGAGACAAAGTCTCTCATTCAACCTGAAGCTGGTCACTTAAGGTGGACTCACTGGCTAGAAAGCCTCAGGGATCTGTCGGTCTCTGACATATCCCTGATATATATTTTGTGGAGACACACACACCTACATACGTGCACACACACACATCTATATACATCATTCCAAATGCATACAGTGCCTTTGGAAGCCAGAAGAAGACATGAGGTCCCTTGTAGCTGAAGTTGTAGTGTTTAGTTGACAAGTGGGTGCTAGGAATCTAATTGAGGTCCTCTGGAAGAGCAAGCAGCTAGTGCTCATAACAAAACCAGAGAAGATATTAAAATAACTCAGATAATTGAATTCTTTTGTCTGTGCATACATGCATTTCTTAAAAAAATAGTTATTGCGTTTATTATCTAGCATTCACTATGGCAGGTGTCAGTATCTGGTAAACATATTAGTAGCTAATAATTAAGTAGCTCATAATGGTAGCTAATAATTAAGTCCTGTTGCTAGTAAGAAAGTTTAAATAGGTTATTCTTCTTCTACTCATTTAATTTTAAATGACTTCATGAAATAGATACTATTATTATTCTTATTGTATAGCAAATTGAAACAGAAAAAAAGTTAAATAACATATCCATAATAACATAGAATAGTGAAGCCCGAGTGTTTCAACTACTCAATATTTTCACTTCTCAAATAATTTTGAGCCAGTTAGACGTGGTAATTGGTCTTGCCAAGAGAGAGACAAAGGAATGAGAGTTAAGTAACCACAGTGTAAGTATTTCCTTACAAACTATAACAATGGTCAGAATACTGTAGAGACCATGAGGTGTGAGGGCACTGACAGAGAAACAGAAAGTAAGTTAAAGCAAAGTTACTGGGGTGTGGAGAATCAGGGGAATGGTGTGGTATGTGGGCAGACAGGCAAGTTGTTTCGCGTGTTTGGAGTTAAGCAGTCTAGTATCCTAAGTCCATTCCTGTTATGCTTCAGTTGTGTACTGGAGGTAGGCGTTTATCTTTGCTGAGTTTGGGTTTTTATTTTCGAAATAAGAATAATGCAATAATCTACCCTACAAAGTTTTGAAATAGACAAGTAAGCTGTTGGATACACGCCGCTTAGTAAGTGACCCATGTTTATGTAGATAAAGTGTAGTTACTATCATAATTATCGTAAAGGTTAAAAATATTTAGGACAAGTTTTCTCACTGAGTCTAATTTTTTCTTTAGTAGATTTAATGTTCTACAGTTTATAACTTATATATGTAACAATACTTGGGATAAACTATTCAGTCATCTTCAGCAGAATTTGTAGTCAAATCGTTTATGAAATCATATGAGGATCTGGAGGAAAGATGACTCCATGGTCAAGAGTACTTGTTACTTTTTTAGAGGACCCAAGTTCTGTTCCAAGCACCCATTTGGCAGCTAAGAACCATCTGTAACTCCAATTCCCAAGGATCAAAGCCCTCTTATGACCTCTATAATACTTCACACACATGGTACACCGATTGCATGCAGGTAAAACACTCATGCACATAAAACATAAAAGTAAATAAGTCTTTTGAAAAAGTTGAAATGAAACAGTGGCCGTTATCACACACACAAAAATTTATAGCTACTTCCTGAATACGTGTGCACAGACCCATCCCAGAGCAAGCATGCATTTGTACAGACAGCCTTTCTTAAACTTCAATCAGCCTGAGCTAGTAATTCTGACATAGTTCAGGTCACTTAAAATATTCCCCATCGCGGGAGGCAGAGGCAGGCAGATCTCTGTGAGTTCGAGGCCAGCCTGGTCTATAAGAGCTAGTTCCAGGACAGGAACCAAAAGCTACAGAGAAACCCTGTCTAGAAAACTTAAGAAAAAAAAATATTCCCCATTGCATTCTATTGAAACACCGAATCACCAGCTCCACTGCGTCTAAGTTACTAAAACAGCCAAGCAAAACTAGACAAATGAATGCAGTTCTAAATTTAGACTCATTAATTTCTGAGAGCAGTGACATTGGTAACAATAACATATCCTAATATATGCAGTGGTCAGTGCAATGGACTGCGGGCAATGTAATATACTGTGGTTCGTGTGATGAACTATGGCCGGTGTGGTGGCCTGCCACACCAGGTGATGGGTTTTCTTCTTACATGGATGAAGGGAGTTAGGAGATTTATTTAAAAATCAGCAGGGATGCATCTTCATTTATTTTGTTCTCTGTGACTAGCAAACAGAAGCATTTCTTTTTCCTTCTTTGTGATGAGGAGGAAGACAACAATTAAGCTAAAGTCATCTCAAAACAACAAATGGGATGAGCTAGTTCAGTGCCAGAGATGGCAAAAGCCAACTTGTAAAATCCAGACTGATGAACCTTTGTGGATGGAAGATCAGACAGGAAATTCCTGCGGAGCTTAACCTCTTAATAGGGCTACTAAAAGGAACACCTTGGGAAGCCTTCTTGGGCAATCAGCTGAAAAGAAGTCAAGAGCCTGCTTGAGTAGGTGAGGAGAGGACTTGAGGAAATAAGATATGCTCAAGAATGAGCTAGCCAAGGAGGAACCTGGAAAGATGCCATAACATGATATTCCCAGGGCTATAGTATGAAAAGCTCTTTGGCAAAAGTCCTTCTGGTTCCAGATTCCTGCAATAATCCAGGCTTGGTGATTGCTGAGACTGATGCCATATGGCAGTTATTGCATCTGAGAAACCACCAAAAATCAGAAAGAAGAGAAACAAAGACAAATGTAAAACCATGTGGCAATTATGTCTAATTGCATGTACAGTCTAATAAACAAAGCCTAGTATTTCCAAGACCTTTAGAATGTTGCTGGGAAAGACTGTGCGGATGAAGCATGTCTCTCCTTCTCCTTCAACATCACAGTCAGTCAGCAGACAGTTGTTCACAGCTGTTTGCCCCTTTTAGCTGCCAACCCAAACCTCAAGATGAGTATACAGCAAAGCTAAGAACATGACCCCAGGCTCTTCAGAAACACCTCCAGGGACTAGCAAGCTACTTGGAATAAGCAATCAGAAATTCATGAAAGCATCTCGAAATAAGTACTTCCTGTAAGGAAATAACATAGTTTTGAGGAAATGTACGTTGTTGTATGCTTTATTATAGGTGAAACTTTTTTAACCCTTGTGCTTTCGAAACATCTGATTGTTATGTTTAGCTTATCAAACTATCTATGAACTAACCAAATCAGCATTTTGCTATAGTCATTAGCAGTGGGGAAAAAGGACATACAAGTGCAGATTTTAAGCACTACTTGCTTAGTCAAATATTTTTTAAGAAGTTAATTTTGGTAGATGTATTGTTCTGTTGCTGATACTTGATGTTCCATTAAACTGCAGATAATGGACAGCCTTGATGTAAAAAGGGGTTCTAAATCTTGAAGATTTAAACTATATGCTTTCTTAAATGTGTGCTTACTGATGGATTGAAACTCAAATCAGAGTCATTTATCACTTTTGCAAATTAAATGGCTTCCCTCTTCCTCTCACACAATGAAGCTGTTAATCTAATGGTGTTGCAATCTAATGATCCCTCTCCAAAGAACTAGCGGAGCAATTTTATTCTGATATCCTGTTAGCGCTTAGGAAATTTAATTAACTCACAATATTCATAGAAATGGTATGTAAAATGATGAGGGAAAATGTACTTTAATCTGACAATGTGATTGGATATTTTACTCAGAAGATCATTGCAGTACTCTATACATTATTTTTAAAATGTCTTTTAGTCCACTATCATGAGTCAATACACCTGTTGTTATGAAAATATTAGTATCAACTGGGCACAGATCTTCAGATAGTGGTGTGGCCTCAGGAGCCTCTCATCCCACGCTGATGTTTCCGACTGGCTTGATGTGCTCTTCCTTGTAGTTCCAGTGGCTGTGAGTTCATTAAATAAATACTGTTGACAAGCAGGCTTTAGGCCCTTTGGCTCTTATAATCTTTCTCTTTCCTCTTCTGTGATGAGCCCAGAGTCTTGGGGGGGGTATTGACAGCTTCTGAGGGAGGGATAGTTAGTTTTCTTCAAGAAGGGGACCCCAGGAGGCTACCCACATCCTAGTTAAATGGTTCCAAGTGCACATACGGCAGCACCAATGAAACTCTGCTATGGCAAGAGTAAGCAAGGTGTGCCACTCTTAATAGTGCTGTCCTCGGAAGAAGTACTGGAGACTAGGAGTGGGTAGGATTCTTTCAACCTCTGAAAGACTGGCAATGGTGATATAATTTTCATTTTGTCAGAAAATGATTAAAGACACGAAAAAGTAAAACAAAAGAAAACCAAGAACGGAATACTAGGAGTTGGAAGATAAAAGTGGAGGTAGGAAGAGGGAAAGAATGTGAGGGGAAGGAAAGGGTGAATTGGATAAAAACACATTATATGGCTGTATGAACATTAAATAAAATATTTGTTAGTGTTAGTATTAGAGAAGTAGAAAAAATATGCTAAATTGTCCTTGGATTCACAAGAGACCCTAAATACCATAGAAACACTATGTTAAAAAGAATTATCAAATTATAATGTAGAACTATAATGCTAATTATCAAAGTGTAATGTAGAACCATAATGAAAAACAACACGGCACTGCCATAACATGAATCATATAGAAGCCAGAGGTGAGTCCATGCACAAAAGGTTTCCATTAATACCAGCTGAGGAAATAAAGAGTTACTTCATTGAGAGCTCTTTGGACAAAGGGACACCCATCCAAAAGACTGGGAAGTAGATGTTGATCTCACACCAGAGGAAAACCAACCACACTAGATTAAATCTTAAATGTGAAATGTGAAACTGTTCATCTACCTGAAAACTTGAATGTATTGACATAGACTTGGAACCATTACTCTGGATCTGAAGCAAGACCACTTGGGTCCAGGAATTTTATGATAACCTGGGCATCAAAGAGAGACCTCATCTTTAAAACACAGATGACAACGACAACAGAAAGCAAGTGGACCTATTAGAAAAATAGAAATGATGATTAGGTGGAAACTTCACGACATTGTGTTGTCGCATTAATGTGGCTCTAAAAAATTAGGCTCTAAAAGCAAGAATAGACAGATTAGAATACATTAATAATAAGTATTAGTGAGGATATAGAAGGAAAAACTCTTTATAGTGATTTTTTAAATTTTAATTTTAAAAATTTTATTGGCCCTTCTGTCTATGTGTTGCTTTTATTGATTAATGAATAAAGAAACTGCCTTGGCCTATTGATAGGGAAGGACTTAGGTAGGCAGGGAAAACTGAATGCTGAGAGAAAGAAGGGCAGAGTCAAGAGACACCGTGGAGCCAGCTGCTGGAGACAGACACTGGGAATTTTACCCAGTAAGCCACAGCCACATGGCGATATACAAATTAATAGAAACGGGTTAAATTAAGATATAAGAGTTAGCCAATAAGAAGCTAGAGCTAATGAGCCAAGTAGTGTTTTAATTAATACAGTTTCTGTGTGGTTATTTTGGTTCTGGGTGGCCAGGATGAACAAGCAGCACCCATCCAACACTTTTGTATTTCAATTTTTGGTTATTTTGAAGCCCATCACCCTCTCTTACTGCCCTCCCTCATGGAACAGCTGCTTCTTCTCAACAAATCCCTTCCTCCTTTGACATTTTTTATTTTAACTCACAGAATTTAAATATGATTGCTTGTATGAACAAGAGTATTGTGGGGTGTGGTAAGGTCACTTAAAGAAAACTCTTGACCACTATTGTTGAGAAAATAAATTAGGATAGTCTTTATAAGACAATATGAAAATTTTTAAAACTTAAAATTACAACTACCATATAAGCCAGCATTCTCAGGACTGTGTGTATATCAAAAAGAAACAAATTTTGTATGTCCAAGTGATATTTGCATTCCTGTGTCTAATGTAGCCTTATTACAATAGTCAAGATTTGAATGAACCTATACATTCATCATCAAATATATTGAGAAAGAAAATGTGTCGTCTGTGTGTGTGTGTGTGTGTGTATAATAGAATGCCATTCAGCCTCAAAACTTAAGAAAAAAAGAATTAAGTCATGTCTGTTGTGGAACATGGATGAACACGGAAGGCATTGTGCTATATTAAATAAGCCATACACAAGACAATAATAATCTCATGTGCATAGCAAATAAAAAATGTAAAACTCATAGAAGCAAAGATTTTAAAATGTCACTCCCAGGAGCTCAGATATGACGGGTAATAAAATGAAAGTAGTTGGGTACAACTTCTCAGGACAAATCAATTCTAGGTATCTACCATAGAGCATTTTATAATAATGTATCATGTGTTTGCCAAAGATTCAACCAATAAAAGATACTTATAAACATATTACAAAATTTCTCAATAAAATACTTACAAATCAAATTTAAGATCACATCAAAATATCACCCACCATGATCAAAATGATATTGTCTGAGAGATGGTTCCAAATATATAAATCAGTAGATGAAACCCAGTAGATAAATAGATTCGATTACAGAAACTATATGATCCTCTCCTAATAATAACCAGAATTCTCTCATGATA
This sequence comes from Alexandromys fortis, assembly GCF_014885135.2. Classification (NCBI taxonomy): domain Eukaryota; kingdom Metazoa; phylum Chordata; class Mammalia; order Rodentia; family Cricetidae; genus Alexandromys; species Alexandromys fortis. The sequence continues at coordinate 545,097 of NW_026068069.1, read as the reverse complement.
TAAAGTTACTAGATAACCTAGGTATATGGAGACATACCTCAATAAGCCAACACCATGCTAATCAGAGAAACTTGAAGTATTTCCATTAAAATAAAGAACAAACCAAGAATGTCCAGTGCCTCTAATTTTGTTCAATATGGTGCTTAAATTTTTGCTAAAACACTAATTAAGAGGAACACAATAAAGGAGAGAAAAATGTCAAAGTATCCCTATTTGCACATAATATACTTCTGTACATAAAAGACCTTAGAAATGCCACCAGAAAACTCCCACAGCTGTTAAAAAACATTCATTAACATAGAAGAATATAAAATAAATATGCAAAAATTACTAGCCTTCCTATAAAAATATGGCAAACATACAAAGAAAGACATCTGAAAAACAATCTCATTCATAATAGCATTAAAACTGTTGGCAGGGGCTGAGCGGTGGTGGCACACGCCTTTAATCCCAGTACTCACAGGCAGAGGCAGGCGGATCTCTGGGAGTTCAAGGCCAGCCTGGTCTACAAGAGCTAGTTCCGGGACAGGCACCAAAGCTACAGAGAAACCCTGTCTCGAAAAACAAAAACAAAAAAACAAAACAAAAAAATGTTGGCAGTGAAAGAGTTAAGAAAATTTTAAGACAATGAAAAAAATAAATTGAAGAAAATATGAGAAGATATAATAACCCCATGCTTATGAATTGATAGGATTAATATTGTAAAAATGGCCATCCTACTGAAAGCAATCTGCAAGCGCTATACCATCTCTATCAAAATTCCAGCATAATTACAAAAATTGAAAACCTGATCTTGAGTTTTATATGGAAACACAAACAATTAAACAAACTCTATTTCCTACCACATAGATACATGCTCATTCATGTTTTTAGCTCTATTCATAATTGCTAGAACATGGAAAAAGATAGACATTCGTCAACTGATGAATATATAATAAAAATGTGTGTGGTACCTATATAAAGTGAAGTCTTATTCAGCTGTAAAAAATGAAATTATGAAATTTGCAAGTAAGCAGATGGAGCTCAATAAAATTAACTTAAGCAAAGTAGCATAGACTCTGAGTGACAAACACCACATTCTTACTCATATGTGAATCTTAGCAATGAATCTCTAGATGTTGTTTCTGTGTTTAATTTGGAGTACCTGTGGTTCAGAGAAGGAGAAATAGGCCATTAGTAGAATGGGGATGAAAGGTATTAGGGGAGGTAGTTGAAGATAGAACACAGAGAATCAGCTTTGGGGAAGTGATAACTTAATTCTAAAAGTGTTTGAAAAACATCCATATAGAAATCTACTATTTTATATATTCTTATAAAAAAATAAATTGTAGTTAGCCCATACAAGGGGATTATGTTCAACACCAAAGCTGAAACTGTAATCAGGATATATTGTATGAGAAAAGAAGTTAAGTAATAAGCTAAACCCAAAGAAAAACATATATAGACCCACCTGAAAATTGGAAACTGACAAAATATATTTGAAAGATATTAACTATGTATCAACATTTAGAGATAAAATAGGATTTTTCTATGAATAAATTAATATATTAAAAGAAAGAAGAAAGGAGCAAACTAAATTTCTCTTTGGAGATAATGTATTGTATTAGGGTAGTTTCTCTTTCTGGTCACTTAAGTCAATTAAACTCTAATGACAATGGAATTCTCTCTGAATGAAGAAAGCATCAAGAATACTTTTACCTTAACCACCTTATTTGGTAGTATCTTCTGACTATCTTGAACTATCTTCTGACTGAAGGCTTCATTGAAAACGTTTTCAATAAATAACTTAATTCATTAAAAAGGAAGCTAAGTCAAATTTTTTTAAAGCATCCTCATTCTTTGATGCTTAATAATTATCAGCTGACTGTGTTTGCCATGTCTAAATAGAGGCTAATGAAGCAGAAATGAGCTAGAAGCTAACTGAAACAGGGAAGCAAAAAATGAGCATAAAGGGATAAAATGGAAGATTTTTCACTGCTCGAGTGATTCCAAAGGTGTTTGCATCTTATCAAACTAATGTCACTCTAAGACTTGTAATATAAAGGTGGAGGAAATTAAGCAAGCAAGAGACAAACCCACTTCAGGAAATTTATATGAACACTGACAAGCTTCAGTCTATAGATAATTTTGATTACTGAATCGACAGTCTTGTATACTAGTTTCTTCCCTTAATAGTTGAACAGCGCAACATTTTCTGCAACTCTAAATGTGGTAAGCACCTACTTTCCTCAAGAAGTTCACAACGGTAATTAGGTCTTTCTATTATTTAGTGTTCTTGACTCATAAAAATAAACCCTATGTAGGTATGCTGAGTGAATCTACTGGGTTACAGACCAAAGGCCTTCTTATTATACTTCGTGGTCTTTTTGTGAAGTGTCTGCTACCACCATCAGGGATAGAAGTTCCTCTATTCTTCTACTACAGGGTTTCACAACATTTATAACATAAATCACGGATGATTGGATGTCAGTTTTCTGCCTTACATATTTCCTATCTATCTGCAAACTCTTTAGCATCTCTTGTATCCTCTCTATCTGGCTAGAAGGTAGCACTCCACTATGAAGACTTCTCGGACTTCTTTCATTTCCCACTCGGATGTGCTCCGAGACCTCATCGGGAAAGCTTGAATTTATTCCATTTGTCTGACATTGACTTGCAATCTCCTGTCCACCTGCCAGTAGATTGTAATACTAAATAATATTTGTTGAGCTCCTAATTCCATCCCCTGTGCCTGTAAGTTTCATTCAGTTAAATGCTTAGTCACCTTGAGCTGGTATTCCCTTCTCTGCAAATTTACGTGATCAAATCATCCCATTTTCCTTCCCTGTGACATAAAGCAGAGGCCATCAGTTTGGATCTCCCTATCTCTTATGTTTTAGTCATTCCGTTCTCAATTATTTTTAGAAGAATAAAATCCACCTGCACAAAGACCACTTCTATTTAATCACCCTTTCAATTGCTTCCATTGCTATCTTTGAAAAGTTTTGTTTCCCTCCTTTGACTGAGATACACCATTAAGAGATGAGAGGAACGACCTTTCTGCTTCTGAAAAGTCTGGAAGTAGTGGGTTCTAGGAACAATTTGCCAAGGGACCTTTCAAATAAATAGTATGTTGAAATAGAGGACCTTCGGCAAAAAGAAGCGCCATACCAAACATCAGCACAGAAAAAAAGGCCTCTCAGTCTAACTGCAGCTAACTTCGAACTCTACCAGTGGCGCCAGTCTCTCCAGTGGCGCTCTTTCAGGCTGCTCTGTAGGATACAGGGTGTTTTAATTTGTTTCAATATGTTTTTGTGGCAGCTTGCTACAGAGGTGGCAGAGGGACACAGTCTCTGGGGATATTAAGAATGGACAAAAGTGTTTTGAGGTTTTCCAGTGGCAGCCAGTTCTGTGCCTTCAAGGAAATGTTTCTTGACAATAATTATAAGAAAAATACCAATGTCTGATTTCCAAAGTTTGACAAAATGGAAAGTCTTTTCTGTTTGCCAGGAAAAGGAAATCAGTGGAGGCCTTGATCTTTATGATTTAATAGAGTCTTAAGTGAGAGTTAGGAAGGAGAGAAACTGTGAATTGTGCCCCAAATAGGCTGCCAAGTCCTACAAGACACTGAATTTATCAAGGCATACTGCTTTTCAAGGTTTGTATTGTCAATCTTGTCTTTTACTAATTCATTAAGTTTTCGGTTTGTTCTCTACTCAAGTTTGGAAAATATTCCTTTAAATTCTATTAGAAGAAGTAAACACGAAGTCCCACCCCTAACCACAAAGTCATTTGCCATTGACCCCTGTTGGGAAAGGGAAAATCCGTTTTCTCCAATGGAGTGTCATTGGGTATATCAACCCCATTCCATAACAGGATGTGGCCATACCCTGGAGAGGTGATCAACACCAACAGACAACATGTGTGTTTTGTTTTATTTTGGTAATTTTTGTCTTACTGAATTTTTCAAAATCTGCTTTTATTGTTTTTAAATTTCTCTTATTTTTATGACTTCTTTTTGGTTTATTGATTTTTTTCTGTTTTTTTTTCCCTGTTTGTTATTTGGTTTTGGTTTCTGTTTGTTTGTTTTAAGAAAGGGAAAGACACTAGGTGGGTTAGGAGGTGGGAAACATCTGGGAAAAGTTCACTATATAGGTTTGATAGTGACACACAAGGTCACACATTGCTAGTCCTATGGCATCATGTGCCGACTTCTTTTCGGTGCTTTAAACAGTTAAAATCTGTCTGAGAAGTAGTTCTCTGTCTACTTAGAGACAGGAAATTGTACCATTACTCATGAGAAGTCTCTGCTATGCTTTACTCAAACTTCTGACTCTAACGATGATCTTTAATTTTCAGATGTGTGATTCAGATGTTTGCACAATCCAGATGTTCATTCCAGATGTGTAATCCAGATGTGCATTCCAGCTGTATTCCAGCTGTAAATTCCAGCAATCCAGATGTGCGGCCCAGCTGTAATACAGATGTTCGTTCCAGATGTTCATTCCGGCCAGTGATCCAGATGTAGTCCAGATGTGCGATCCAGATGGTCGTTCCAGGTGTGACCCAGATGTGCGATCCAGATGGTCTTTCCAGATGTTCGATCCAGTCATTCCAGATGTGCAAATCCAGTTGCTTGCTGGTCCGTACATCTAGATTGCTCTTTCTGGAACAAACATCTGGATTGATCCAGATGTGTGATCCAGATGTGCAATATATATGCAGATTTTCTTTTTTCATTTATTCTTTTCTCCATTCTTTCTATTTCCAATGCCTCCTATTCAGGGACCAGTCATGTCCATTGTGACTAGAGTTACTGATACACGAGGAGAAGGCAATAATGACTCTGTCTCACAAACCTAAATCCTCAGAACAGGTGTGGATTGAAGGCTGGAGGCTCCCTGAAAGATTATTTGTATGATTCTTGCATGGTCAGTCAGAGTTTGTGAAAAGTCTGTTGGTTTTAGATTATTCCCCCACAATATGAAAACCAAGTAACCCAAGAGTCTAATAAAATATAGTTCATATTAATTCTCTCATGAATAATAAAAATATAAAAAAATCCATAATTCTAATACTTGGGTAATGAGCACATTATGTAAAATTTATAAATTATAATATCAATAATCGAACATAAAAAATCTGTCTGAGAAGTTCCATATTTATCTTACAACGTTGGAAATTGGAAAAACTTAGCTCTAATCCGGTATTGACCAGAAATCAGATGATCAGCATTCATCTACTAAGACAATCCATGCTTACTTAGTTCAGCTCACATGAGAAATACTGTGCAGGAATGGAGAAGCTTGCCCAGCATGGAGGGGCATTTGCTCCCAAGCTTTACAGCCTAAGTTCAATTCCCATGACCCACATAGTAAAAGGAAAGAATCAATTCTCACAGTTTCCCTTCTGACCCCCACACACAAACATGGGCACTCTCTCACACACACGCACAGATTGTTCCTAAATCTGAAGTATGATTATCACAAACCATGGCTCTGCCTTTTCCAGCAGTTCAACAGTTTCTTACCTAGTCTTTAGCCTTTGCAGGTGCTGGCTATCAAGGTGACCACCCCGTTCAGCTTTGCTGTCAGCGTCTTATGTAATCCAGCCACAGCTTCCTTTGTTTTCAGGACTGTATTGGGTAATAGTTCTGTGCGGTAAGAAGAACCAATTACAAAAAAAAAAAAAAAAAGGTAAATAGAATATGTCAAGATGACACTACTAACTCCACATGATGGCTGTTACTGTAATTTCCATTCAGACGTCTCAGAGGGCAGCTAAACCCATTGGTTTCACAGGGGAGACTAATAAACAACGTTATTAGGCTTGGAGGAAAAAGAAAACACTGGCTAAAATAACTGAAAAAAAAACACAAGGGCTGGAGAGATGGCTCAGTGGTCAAGAGCATTGCCTGCTCTTCCAAAGGTCCTGAGTTCAATTCCCAGCAACCACATGGTGGCTCACAACCACCTGTAAACCTCTTCTGGCCTTCAGCATACAGACAGAATATTGTATACATAATAAAGGAAGTGAAAGATCTATTTGACAAGAACTTTAAGGCATTGAAGAAAGAAATTGAAGAGGATACCAGAAAATGGAAGGATCTTCCTTGCTCTTGGATTGGGAGGATCAACATAGTAAAAATGGCAATTCTACCAAAGGCAATTTATAGATTCAATGCAATCCCCATCAAGGTCCCATCAAAATTCTTCACAGAT
>NW_026068069.1:481975-536662 GCF_014885135.2 Alexandromys fortis | reverse complement strand
GGGGAGAGGAGAGGGAGGAGGGGGGAAAAGGGAGACGGGGAGGGAAATGGGAGGCGGGGAGGAGGCGGAAATCTTTTTTTTTTTCAATAAAAAAATTATATTTAAAAAAAAAAACACAAGCCAGAAGGAGACAAAAAGGGTAACACTTTCTCACAAACTTCTTTGGGAATTCTACAAAACACATTCCAACTATTAGTCAGCATGGCAATGTTTGTCAGAAGGTTTTCTTTTGGGATTCTTATAAATTCACCCAATAAATGCACACTTTATTATTTTTTAATGATGTATGATAGCCGATAATGTTGCTAGCAGGAATGTTTCCTGATGTCCTTGTTCCACCTCTTGGTACTCCATTTATAATTATCTAAGAAATTCTGAATAAGTAGTTGTGACTTAAAAAAAATTTTTTTCAGTTCTGTGGAATCAAACTGGGACATTTTGAAACTGCAGAATAGTTGATAGGGCCATGTTTTAGGCCATTTTATGTTGCTATGGCAAAATTCCCGACACTGGATATTAATAAGGAAATGAGGTTTATTTGCAGTAACAGTCATACTTCTGAAGACCGGAAACTCAATTCAAGTGACTTTTGCTGAAGGCCTCTTATTGCTCTATGTATGCATGGACCAAGAGCCCAAGGCAAAGGTCCACAGGGAGATGAATGCAAGGGAATGTTGAGCCCCCTAAGCTTGTTGGCAACAACCTAGTCCTAGAGTTGTTACCAACTAGGGTGCAAAAGCACTTCTGTAAGGCAGTCCTGATGCACTCCTAAGGGCTCAGCCTCCTGCCTTCCACCCTCCCAGGCCCCAACTCAGAAGGAAGTAAGGCTCTGCATGAGTGTTGATGATGAACATGGAAGGTCTATCCCTCCCAACCCTCCTTTCCTTCGGATATATACTCAGGAGTAGGATTGCTGGATCTTATGTATTTCTAGCTTTAAATTCCTTAGAAAAAAATCCATCCATACAGTTTTTCATAATAACTTCACTAACTTACATTCAAACCAATGGTGTGTACAGTTCCCTTCCCTCCAGATCCTCTCTGGTAATTGCTATTAATTATGTTTTCAAGAGTAGCAGCCATTGTTCTGGAGTGAGGGTATATCTTATTGTAGTTTTAATTTGTATTTGCCCTGTGGTTAGTGATAATTAATATTTTTTCAGACACTTATAGGTCGTCTTAATTTATATATATTCTCTTTATGGAAGAGTGGGATCTATTTAGATTTAATGAGCTAGTACAAGTTTCCTGTGTGTGCTGGGCGATTATTGCAGCACTATGCACAAAGCTAACAACTAGACAAGTGAACATAGACTGAGACACTGGGTTAAAAATGTGCTCTATGAAGACAATGAAGCACTATTCTGCAACAGAAAAATGACAGGAAGAGTTCCTGAGACTTTCAACAGGGACAGAGCTGTTTATCACTGTCCTTAGTACTATCAACAAAGACATTCGGCAAGTGCCAGTACCAGTCATGTTCACTGGGGGGAAATTAAGTACTCATACCTTTTACTTATATATATTTTTATAGCTTTTTGAAATTAAATATTTTCTCTACTTTGCTTTCTTCCTTTTAACACCTTCCATTTTTCCTTTTGTTTCTTCTCAAACTTATGGCCTCTTTTTTAAGTTGTTATTGTCATTTTTATTGTAACACACACATATACACAGATGTAAAAATATATAAATTCAACTTGCTCAGTCCATTCAGTGCTGCTGATATTGGATAACCAATTACGGAGCTCATCCCAGAGGTAGATGATTTCTCCTGCTCTCATTATTCCTTAGTTGCCTGTAGTTCTTTGTTTAGGCTTGAGACTGAGATTTCCTTTTCTCATATGAATGTGTCTGTTGGCCTTGCCCTGCTTCAGGTCTTGTTTATACAGCCACATTGTGGAAGTAACATTTGGTGAAGCTTCTTGTCTAGTCTAGGAGACAGCCTATCACAGCAGATTTCATGGAGTCCTGGCCCTTTAAGACTTTCACCTCACTCTTCTGCAGTGTTTCCTCGGTCTTAGGTACAAGAGTTGTGTTGTATCCATTGGGGCTGGTGATACCAATGTTTTAAACGGTGCTAGATTCTAGATTGAAAGTTTTATTTGAAGAGTAACAGATCCATGTTTCTGGCTAAGTAAATGTTAAAAGTAAAAACGTATTTGAGGTATTTTCCTGATGGAACACAAAGATGCCCTAAGAGCATCTAGTGTGGCGTGAAACGAAGCCAATTTGAAAGCATTTCCATTAACTAATTTGATATAAGGTGAGACTCAAAAGGAAAATAATAATTATAGCTAATTGAAACAAACTTCAGTGCCAGAAGATCTCCCACATCTTAATGAAACCACATGGAAAAATTAAAATGAAATGTGTCATTAAATATTCTAGAAGGATGAGCTGCATTTATCTTTCTGATCTGTCAGCAAAACCTCTAAAGAAAACTGAATATTAGTAATACCATCGTCATTATTATTTTGCATTATAGGTAATTTCTCAGACTATCAAGAACATGACTTATCTTCTCAGTCTCACAGGTTCTCCTGGAATCATCTGGTGTCTGCACAGTGGCAGTCTAGAGAGCAGAGCAGCAGTCGGGAGCACTGATTTGTCTTCTGGGGATTTTGGCTTTTGCTGGCTATTGATCACATGATCATATATGATTTTGTACTTGCAAGTTATGGAAACCTACTTCCAAGAAACCCAAAATCCTTGCAAATAAATCAAATGACTTCTGATTGCTTATGCTTCTAGCTACCTATTTAAAACAGTGGTCATTATAATATGCTAATATACAAGTAGCACCTAAGCTTCTTGAGAGTTTCCAATATTGCTGACTGTTGACTCAAATATATGTTAATGCAGAGAGTGGCTTATGTCAGACAAATTAAAAACTATATGAAAAGATTGCTAATTAGAAAGAAATCAGGATAACAACAGCCTTTACATAGACCCCAAAAGGATATGATATTACCTAAGTAAACAGGAATTACATTGTAAGTAACTTCCAAAACTCTAGAATTGACAGAGACATCACACTGCCTAGACAGTCACCCGGAGTTCTTCTGTACCATTGAGGCACCCATCTTCAGCCTACAGGCCCATAGTATCTGGCATCTTTTCCATGAAGCAGAAAATTTCAAAGACTGCTTTGCCTCTATTGGTAGTTTGTCAGTCACTTTCTTCTGTATCCTGCAGAATGTCTGGCAGACTCTTTGATGAAGCAGAAAGCCTAAAGGGCTAACGCCCCTTCTTTAGGCAAGTTCAGTAGTTACTTTTCTGTGATTCCTGCATGTCCAGTTTATATAGCATACTGTCAAGCAGTACAGGCAAGTGCAGTTTCTTGCCCAAATGACTAGCAAACTCCATAAGGAGCCTCTTCGAAGCACATCATCCCCTTGAAGTAATTGGTGCTACCAGAACCAACTGTGTCTATCAAGAATAGTATAAGTTCTTAAAACATTTTAAAAGCCATATTCCATAGGCCTTTGGAGTATTGAAGATTATCTATCTAACTGAAATATTTTACTGTATATCTAGAAAACCTAACTAAAATGACTAAAAGTTTGATTATTATAAATGACTACTATTAATCTGTATTTCTTAATTATATATTACATTTTCAAATGAACTGCACAAGCACAGTATCTTAACCAAGATCAGAAATACATATAAACAGTGTAACAAAATTGATCATAAATTTGTAACAACAGACCAAGATCTATACAAATGCAAAGTATTCATATCCGTATCTTATTTCCCCCCTTGTTTTAGAAAGTGCTTAACTGTGACCATTTAACCATTTATAATTAACCCCCTTTAAATGTAAACAATCATTTATAAACAATCATTTTGGATTTGGGCATAGTTTTCTCCAAACTACTTCCTGATGTTTGTTGGATAAAGTATTTTTAGGGTTCATAGAAAACTTTTGGGAGGTCTTGTTCCATCAAACCATATTAGCCTGGAAGCAATCCACAGGTTCTCATTTTCTGTGAAAACAACAACAAACAAAACCTCTTTCTCAAAGTAACATATTAGACTCAAGTTTTGAAGTGAAAATACGTTTAAAAAATATATATAAATATATATATATATATGTTGGTTTAGCTTAGCAGCCTTCAGAATAAAATATCTCTCTGCAGTCAAAACTTCAAATAAAAGACAATAATATACATAATCCAGACTCTCTGTGTATTTTTCATCTTTATATAGCTTATTTTTTACTCTATTATTTTTAATATTTATTTCGTTATTTTTATTTCTTTATAACTTTCTGTACCCTTTCTTCACTCTCTCTTAAACTTGTGTATATTTATCCAACACTGTGACCCATCCAGAGGTCTTTTTTGTCTGAATCTGTCTTATTGTGTATCTGTAATCATTTTCTGACCAGTAGTTCTTTTAAAATGGTAAGCAGCTTGGTTGTAGTCATCCAGGATGCTCGCTCCACCTCTCTTGGCCTTTTGATATGGCAGAGGTTGTTGACCACCAGCTCAGTGATCCATGTTTATTATCCCAGCTCCAGAGATGCAACAGATCTGTGTAACCATTTAGCACCTAGTAGCACTCTGCTAACAAAACCCATTCAAGTGCAGGACCTCCCAAAAAAGCCAGAGCTGCTGTCTCTTAAAGAAGCCATACACTTTTTGCAGCTAATGCAAACTCGGACAGCCTTCTCTTAAAGAAGCTGCACCTGTGCTTGCTGCCATCAAACAGAGCCTATCTAAAAAAAAAAAAAAAAAATGTGGCTACCAAAAAGCTATGCTTGGATCCCATTTTTGTGGGTTTGGAAGCTTTTTTTTTTTAACGATTTTTTTATGTCTTTTCTGGATCCATGCCCCAGACAGTGGGTACCATTTTGTAAATGGAGAATGCTCGTTCATTTCCCAGCTATTCAGCCACGCAAATAATCACACAGAAACTATATTAATTATAACAGTCAGGTCTATTACTCAGGCTTCTTACTAACTAACTCTTATGTCTTAAATTAACCCCTTTCTATTAAACTGTGTATCACCACGAGGCTGTGGCTTACCAAGCAAGGTTCTGGCACCTGTCTCTTTCAACAGCTCTGCTTCAGCCTCATTGATCCCACATCCAAGTTCACAGATCTAGAGAAGGAGACAGATAGAGCAAGGACAGATTTGGCATATATACATGGCCAAGGGCCTATTGGGGAAAGCCTGGGAGCCAAGATTCCTAAATCCATTCTGTCTAATTCTGGAACCCATTAGTCACTTAAAGGAATCTCAGGGGAACAACTGGAATTGCTAGCCAGTAACCAGGCACAGATGGCAGCTGTGCCTACTCTTCCCTTATGAATTTGTCTCTGGGCCATCACATTCCTACTTAGTCCCCAGACGAGCAGGCTGAAGGTCTTTTGTGAAGACATTTCCTGGGTATATGAGCTTCACACTGAGACCTGACCTTTTGCCACCAAGTTGAAACAGGCTACATGCAACACCTGTCTTTTCAGAGTGGGCCAGCATGTTAGGCCTGCATTCAGCTGCAGCTATTTGTCTACTACTCTGCTCATTTTATAATAGGTTTAGTATCCACACCTACCTTCCTCAGTACAGTTCACTGTAAAACAATATATCCAAGTGTTTTTTTTTTTTTTTTTTTTTAAAGTTGCAAGAAGTAACCTGTAACATAGAAATCAGTCTACAAATGTGGATTTTCAACAGGAAGAGAGACACTGTCCCTGGCAGGGTGGGGTTTAACTAATCAGGAGGAAAAGTTGTCATAGTTACAAGAATCATAAAGTTAGAAGACTCCGCAGCCCAACTGATGGACATCTTGGCCACTAGAATAATAATGTCCCAAGTTCTGATGATGACCTGGTAGTAGCAACCAGGCCAGGAGCAGGCTAACAGGATCGTGCCTGGAGTGGAAATGTGGCCACAGAGTAGGTATTGAAAGTAGATCGTCACACCCCCTTAACCATGGGAAGAAGCTAGAAGGAGAGTTGCCCCTGGTACTGAGAACACAGCAGGTCCATTTCAGAGCCCCAGAGCTTAAGCGTTTCTAGTTCCTGTGGGCGTATAGCAGTGTGTGGTTTCAGATATTCCCTGTCTTCCCCTCTGTTGTTTCATTACAACACTTGGCAGAAATTGTGATATACGTAGAAAACACGCAGCTCTTCAACCAACCTCCTAAGCGTCACCCATCAATAAACCACTCCACCTAGCTCTCTACACACGCCAGGATCTTATCATATTTGTGAGCCTTATTTTTTTTGTTAGATTTTATATTTCCACTGGAGGACTCCTTTATATCTTCCAGTTTATATTTAGGCCAGAGAAGCATCTGGCATTTCTTCCTTAGTGCTTGTGGGTCAAAGAGATGCTAATGTGTTAGAGATGTGGTCCAGGGGAGCCTTTGCTGACAACTACCCATCTTCGAGGTGTAAGAAGATACATGAAGCAGATTCCAGATTTGCTGTATCTTCCCCTCCAGAGTGTTTTTTTTTTTTTTTTGAGATTTAGTCATTTCTTTACTAATGTGGGCATGGGTACCTGCACCTTCCCCTTCCTCATTAGTGACATTGATAGAAAGGAGAGCATATTTAGGTTATTTGTCCTTATTGTTGTGACTCATTAATATACTGTGACCTTAATGAATTCCCATTCCTAGCTAGTCTTTGTAAGATCTACCTGTTCAACATAAACCTCTGGAGCAAATGTTTCCTTTCATCTTTTTTTCTTAACTTTATAAACCATAAATAAGCATAATACACACTCTGAGTGAATAATTTACCACCTGTTCCTGTAATACAGGAACTAGGAAATGCTCACTTTCCACAGCCTGTTTGCATCACAGCAACTGGGGAACAAAAACAAAAATGAGGGTTTCCCAGAGCTCAATGAGGCAAGAAAAAAAAAAAACAGGCCACAAAGATGGAGAGACTATTGTATTTCAGTTAGAAAAAAAAAGCATCTTGGAGATAGAAGTCGGACAGAAATTCTAGATATTAAGAGCATTGGAGCCATTATTCCAAGCCCCAAAACAAGCAGGCCGATCCTTCTTTGCCTTTTGCCATTCCTGGCAGCAGCTTGGCTAGCACCTAGGCCGATGCAAATCTGCATGAATTTCTCAAGTATAACCACGTTAGGGCTAGAAGCACATGGTGGGGAAATCCATTAAATCCCTGTAAACCAATTGATATGCTTTCTCCATGAGTGGATGTTTGGATGTTGCACTGCTGGAGAAGAAACTTGGGGTCCCATGAATAAGTAAGCAGTATTTTACACCTGATTAGTTATTTACAGCAGCCCCACCTGCTGTTCCAAAGTCGGTGCCTCTATCATCCTCCTCTCTACTCCACCTGGGTAACTCTACAGACCAGTATCTCTTGCAAAGCCAGCAGAGAACTTTGTGCACACAAGAGGACATTGGGGAGCCTGGACTGCAAGATGGGGCATGTGTTGTGGGGGAGGGCATTTGTTCTGCCAACCCAGAATTGACCACATGGGTTCCAGACAAAGAGATAAGGTTCCTTAGTTCTCTCTCTCTCTCTCTCTCTCTCTCTCTCTCTCTCTCTCTGTGTGTGTGTGTGTGTGTGTGTGTGCGTGCGCATGTGTATGTGTGTCAATATCCAATTAATCTTCCCTACACAAAACAGAACTCCTTGTTGCTCACTTATAGCTGCCTCCTTTTGATTTTCAGGTACCTCCCACTTCAGACAAAGTACCCTTGGCAAATCTTCAAGACAACTTCAGGTTTGGCAAACACGCTCAAATAGTTAAAGAAACACTAGAAAGTATTAAGCAAGTCTTTCCTCCCCTCAGCTGCCTATACTTAACCATTTATAGTTCAAGGGCCCAAGAGCTGGTATGAGGTAAAAAAATTGATTGAGCAGGAATGACATGTCCACGAACCTTTCCCAAGTCTACAGAGTGAGGTATATGCCTGCTTTTACCTTTCCTTCCCTGAAGGATGATTGATTTTGGGAGGTCTGGTTTGTAATGTCTCTTGCCTATTAAGGGACTGCAGAAGACTCCATTCTAGTTCTCCATGGATAACTCTACATTCAGCCATATGAGGTTCAAGTTGCAGGTTCCACCAGAACCCAGATCACCTATTAATCCTACTTTTGGTGGGCGGGGGCTAACTCATTGCTCCCACCGTGATAGTAGTGTTAGTGGTGGTATCTCTCATTTGGAAGAAGCCCTGGGAGTTACTGATGGCCTAGGATACTTCTGAGTTCTTCTCCAGGATTTACAGTCAGGAATATGACTTGAGTAACGGTCTTCTCAAATCTTGAATGAGAACCCCCAATAAATATAAAGTGTTATGTAGGGAAAGCAGAGGATAAGAGAGCTTGTTTGCTGAGACAGAGAATGGGATATCTGGAAAGAAAAAAACATGGAAAATGCAAAATTAATAGCATTATCTCTTTGGAATGGGAGGGCCCTAAGGCTAGGAGTTCATAAAAGTGATTCTACGTTGGGTGTTTTATTGGCTCTATGAGTGCTTCCCTTTCCCCTGTTGTTTCTGTTTAGATACCCACCCTCCATGTATTCCCATTCCTTCTCCTCACAATGTCTTCCAGGAACAAGAAGCTGTCATCTTAGGGATCCCAGATTTACTTTTCTTGTTTACCTATGTCCTTCAGACTGTCCTTGAGTGAGAGACCCTGTTTCAAATATTAAGTTAGGGAGAGGTTAAGGAGACACCTGACATCCATCCCTGGCCTCCTTGCGCATATTGCATGCATGTGCCCCACCCCTACACACACTCACTCACAAACACAAGAAGAAATAGGTCAGTGGCATAGTAATTGAACTCCAAGACTATTTTTTCACACTTATTTAATCATCAAGTCACACTGGCCATTTATAGAAGTTTGGTTCTCACATTTTTTTTCGATTGGTGATCAATGGGATAGTTATCACATTCTTAAGGTACATAGTCAACACTTTTATAGACAGGTACAGAATACAGGTTTTCAATTATAATGAACATAATAAACACTATTGATGAATATTTACAGATGAATGTTTATATAGGCATCATATTCACATGCTAAGACAAAATTTAGAACAAAAGTGATTTCCATAGCAGCTATCAGCCTGATAAGATGTTTCAGAGAGACAGTTTGTTGGTTCTAAACTAGATTTGAATTATGGATTTTTAACTACAGAATCATTATTTTTATAAAACTTTATATATGAAAACATGAAATATCAGAATCATAGAAGGTATTTGTCACTCAACAATGAATACACATTTGCAGACTTTTGACTGAAATACACGAGGAAAACTATGTATTTTATGCTTTTCTAATGTTTCCCCAGGGTTCATAACATCTTTGGCTAGTAATCATTTAAAAGGTCTTTTCTTTTACTATTGCTTTAAATGTATCTTCAAAATGACAAATTATTGTGGAGTGTTTGGAGTTAAACAAAACTCCTGGAGAACTATGAAGTGTGACTACCAAAGCCTAACCCACTGGTTAGTCAAGCTATGTTTTTCTCCTATTGCTACTTGTAAGTACCATATTTACATAATTTTGTGCTGGGAGTGAAAATGTAATTTATAATGTGAAAATGAAACTCTGTTGAAAGATTAACTACTTTACACCTGAAAGCTAGGAAGATAGGACATTCCTCAGGGGAGGAGTCTGTGTCCTGTGTGTGTAAGCATCAAGATAATGAGGGTAGAGATCATTTCTAGCATAGAAGAAAAGTGGCTACTTCATAATTTTGTTTTCTTTTACTTACAAAACAGTGTTAAAGAAAAAATACTTCGAATGTGCTTTTAATCTAGGGATATACAATATATTTATTTTAATGAAAGCTTGTCTTCCGTTTTTAGTACTTGCACCTTAGGATCAGTTCTACAAAATAAGAGACATTCCTTGCCTTGTGGTGGTGGCACACACCTTTAATCCCAGCACTCGGGTGGGAAAGGCACGCGGATCTCTCTGAGTTCAAAGCCAGCCTGGTTTACAGACTGAGTTCCATGTCAGGCTGCAAAGCTTTACAAAGAAACCCTGTCTCAAAAAACGAGAGAGAGAGAGAGAGAGAGAGAGAGAGAGAGAGAGAGAGAGAGAGAACATTTCTGTGCCATGGAGACTAATATCAGAGAAAGTTGGTAAGAAGATAAGTAGAATAGTTTTATATTCTGTTTGTTGTTGACTCTTTTCTCACAGAAGTGCAGTTTCCTAAGATTAGAAAGAAAATGGTAATACTTTCTAAAAATCTTAATGTCTAATTCTGTCTCTGAACCAGTTTCCTATCATTTCTGACTTAGTAATCATTTAACTCTGTAAATCCTCCTCACCCAAGGAATAAACAAAAAAATCATCAACTTTTAAGAGGAGTTTTCCTATAAAACTCTTTTTAACAATGAAATATGAACACAATGGTAAGATAAAAGTTCCCTTCTTGCATTCATGGTCCAACGCCTGCATGTCGACCAAATGATGCTGGACAAACTGGATGTCTTCCTGTAGAAGAATGCAAAAGTTTTCATGCTTATCACCTTGTATAAAACTCAACTCCAAATGGATCAAGGACTTCAACATAACACCACAGTCCTGAATCTTATAGAAAAGAAAGATGCAAATGGTCTTGAACCCATTGACAAAGGAAGAGACTTTCTGTACAAAATACTGACAATGCAGGCATTAAGATTAACAATTAATAAATGGGACCTAGTGAAACTGAAATGTTTCTGTATGGCAAAGGACACAACCATTCAGAAAAGACAGGAGGCTACACATGGGAAAAGATTCTTGCCAACTACACATTCAGTATAAGCTAATATCTAAAATATATAAGGAACTGAAATGATAACAATGAATTA
Organism: Alexandromys fortis; assembly: GCF_014885135.2. Taxonomy (NCBI): domain Eukaryota; kingdom Metazoa; phylum Chordata; class Mammalia; order Rodentia; family Cricetidae; genus Alexandromys; species Alexandromys fortis. The sequence goes on along the minus strand of NW_026068069.1, from coordinate 525,850 downwards.
GACAAACAAAAAACCCTGGATATCAAAAAAATAAATAACCCAATTGAAAAAGCAGGGTCAGATCCTAAAAGAACGTGCTTAAAAGAGGAAACACAAATGAGTGAGCAAAACATTTTTTAAAAAATTTCAACATCCTAGTCTTCAGGGAATTGCAAATAAAATAAGACTACTTTGAGATTTCATCTTGTAGTGAGATGCAAGTGAGAACGGCCAAAGTCCATAAAAAACATGACAGCTCACGCTGGCAAGGATGTGGAAAAGAACACTTATCTGTTGTTGTACAACCACTATAGAAATCAGTGGTGGTTCCTAGGAAAGTTGGGACTCCATCTACCTTTAGATTCAGCTATAACATACTTGGACATATATCCAAAGGATGCCTCATCCTACTACAGAGACACTTGATCACCCACGTTTCTTGCTGCTCTATTCACAATAGCAAGAAAATGGGAAGACTTTGTATTTCCATCAACAGAAAAAATAAGAATATATATGTAAAATTTCTCAGCTTTCAAAAAAGAAACAAAAAGCCATGAAATTTGTAGATAAATAAATAGGGATGAAAAAAAAAACATCCTTAGTGAGGTATCCCAGACCCAAAGAGACAAATGTTGTATATATTCTCTTATATGTGGATATTAGCTGTTAAGCCTTTGGTAAGCAGGCTGTAACCCATATAGCCACAGAAGTTAGGTATAGAATCTGAGACTAGATGGGAGGGAAGGATCTCCATAGGAAGGGAAAATATAATATATATTTATGGAGAGACAGGGATTGGGAGGAGACTGGAATAGGAGGAGTAAACAGCATGAGGAATAAAGAGGCAGTAATGAGAGAACGCAGGAAGGGACATCAAAAACTAAGAGTGATTTGAGGGGTTGTATGGATACCTACTACAATAGAATCATCTTAAAACATACACACATATGACAGAAATTTAAAAGGAATAGTCAAATAACAGAGGAGACAAAGCCCCAACTAGACACCTTAATACCAAATGAAACCTCCAGCTCCAGGTATGAGTTGCATCTAAATGGGTTGCTGACCAAAGGGGTCCTTGTAGAAACCCCCACGCAACCTATGCTATTGCCAAAGATATTGGTGGCTCTCCAAAAACAAAATCGCTATTTCTGAAGATGAAACCTGCATAGCTCATTGAAAACTGAGTTGTCTAGTTGGTAGATACCTGGAGCCTTCAGCCCTATTGACTAGAGTATTAGTACTTCAAGGTACTCTGCATGTTATCAAAGGGGAAAGGTAAATACCAACCAAGCTACAAGCCCTTCAGCATACAGTGGTGACTTGCCTGTAATTTATTTTGGTGCCACAGTGGCGTAAATGTTGTTGGAATACCCAACCAATATTTGATTGGATTTAGGGTCTATTCCATGAGGTGGAACCCATCCCTGACACTACCCTAGGGGTGAAGAACCTAGAACCAGATACCCCAGGAACTTAGAGGATAACCAAATACTGCTGTTCTTCTACAGGTACATAGCCATTAGAAGATTCATAAGGACATTATGTTGTATTCATAGAAGTGTCTTGCTCAACCAGCATCTAAGTAATTCCCTCCTGTAGTAGATGGGAGCAAATGCAGAGACCCACAACTGGGCAATGTGCTGAGAGTGAGAGGCCTTAGGATACACCATTCTAAATTGGAGTTTTCCATCAAATACCCCGCTCAGGGATCAGGGAACCCGGTCAAAGAGAAGACAAGATTGTAAGAGTCAGTGGGATGGAATACACCAAGGAAATAAGACCTTCTGGACACAAAAATGTGGATGTACATATGAACTTACAGAGACTGTGCAAAATGCACAGGGCCTGCATAGGTCTAAGCTAGGTGGGGTCCCAAAGCTAAGAGAGGAAATGGACACATGCTCCCATTCCTAGCCTAGAAGCTATCTCCAATTGATAACTGCTTGCAAGGGAAAATTTAGCCTTTTTCCAATGGAATCTCAAGGTATACAAACCACACCTAAGGGTAGTTCCCAAAACCAGCTGGAGATGGCCAACACAAAATGAATTCAATAATATTTTTGAGAGTTCCATTTTTGTCTCATAATGCTTTGTTTAGGCATTTAAAAAAAACCTTTGCTTATACATTATACTTTTTGAGTTTGTGCTTGTATAGGATTCCTAAATGTGTGAATGTGTGTCTCTGCATCTGTCTATGCTTCTTGTCCTTTTTTCTTTGGCTTTTTTTTCCCATTTGATTGTTTGTTTTGTCCTATTCTGATTTCATTTTAGCGATTTTTATATATTTGTTCATTTTCTAATGAGAGAGAGAAGGAAAGGATATTTATTCTGGTGGGAGTACCTGGGAGGAGTAGGAAGAAGTAATTCAGTGATCAGAATGTGTTTTATAGAAATCTATTTCCAATTAAAAAGAAGAATGCAAATTCCACAGAGTGCATCTGTAGACGTGTAACCCAGCTAATTAGGTTATTTATAAACCTCTCCTTTTTCCTTTCAAATTACTGGAATTTCTGTTGGTCTTGTCTTTAGACAGTAAACTACATGTTTTGGTGACTCCTAAGAGGTGTCAGATAGTTTTAATAATCAGAAATATGTGAATTGATGTTTTATCAACATGACAATTTTATTTAACCTTACAAGAAAGTATTGAAATCTATTTCAGCCTTTAAATTGCAATCCAGGTAGAGGCCTTTGAAGTAAATTGTTTACATCGATTTGAGAGCCCATAAACCCTTATGGTAAAGTCTGCTCTTTGAATTTACAGTCTTGCTTAATTCAGCAGTAAATTGCTTTCTGTTGCAGGGACTTCCTTGGATGACTTGAGTAACACTAAAAGAATTTGTCTTGTGATGAGATAAAGGACTGACTGCTGAGAATACCTTTGATGTCTATTGAACGGATAGAACTGACTCCAGGTGGAACAGCTTCTTCCTATTGAGACAGGGATTTGATCACACAGCTTCTGCCTGTGCTGAGCATTAGAGGTAAGGAAGTACCTGCCACTCTTCCCAGGGCAAGAGACCTCTAAAGAAATATGCCTCTAAAACATCAGCCAAGGGGCTTTCACTTCCTCAAGAACTCTCTTCTTCAGTGAGTGGTTATGGAAACAGTTTCTGCCTGTGCTTAAGGAAGTCTTAAGTAGTACTTGGGATGCTTTCAAAGGATAAATTGCAACCAAGCTGATAAAGCTTGAGGGTAAAAGAGGGAAGTGAATGATACCTGAAGGATGTCTGTCAGATAAGGGACATGGTCCTACTGAAGACAAATAGGCTAATGGGAATTTTTAAAGGAATTAAAATCCTTTTACACACCAAAATAGACATCAAGGTGTTTTATTATGAAGAAAATATACAAGGCTCCTTTTTCATAGTTATGTTTGCTGTCATAGGCACATTTCTGACAAGTTGTTTGAAAAGCAGGGCAACATAAAGACAGTAAAATTCACACGGTATTCATCTATATGTCTGAAGCTATACACCAGATTTGCTGTTTATAACTCGTGACCATAGTAAATTTCCCAAACTCTTTGCCTCATATTTTCTAGTGAGAAAATTAAGAATTATATTCCAGTGTTGTTAAAAGGACCGTGGGACTTAACGTATGTGGAGTAACTCTAAGAGAGTCAAATAATGGATCAATACAGTGTTAAGTTATTAATATTTTAACCATGGTTTTCCCATAAGCAAAGACAGGAAGAGATAAGGGGAGAAGCTCTGATGTTTGGCAAGCGTTGTTTTGAATTCATCTGACGGTTTGCCTATCAAATGTAGGAGGTGAGGGAGGACACTGTCAGTGTGGAAATACAAAAGACACAACTGACTTGCATCAGGCAATGTCAAACATTGATTTGGTTGCTTTCAAAGCTTTTCTCCCTCTTCTAATCACAGGCATTTACTGTTTCATCTGCTAAAGATTTTTTTTTCTACACATTTCTTGTGAGCTGTACAAAACTTCCTTTGAATATTACCTTTCAGGACAAGGCTGCCAAGCATATTCCACAAACATGATTATGGTTATTGAACTGGATCTGGTCGAGAAGACACATGGCCAAATATCATAAAAGAAGTCTGCTGACTTTTCCATAGAGGATTTTAGTGTTTAAATACAAGATGACATTATATTTGGAGATCAGTAAACTGGGATTCCATAAAGCTAAGGACTGCAAATTTACCTACCCGTATTTTGTCTTCCAATAATAGGAAGTAGAACAGTTCTGCTGATCTCATTTGGGTCTGGAGTCTTAAAACCTGCCCTGCCTGTAGAGAGTCAATGTATATATGCTAATAACTTGCTTAATGTTTCTCTTAATATAGATAGTTGCATTTCTCTTTCCACTGTCATTGATAGAATGATGACTGCCACAATAATATTGCATCGAGAAGTTATTAAAAGGAATGTTCACCTAAATGGACGGCCTGTCACTCACTATGAGAGTTATTAGCTTGGTAGAGAAACATTATGTAGTAGATATGCTTATTGCCTCTTCCCACTTTCAGACGTACAAATGGGAAAGGCTTTCTAAATTGGACTTTCGAAGGGCATATGGAAAATAATACAATGCACAAGGAGAGTGACTGTGGTAAGCAGATAATCATAAGCTACAAAGTTGGAATTTTAAATTCCCATTGTACTGCCTTGAAGTCTTCATTTGAAATGAAGATAAGCAACCTTAAGTGAAAAAGAATGAGAACTAGGAATAGGATAAGGAGGGCATACTAATGCAAGGAGGCAGAGAGCCAGGGCATTGGATCCTTCAAGATTCTTCAACTACTAAGTGATTTGTGATCCATATGCGGTGTCAGCATAATTCCTTCCATTAACGTGTGATTCACCTAAAACTAGGTAAAAATTGAAGGTAAAGGCCAGACAAGTCCTCTGCTATCCTGGTTTATGATTTTTTTATTGCTAATTAAAAAAAAACAATGTAGGCTTTTCAGTTGAAAACTGAGGACAGGGTAAAACTCAGGAGCTAACGGTTGGGAACAGGAAGACCTCAGAGGCTGCCTCAACTTAGAGGTGTTATTGATAAAAATTCTGACCTTAATTACGAGCTAACTGAATCTGTTAGAGTCAGCTGTTTGGAACTTGGAACTTCATGAAACTTGGGTTGTCATGTAAACCCGGGATCCAGGAGCCTCTTTAAGATTGTGCAACACCTCTGCTAACTTAAAAACATAAAATCTTACATGGGAAATTTTCCTAGCATACTTTACAAGTACTACAAATTGAAGGCAACAAGGAGGAGAGAGACCTCCTACTGTAGGCTAACCCCTTTACACCTAGTTCAGCAGAAGAAAAAGCTTAAACTATGTTTGGCATGTGTAAATAATTCTGCTTCTACCATCTGGAAAGGATATGAGGTCTGGGATGAAACCTTTCCTCACCATTACTGTTGCTTCTATTTATAAATAAATAGGACATAATCTTTCCTTCAACTGTGTGTGTCTGAGTTAATCATAGTGCATAAGATTCTGAGAAGACAAAGCTCTGGATAGACATTACTGCATAGTAACTAGATGTTATTGGAACCAAGCTGCTATTCTTTTCCCTCAGGGAAAGGGAGATTTCATTTAGACTTAGTATCATGACCAGGGGCACTTTTTTAATGAAAGGTTCAGATACAATATTCAAAGACACAGAAAACTGTAAGACCACAATCTTATACAATTTGACTACTTCAGAAATGAACAAGGCACAAAGAGAACAGAGTCTCAAAATACCAGTTTTTTTCTACATTTTAGCACACAATAATGGAATTCAAGATTAAAGTCCAGTAGGGCTTTACAATGAGATATGACAATGTTATTCTAAAATGTACAAAAGAAAAATGTTTAAGATTTTCCAAAATACTTTTTATCTAAAAGATTTTTGGTTTTATAAAGCATAATTGACAAGTGATGAGCAGTACATAGATAGTACACAGGTGATTCACCTCACTTCATCCCAAACAATAACATATTCGTCATTCTCAAATTTAATGCTCTTTGTAGTCCTTCCTTTATGACCTTTGGTGTTCTTTGATAGTAATAGATTATAATACTATTAGTTTTCTCTAGTATCTTGTTTGTATTTGTATTGCTTCTAATGAGAAAACTCATGTCATGCTTATCTTTATTCCTCATATTATGGAGTATATCCTGTTTACCTCCAGATTTTATCTTTAGCAGTGATTTTTAGAGTTGACCACAGGATAGTTTGTTGAACTTTATAAACTATGTCTTCTTTGGTCTTTCAGTTTGCTGAACTTTGCAAAATACTTTTCTTGATACTGTAAAACTTTATTCACAGTTTCTTCACTTGACTTTTGTTTTCTGATTAACTGACTTTATTGAAGTGGGTACATAGTTCACAATTTACTTCAGTAATACTTTTAGTTTTTATCTACTCTGTTGTCACAGTGGTGCATCTTCATACCAGTACAGTGCACTGTAATATGATAGTCCTCCATTATACCAGCATAATACTTTGTTTTGTGACACGTGCTCCATTGTGCCATCACGATGCTCAACTATGACATTACCATGCTTTATTATATTACAACAGCATTGCACTGTGCCATCAGAATGTTCTATTTTACGATAGCAAGCATCACATTTCTCTACTGTGTAGGCATACACTACTGTGCCATCACAATGCTGTGTTGTGATATTGAAATTCTGAGCAGTGATATCATTAGGCTTTATTATGTCATAATAATATTGCACAATGATGGAGGTGGGCCTTGTATCTTATCTGTTGCTTTCATTGGTTAACTAATAAAGAGAACTGCTTGGCCTGATAAGACAGAAAATTAGGTAGGCGGACTAAACAGAACAGAATGCTGGTCGAGAAAGAAGCCAAGTCAGGCAGTTGCCATGATTCTCCCACTCCAGACAGACGCAGGTTAAGATCTTCCTGGTAAGCCACCTTGTGGTGTTATACAGATTATTAGAAATGGGTTAGATCAATATGTAAGAGCGAGCCAATAAGAGGCTGGAACTAATGGGCCAGGCGTGTTTAAAAGAATACAGTTTCCGTGTAATTATTTCAGGTAAAGCTACCCGGGTGGCGGCGGAAAGCGGCCCACAGCTCCTTCTACAGCATAATGATGTGACAATTCTCTATTTCAACAACATAAGCTAGGTTGTGACAGCACAGTGTTCCTCTGTGACATCCCAACTCCTTGTTGTACTGGTATAGTGCTATATTATTTTATTAGGATGCTGATTGTGCCAATATAATGCTGGATTGTAGCATCACTGTGCTTTGTGCCCTTTGTGATATTACAATACCTCATTCTATCATGACAGTACTATATTGTGCCATCACAGTGTAGAATTTTGATGTCACAATGCTATTTTTCTACCACAGTAGTATATTTTGTTATCACAATGCAACATCTTATCATTACTCTGCTGAATTATGACATCACAACACTTCCTGTGTCATAAACAATTCTACATTATGTCATTACAATATTTAACTATGACGTCACAAAGCTGCATATTTTCACCACAGTAGTGTATTATGTCATCACACTGTTTTTTGTTCTATGATGTAGTTACGTTCCTTGGAAGGAGTTCCCATGTTGAGATTGGTTAAGTAGAGCCAGAGCAGCGTTGTTTCAGAGCTCTGAGAAGCTGTTGTGGGTATCTAGGACCCCTGCTCCATTTTTTTATTTTGAGGACATCTTCCAGCTTGAGCTGGTATTCCTCCTCTGTGGCTTGGAACAGGCTGGTAATAAGCTGAGGTGGTACAGAACTAATCTTGCTTAGTTCCCGTTCTTCAGTGATTCTTTCTTCTCTCCTGTCTTGAAAGTCTCAAAACCTACTCTTTTCGGTATTTTGTTGAGTTTTGCAGCTGTGCTTGATGGAAGGGTAAGTTCCCATTATTCTTTGACAGCTGAGTGTAGAAACTAACAAGTTATTTCAGTGAAAACTGTCAGACAATTTGTTCTACAAGAAAATAATTACTTGGCATGTAGTTTTAACACTTACCTATCATGAGAAACAGTGCTCAATAATTATAACTCTTTTGAACTAATAGGGAACTTACTAGCTGTTTAAACACAGTATTTGAAACGTTGGTAAGCATTTGATTTCTATGATATACAAAGACTTACAACAGAGCAAAGTTCTATTGTAGGCTAACTATAAACTTCTTAATGAAGAAAGGAATCATCTTATGTCTGTAGGTAGGAAAATAGCCCTGTAAACCAAAATTATAAGCCACAACGCTACATTGATAAGTCAAAATTATAGTAAAATTAAAAGTAGACATATCACCAAAAAACTGTCCCTGCCACCAGCATTAAACAGTAAGCAAGTATACACACAAAGACAAATAAATTTAATATTAAAACATTTAAAGATTTTACTAAGTAACAAAAATAACAGCTTGATGAAAACAGAGCAAGTAGTAAAAGTGACAATTGTCACAACAGAAAAAACAAAAATACAAAATACATATGACCTAGGAACACATGAAGGTGGCAAAGCATTTTCTAAATTTTATAATTGGTAAAATTTAGTTTTCTAATATCGAAGAGTTATGAGAAATAAATATCAATTTATGTTCTCTACATTTTAAGAATATGTATGTATATGTGTATTTAAAGTACAACAACCCTGGAAATGTAGTTATTAATATGATAATCTTGATGAAGAATCAGTATTACCTAATAAACAAAGTGGGCAATTCTGAGTTCTTTATAGAGCTGTGTAGACCTATAAATGTTATCTGTGTTACTGAGAAACTATACTAAACAAATGCTAGGAAACAAATTGTTCCACTAGGAATAAGTGTGTGTTCAGGGGTCTGAAGGTGCATGTGAGGAGGGTTATGTGAAAGGTTCTGGGGCTTTCCCCAACAATACAGCCGCTAAGTCTCTTTGTGTGGCTTTATGTCATCTGCTTCTTTAAACAAGGTCAAGTTGAATTTGTATTATTTGCAACTGGCTATGTCCTTGTTTTTTTTTACCCGAATATTTTCTGTTCTATTGTCCACTATATTTTTAAAACATAAAACATCACATCACTATTTCTTGCTTCTCCTCAAAATAATGAGTCAGTAACCAAGTATGGAGCCTGAGCTTAATCTCATGGGGGCAGAAAGGAAGGCAGAGTAGGAAAAAAAAATGATGTTTTAAAATTTACTCTGAGAAATGTCTATATGATTGATCTGAGCAAGGTTTTCATTTATACATTCTTCCTGTGAGGCTATCAGTTTCAACCATGAAGGATTACAAATGGAGCCTAATAAATTAAAAGGTAAGAGAGATAGGACTAGAGAGTATATAAGGTTCTGAGAGTGGGGATTGGAGAGAGCTTGATAACTCCTATTTCTCATCTGTTACAATCGAGTCTCTAGAATCCAGTTTGGGGACCCTGGAACCTGGGAAGCTCCCCTGACAGCCTGCTTTGCTTTCCAGCATGCTGCAGCAGATTGTGAAAACAACAGAATGATAGTCTGCAGATGCACAGATCTTAAGGCTCAGTGGCAATTGTCTTTCCTCCTGAATTGTCTGCCCAACTCTAGATTACCATTTTTGACAAATATTTTAGGGGGTATGCTGGTTAGGTTTTGTCAACTTGATATATGCAAGGCAGAAAGAACATCATCTGAGAAAATGCCTCTCTCAAATTGGCCTTTTGGAATGTCTGGGGACATTTTTTTAAAAAAAAAAAATTATTGATGCCTGCTGTTTGCTGTGTTACTCCTGGGCAGTTGGTCCTGGTTGTATAAGAAAGCAAGCTGAGTATGTATCACTCTTCCATGGTCTCTGTTCAGGCTTCTGCCTCTAGGCTCCTGACCTGCTTGAGCTCCTGCCTTGGCTCCCCCAATGTCATAATGTGTAATCAAAAACAAACAAATAATAAAAGAAAAACTTCTTTCTTCCCCAAGTTGCTTTCTGCCCTTTTGCTTTATCCCAACAATAGAAGTCAAAATAATATGGGAGCTATCAAATAATTTGCCAACATTTGTGATTATTTTTAATATTTTATCAGATGTTGTGTTTACATGTGTAATGGAAAATTTATGTGACAACAGGACAGAAGCTATAAATGCTGCAGAATGAAAGAATGAAAGACTTCCCAATGTCATTCCACTCCAGTGGGGGGATTAACAGGTCCAAAGTATGGGAGAGCTCCACTGTTTTCATAAGTCAAAATATTTCAAGGTGTACTTGAATTTCATTTTAAAGTTAGTGCACTCCTTGAGTTATTAGCACCTACTCTGTCTTATTTCTGAATGGCTTCTGAACATAAGCTTCTTTTTGGTTAGCATACCTGCTGTAATGAGAACAAACTCTAAGATGAGCATCTTGGTACAATTTCACCAAATTATAGCACCGTGAAAACATCATGCAGAATAGATTATCAAGCCCAGTACAGTTCCCTCTACCATCATCAGTAGTTAGGGGTCCATGGCTACTGTGATAGTTTCAACTGAGAAAAATCCTTGCAATTTTACCAAACAATAAATATTTAAACAGTTCGAAGGAAGCGTGTGTTGTGTGCTATGCATGTGGGTATGTGTGCTGTGTGTGTTGTGGGCATGTGTGTTGTGGTGTGTGTGTGTGTGTGTGTGTGTGTGTGTGTGTGTGTGTGTGTGTAGATGGCTCTGTGGGTAGAGGTGCTTGTTGTCAAGCCTAAGGACCTTAGTTGGGATCCCCAGGACACACACGATAGAATAAGAGAATCAACTCCTTCAAAGTTCTATGAACTGCACATGGAATACCAACCCTTCCCCAATAAATAAATACATGGAGTCAATACCTTTAAGTAAAGAAAGGGGAGACTTCCGACACCACAGAAATAAATATTAGGATTAAAGATTGCCCATTAATTAAAGGTAAATCTCAGTAAGTTATGCTTTGTTGTAAGTGTGTTAAATTAAGTGAATCTGCCTCAATAAGTTCATTTATTAGTGTGAGTAGTTTAAGAACTCAATGTTAGTGTATGTTTGCCCCCTTCCCTTAGTGCTCAGAATAACCACAGTCATGCTCATAGAACCTGAAAGGAAGAGAGATCTTTTAGGTAAAAGGTGTCATGGTAGCAGCTGTTAGGAACTCAAGAGTCAAGAAAAGAAGCAGATGGTGATGTTGCTGTACAGTAAAAAACAAACAGAACCCTTGGGGTCCTGTCCTCAATTTAGAATTATATAAGAAATAAGAGATAGATGGTAGAGTGATGGGGATCAGATACTGGCTTTAGTACCAATAAAGTCTATGAGAGACAGGAGTTTATTTCTCTGGTCAAAACACTTGCTGAAAGTCCACCAGGGGATGCTACATGTGCTAATACATTGACCTAGAAGAACTGCCTTGCTTGAACAGAGGCAAAGTATAGGAAAATTAGCTCCCAGTGCTTACAGATGTTTAATTAATGATCTTTGCTAATTAAACAGCATGAATCAATGGCTTTTAGATATTTGCCAAACAACAACAGATACTTCACATCTACATGGAGAAGAATAAAGAAGAAATGTAAAGAGGCCTGGGTATTACCAGGCAATTGTAATGTAGCTTCCTGTTTGTTAGGAAAGTCACAATTTTCATTCTTCACCCTCAATGGTCAGCCTCCATAGGTAAAGTGTGTCTGTCTAGTTCCCAATTAACCTGAACACCCTGCATTAACTCAAAGACCCCTCCCCGACCCCACCCCGCTGACTATCATATAAAGGCAAATTGTTTATCTACCCAAATGCTGTGCTATGCTTTTGTGTGACAGCCTGGCAGTTTGTCCCCAATAAACAAAGTGACCCATTTTGGTAGCTCATTAGGCTTGCCTATAATTACCACAACACACACATACACACGTACACACATACTTTATTTGGGCCTAAGAACATAGAAGAATATATAACTGAAAATTAAAGCTATGAATTTTATCTAAAATTTTAAAAGTTGATTACATGAGAAATTTAAGGCTCAGTAGGGCTGGTTATATTGCCCTCTTGAAGGGAGGTTAAATTTAGCAGACTGAGTATGCAGTAGGACAGCAGGTTAAACACAGAGTCTTGAATGATCTCCAGGCACAGTATCAGGTTGACTGTGAGGTCGACAATATTTCAATTTGTTCGAAGGCAAAAGGTACTTGTCTGTGATATTTTGTTTGTGTTCTGAAAAATAAAGCTTGCATCAAAATAAGAGGGCAGAGCTAGCCATTAATTAACCATAGAAGCTGGGCAGTGGTGGCACAAGCCTTAAATCCCAGCACTTAAGGTTCACACTTTGAATCTAACCCCAGCACCTGAGAAGTGGAGACAGGAAGTGATAAGTTAGGGTGTAGAACAGGACTCACTGCCCTTTGGACTGAGGAATGAGAGATGAAGGAATCAAATGGTGGCAGAGTCCAGTTTTTTCATTTTCCAGGTTTTCACCCCAATCTGACTCCTGGTTTTTATTGATTGAGATTAATTAGATTAACACTTCAAGGCATTTTCAGATATATGTACCACCACAAGGTCAAAAGCAGATGACAGCCTGCTAACAGAATTTCAGCTAGAATTCCATTTCAACTGTCCAATTAGAAGACAAGTAGCAACTTATGCTGGGAAGAGACATGAGAGGTAGGGGAGGGTTGATGAATCCAACAGATCCCTGTATATTGATACCATTGGAATAGTGATAGGTCAAACATGCAACTGATTAGGAAGAGAGTCCAAGAATCTGCTTCTTCCCTGAATAGTTGTGCAATACTATGGTATGAGCTGACGGAAGAGCAGGGAGCAGGAGCTTTAGTGTTCTTGGGAAGCCTACACATCTGTAGGACACGTCAAAAAATAAATGAAGAAATACAGAAATGGCAATGGCAATACCTTGAAAAAATAAAATACAATATGATAGAGAGAAGCTTAAGAGAGGAGTAAGAGGGGTTAAAAAGTCAAAGGATAGGTAAGGGTTAATTCAAAATCTATGTGACCAAAGGAGCCAGCTACAAAAGCCAGTGTTAGTCTCCTAGAACACTGTAATATCCAAAGTAGATGTCACAAATAAGACACATCTATGGCTGGAGAGAGATGGCTCAGTTGTTCAGAGCTCCTGTTACTCTTAAAGAAGATGGTGTTCAATCCTCACAACCTCCTGTAAATCCATCTCCAGTTTATTTGCCTCATCTAAATGACCTTACAGGGGGGCTGGAGAGATGGCTCAGTGGTTAAGAGCATTGCCTGCTCTTCCAAAGGTCCTGAGTTCAATTCCCAGCAACCACATGGTGGCTCACAACCATCTGGAATGAGGTCTGGTGCCCTCTTCTGGCCTGCAGACATACACACAGACAGAATATTGTATACATAATAAATAAATAAATATTAAAAAAAAACCCAAAAGACAAAAATCTTAAAAAAAAAATAAATAAATAAATGACCTTACAGGTTAAGAAACATTTAGCATTGCAGTTCTCTGTAATCAATGTTTATTTCTGTAGAGTCAGGATTAAGGACTCTCTTTCACCTATGATTCTGACGGTCTTTTTTCTTTTCTCTTGATCAAAAGATTGAGCTATCTCAATTTGTCGATTTTTATTGACTCTCTCAAAGACCCAACTTTTGTTTCATTGATTGTAACTTTTCTTTTGTAGATGCCTTGTCTGATCTGACCTTTATTTCCTTCTTCCCCAGTTTTCTTTCTTTTTCTGTTCCATTGTCTCAAAGTATATAACATCTGTCAGCTGAGCTCTGAAATTAATGGACACGTGTGTCTGTGTTAGGTGATTCATGTGTTTTTTTTTCTTGCTCTAACGTCTATGTCCACATTAATTCTGAGGGATGCTTTTACTGTAATCCATGGTTTGTGTATGTTGTGTTTATACTTTCATTCTTTTCAAATAATTGTGATTGCCTCTTTATGTTTTTGACTCATTGGTTTCTGGTAATGTCATTTTCTTTCACGTTTTTTCTCGGTATTCACTTGTTCTATTCATAGTTTACTACCTTTTAAATGTATTAAATCCTGATTTTTGGCCTGGCTTACATACTATTTCCTAGGCAACATCTCATGTGTAAGTGAAAAATACGTATTCTACTACTTTGTACAATATTCAGTTCTATTGGGCCTACAAGATTTGTAATGTTGCTCCACATTTCTGTTACCGATCACTGCCTAGTTCATCTCCTTGTATAGGGCTGGCTGTCGAACTAGCCTATACTTTTTGTATTTGAATACTTGGCAAATAGCCTCTTATATAGTTCACACTTCTGTACTCAATTTTCATTTTGTTTTTCTAAGTTTAATTTCAAAAAATTGTACAATGTATTTTGATTATATTCTTTCATCTTCACCAACTCTTCCAAATCATCTTTTCTGCCCACCCAAATTCGTGTTCCTTGTCTTTCTCTGCACTCTTTGAGTCCTCTTTGGTTTGCCTGATGGTGTGCTTTGTTGTGAGTGAAATCAATTCCCTTGGGAAGAAAAGAGCAGCTTGCCCCACCATATTACACAAATCACCCCAAGGGTCAGACAAGGAGCTAAGGATGGAAACAGCAGATTGTCTGTGATTGAGGATCTTTTCCTAGGAGCTGAATGCTCCTGGAGTTGGGGGTCGGAATAGGGGACAGCCAGTATCCTCGCTTCACTTCTCCTGGCATGGGACTACTGATGAAAAGCTACTGGTGAGCAACAGAGATCATCAGGGCCACAGTCTTTGCACTTTACTGTGCCTTATGTGAACCCCTTGTCTCATGAGCATTGTCTCAGAGGGAGGCTTTTAAGGACACCAAGTACTCCGCTACAACAGCAGGGAGTGGAGATGCAATCAGAAATGCATGGCTCTACTCCAGAGAAGGCACTTCACTCTCCTGGCTCTTTGTAACTAGAAACTGAGAGGAAGGGCAGCCTGTGATCTTGGTTTCATGGACTCAAAGTGGCAGCTCAACTTACTACCTAAAATAAGGAACACAGTAGAGTCCTTGGAAGAGCTAAGAATTTTATCCAAAATTTCTCGTTAATAACTTGGGACCTTGAGAAAATCAATGACTCCTGATCTCAGTTTGTTTAGCTGTGCTGTGAGTGCTGGGTGACATGATGCTCTCCAGTCCTGTATTCTGTGACTTCCTGGTAAGCTAACACCCTGGTGTGACACAGGAAAGTAGAACTAGTGGTCTCTGACATATAAATGCAATACCTCAGATATTCCAAATACTTAAACATACAAAAGTATATATTTAAATATCCAATGGAAAATGTTCAATGACCAATTTAGGATATGATTCATGTCTGGTTAAATAAAGGTATTCTGAGGTATAATATCACTATAAATTTCAGTTTTTTTTTCCTGCCTTAGATTGACCCAATGCTGAGAGGAGAAGTTATTTCCTCAAGGCAAAGTGTGATGTCTGAGGAATAAATGGACAGATTCATGGCAGGCGATATTTCAGATATACCAGATCCATAAATGGAGAGAATTGTGAAGCAGGGTTTAAATTCGGCAAGGATGAGACTGCAGTAAGAAGTCTAGCCCCCGTGTGACTTATTGCCAGTACTTCAACCAACAACTGCCTCAAGGAAACAACAAAGAAATCGGTTTTTAGCTGCAACTGTGTTGCATTTTCTCACACTGCTGCAATCATCCAGGTGGAACAGAATCAAATGAGTAATTGCTGACAGCCCCTATGGCTTCCTACCTCTGTCACCCAGCTATCATAAGGGGAATTGGCTGCATTTAGGGTAATGACATACATGGGATCATTTGCCTACTTCCGAAGGCTTCATGAATCATTTTCCAATGATTTCCCTTGACACATAATAATTTTTGCCATCCTGGTTCGCTTCTCTTTGTTAATTTGTACGTCTGTGTTCCGCTGTCTTCCTCATCTATAACACAGTGTCCTATCCTAAGTCACTCTCTGTGCTTAGCTAGGTGATGGAGACAGGTACCGCTTTAGCAGCTTTCCTCATTATATTCACTGAATAGGACAAGGCCACCTGACATGCTACAAAAGTTGTATATGTTAAAGCTGCTCAGTTGACTCACACAGTCAGAAGAATGAGCTAAAACCTGATAGGTTTATAGCAGCCACACCATGATTTCTTTAGAAATAACTTTCTGTCGAGCTGCAATATAATATACCTGGAGCTTAAGGGAAATTAAACTAGAGCCAAGGAAATGGAGCTAGAAATAATGATGAAATCTCTTTGTTAGTAAAACCTTGCTCACAGCTCATGTGGCACAGTTCTAGAGAGTAGTAGAGTCCTGGCCATCATGGCAGTAAGCATGGCATCCATGCTCTAGGTTTGTGTTGTGGAAGCGATGGTGGTCTAAATGAGAATCGTTCCTATAGGCTCATATATTTGAGGGCTGATTGCTTAGGTGATGGAACTGTTTGGGAAGTATTATGGGGTGTGGCCTTGTTGGAGGAAGTTTGTCACAGGGATTGAGCTTTAAAGCTTCAAAAGCAAATGTCATAATCTCTCTCTCTCTCTCTCTCTCTCTCTCTCTCTCTCTCTCTCTCTCTCTGCCTCATGCTTATAGATCAGATGTAAACTTTCAGCTACTACTCCAGCACCATACCTGCCTGCCTGCCTGCTGCCATGCTCGCCAACATGATGTTCATGGGCTCTACTGCCCTCTAGAATTGGGAGATCCCAAGTTAAATGGGCTTTGTTTTTGTTTTTATAAATAGTTTTGGTCACATTATTTTGTCAGGGCAGTAGAAAATTAACTAAGGTAGAAGTTTAAATTGGGCCAGCTGGAGAGATGCCTCAATGGTTAAGAGCGCTGGCTGTTCTTCCAGAGGTCCTGAGTTCAATTTTCAGCAACCACATGGTGGCTCACAACCATCTGTAATAAGATCTGGCTCTCTCTTCTGGCCTGAATGCATACAGACAGACAGAACACTGTATATATAATAAATAGAAGTCTTTTTTTTTTTAAAAAAAAGAAGTTTAAATGGGGAGGGGAATGAGGGATAGAATAAGGAGAAAATGGCTATGGCAAAGGAAGACTAACCTTACAGGGCTTTTGAAACATCATATGGAAACCTACTATTTATGAAGCTTACAAAAATATGCATATATATGCAAAGAATGTAACTAAAGCCACTGTCAAGTCCAATAGAAACTCCAAATACTGGCAGTTAGAAAAAAAACAGTACTTCTCTGGAACTTGTCAAGCTTTCTTCTTCTACCAAAAGGAGCCATGTCCCTTATCACTGACAAAGGGATAAATGACTATTTGTCATGCCTCTTAGCACACCAGAGCACATACTGGCCTCTGGGTTCCCTCAGTACCACATTTCAGAGTCTATGCTGGCATTCTGGCTCTTCTCAGGTCTTCTCAACTCCCCACCACCCTGGACTCCCTCCAGCACAGCAGCTCCACTCTCCTCAGCTGCTCATTCTTACAATCCAGCCATTTCAGCTGTACTATCTCCTTTGCTTGCTCTTTTGTCATCTATTAGGCCTGAAATCTCTTTATCTTCCCTGTACTCTACTCCTAACTCCTCTCTTGTCTGGCTCTTGCTTCTCTCATTTTTCATATCCAGTCTTATAGACATACTTGATACACTAATCTCTCTCTTAACTCTGGTTGTTCCAGATGTCTCCAGATATTCTCTCTCTCAGTTCTACAATAAAAACCTTAACCTTCACTATATCTTGAAGCAATCATATTGTTAATTTATTCAGTCACAAAATAATGGAGGAGACAATACTCAAGGTATACGTCTTGTGCAGCTAAGAATGGATTACATCTTAAGAATGGATAACTCAAAGGGGTCCTATATAGATTATTGTCATTGATATAGGTAACCCTCTACAACCTAGATGTTGGGATGACAGGCAATCTCCACTGTGCCACTGTGGATTTATTTTAACTGTGACAGCTTTTGCTTTGTCTCTAAATGGGGTTCTCTTTTGCCATCACTGATTAACCACTTGGTAGTCTGAACTTTACTGTTATTCATCTGTACTGGCTGGTCTGAGCTGACCTCATGTTGGATGGGGAACAGAAGTCAAAAGAGTTATTTGGAGACAATAAAATCCTTTATAGCTAATTTTAAGCCACAAGGACTTCTAGAAGGAATGAATCTTAGGTCAGACCTATCTACCATCCACTCTCGTCATGATGACTTGGAACAGAAAATTTCTTACGTTGGGCAAATCTGTCTTGTCTCTGGTCTCAGGAGGAATGCACAGGGTGTTTGGAGGCTCAAAGGTAGGGTTCTTTGCAGAGGACACTAATCAATCGACAAGTTCTTTATCTATGGTAGGCTATCTGTGAGACATTAGTTTATCAAGGATTTTTAATCATGAAAAGATTTTTCCCATGATTTTTCTTTATGTCTGTGACACATTTATGTTAAATGAACTTTTGCTGGTAGGCTTACTTTAATGATGGGTGTGAAGTCCTTTAAAACATCTCTGACTTTACTTTGATGAAATTTTTGTTTATTAAAAAGTATACTAAAAGTAGATACTAGTCTGTACTTTAGATGCTTTGGCCTGTTGTGTTGAGTAGTTTGTGTTAGTGGTGATAGCCACATTAAAGGAGTTGAGAATTATTTATTTCTCTTTTTTTTAAACAGAGACTGCTCTTACATTTCCTGGCCACCCTGGTCCAAATAATCACACAAAAAATATATAAATTACAACACTGTTTGCCCTATGGTTCAGGTATATTCCTAATTAGCTTTTACATCTTAAATTAACCCATTCCTATTAATCTATGTATCACCATGAGGCTGTAGCCTACTGGTAAGGTTCTGGCATCCTTCTCCCTTGGCAGCTACATAGTATCTCCCTGACTCTGCCTTCTTTCTCCCTGCATAGAGTTTAGATTTCCTGCCAAGCTCTATTCTGCCCTGCCATAGTTCAAAGTAGTTTCTTTACTAACCAAAAGTAATACAACATATTCACAGCATACAAAGAGGAATACCACATCACTTTTACATCCAGGAGAGTTTGTGAAGACATTAGATTAATTTACTAATTAAGGACTTTAGACCTTGACTTTCTTGGGCAGTGCAGAATTATTAATGATCACACTTTGTCTATTGTGTATTTGGTTTTCCAGTTTCTTTCTGAGTGAGTTCTGGAATGTTTCATTACACAATGTTTATCTAATTGGTCAGCACACATTACTTCAGTGACTTCCCCAGCAGTCTTCTGAATTTCTTTAAGGTAGTTTGGTATGGTACTGATTTCATTCTTGACCTAACAATCTGAGTATTTAATATTATTTTTGCATAAGGTTTTATTTTCTATTGTTTTTACATGGTTTGGACAGTATTCCATTAATATCTGCTCTAATTATTTGAGTTTTATCTGGTACTTACTCTGTATTTAGTTTCTTTTCTTTCTCCAGTGTATTATAGTGACTGATTAGGTCATTACTTACATATCGTTCTTCTTTTAATAATGCATGTTCTCAGATATAAACCCCTTTTATACATTGCTTTCATTGGGTCCTGTAAGCTGTGCTAAACTGTGTTTTCATTTTGTTCAATTTTCCCTTTGAAAGTATTTTAATGTATTTTATAATTCTCTTTGTGAAATTTCCTCTTTCTCATTTTTTATTGAAAATGTATTGTTCAGGAAATATATTCTTATTATAGTTTCTCTTCCCTCTACACCTCACAGTCCATCCATTTCCATCCAGATCCACTAATTTTCTCTCTCCTTAGAAAATAAATAGGCAATCATGGTTCCCTGCCCAGTGGGAAGTCCAAGGACTTCCCACCTCCATCCAGGTCTAGTAAGGTGAGCATCCAAACAGCCTAGGCTCCCACAAAGCCAGTACATGCAGTAGGATCAAAAACCCATTGTTCTTGAGTTCTCAGCAGTCCTCATTGTATGCTGACAAGGGAGGGGGACCTGATTGGGGAGGGAGAGGGAAATGGGAGGCAGTAGCGGGGAAGAGACAGAAATCTTTAATAAATAAATAAATAAATAAATAAACCAAAAAAGAAAATAAATAGGCATCTAAGAGATATTAATAGAATATAATAAGATAAAACAAAAGCAGACAAGTCAGTATAGGACAAAACAAAAAAGAAGGGAAAGAAATCAAGAAAACACACCCCAAAAATTATAGATGCAGAAATCCCATAAAAGCACAAAACTGGAAGAGATATTATGGATTAAAAAAACCTGCAGGGTAATAGATGATAGATAGATAGATAGATAGATAGATAGATAGATAGATAGATGATAGATAGATAGATAGATAGATAGATAGATAGATAGATAGATTGATTTCAAAAAAAACTCTGACAAGACATTTTGAGACACCTCTAAAGAAAGCTTTGTTTTCTGTTGGCCACCTACTATTGAGAGTAGAAATAAGCATTAAGGGTAGTTTGTTTCCCCAGTTAGCTCTCTTGGAGAAACTAAATTTTCATTTGCAATTGGTTATCAATGAGAGACAGATTTGGGTTTAGGATGGGGAATGTGCCCATTTTCTTTCAGCTCTAGGACCCCATTTGGTGAAGACTCCTACAGGCCCTGTGCCTGCTGCCTCAGTCTCTGTGAGGGCCTATGTGCATTGGTCCTGCTGCATTTCAAAGGTCTTTTCTTCTTAGTGTCCTCCATCCCCTCTGGCTCTTTGCTGTCATGATGTACTATTTTCAACAGTAGCCTTTGTGGTGAGTTTTTCTCTCTCCCATCCTAAGTGTGATATTCATCTAAGGTATTTTTTATTTTTGTTATCTTAGAAAGAATTCTATGTCTGTCTTCATTTTGACATGCATCACAAAGAAATCCTCTAGCACCATCAGGGGTACAGGATAAGATGATTTCTTTTGGTCCTTTTTTTCCCCTGACTTGGTTTTGCACAATTTAATGTATTTTATATAAACTCAGTCTGTTGTGGGAGCTCCATCCATTTAGCCAATGACATTTGGGATGACATTTGGCATGATTTTCTCTGGATACGTGACCAGATAAAATGGTGAAGGGTCTTGTGTTTGCTCTTGAGTGGTCAGAGCAGGAGCAAGGCATGTGGTTGGTCCTCATTGTCCTTGGGAATAATGGGAATCCAGCAACAGCAGATGCATGAGCAGTGGCATCCACCTTGTTCTGTATACACGAGTCTGTTTTTCCATTGCATCCCTTAACAAATTATTTACCAGACTTTGTGAGTTATTGCTTCATCTGTCTTTGTTCCTTATTTATGTTTAAAAAGTCTCAATAGTACAGCTTGCAGTTTAGGTCAGTAACAGGACAATTTGCACAGGGGAATGGACAGGTAAGCACAGGAGAGTCCTTAATTTTGCCTGTAAACCTAAAACAAGCAAGTGAACTATTGGGCTTCACTGGAGTAACTTAAAAGAGCTTGGATGGGGCATTATTTATAGAAGCTCTTACCAGTGGCTGCACCACTGAAGAAAATGTCTCCTTCCCTCATCAGATATTAAGTTTCTATGGATCCTCAGGGAATGTAGTCAATCAGCATCTCCTCCTTTTCTTGGCAAAGTCTTCTGCAGGTCATCATAGCTGGTCAGATTGCAAGACAGCAACAGCCATGTCGTACATTATGTGCCATAAAACTGAAATCCAAAAACTAATATGAGGTTATCTGCTGAATTGCTACTTCAACTTAGAGTCTCATTAATGTAATTCCAGGACATTGAAGACTGGGTTTGAGACATGAGGGTTTAGCAAGTGATTCATGAAAATCAGCCTCCCTGTTTCACAGAGATTCTTTTCCAGGGGATGCAGCCTCTACTCTTCCATTTGATGACTTTAGATTACGCATTTATTCAGATCTTTATTGACATAACATCCTATTCTGGGAAAGGAAACCAAATGGAGGGTTTAAACACTCAAAGAAACACAGACTCCCTCAAATTAAATAATACCACAGAACAGGGCCACACACATGGGAGTTTCTAATGATGCCTGATCATACAAAAATGAGTAAAATCACAGGTAGATGCCTATGTGTTAAGCAGCTACTATACAAAAATGAGTAAAATCACAGGTAGATGCCTATGTGTTAAGCAGCTACTATTGTATGATGTTGATTTTACTATTTTGTGTTTTTTGAGGGACCGACCACCCAGCTTCTGAATAAATCACATACAGAGTTCTTAGTTATGAATGTTTGACCTTAGCTTGTTTTTTTTTTTTGCCATTTTTTCTTAAATTGATCCCAACTACCCTTTGCCTCTGGGCTTTTATATTTCTCTATCTCTCTGGTGTATTGTAATAAAAATTACTTTAAATTTGTATCAATATACAAAAATCCTTTAAACAAGAGTAAAAACATACATGGTAGAGCAAAATTGACTTTGGATTTGCACTACACCAAAATTGTTGCCAATAAAAAAATACCTGAGATTAAAAATTGATTTTTATCTTATATTTATATATTACCCTAAATAATAACAAACATCCATGATTCACAAAATAACCAAAGACCACCCACACTCCTTTTTCTCTTGGGAATGTGGACTTTATTTTTTCTAGATTGCTTCTTGCTGAATGTGGGTGAAGAATTTTTAGGGTCCAGAGAGAAAATTTTAATAATGATAAAGTCCTGGGAAGACTACTCATAAGACTTTGTTGATAGCACCTGTCTATTTTCAGAAGCTCTCCCGTGATCAAACCAGATCCAAACCAACCCGGAACGAATCCACAGCCTCTTTTCTGGCTGTAGAAACCAAAGCAAGCATCTTCTCCAAAGCATTATTTTTTTTATTTCTAGTTGATAAATACATTGTTTTACTTTTTTGAAGATAAGATGTTCTTAAAATATCTAGGTTTATTTCCACAGTCCTTCTTTCAATTCTAGGTTTCTTTGCAGCTGTCCTTTGCTTTTCGGGCAATCAAAAAATTCAGTATCAACATAATGGTATACAGAATTCAGACTCCCTGTCTGTTTCCCATCTTTACATGACTTTTTTCTTTTACATTACTTTTATTGTCTCTTTAAAGACTTTATTTTGATTCTACTTATTTCTTTCTTTGATTGTCTATACCTGTTTTCTCTCTTTCTTAAGCCTATGCACATTGTAAAACACATTGGAATCTCTTTAGAGGTTTTTCTCATCTAGACCTCTTTTCTGCATATCCTTTAGACTTTTTTGACCACAGGGCCAAACTTTAGACTGTTAAGCTACACCTGGATCCTCCCTCTGCTCTGGCAGCTGGCACTGCCCGTACTCAGGTAATGTTATGGAAGCCCCACCAAAGCTTGTGCCCTGGTTAGAGGTTTGTTTCCAAGAACTGCATTAAACCTTTCAAGCTATAGAAGCCAGTACTTGCATTGCCACAAGCTTATTTTACTTAGCGTTACTTAGCTTTATAATTTCTATTTAGCACTGTGGGCCGAACAGCAGTGACTCTTAAAGGCGCCATACACTTTGATTTTTCTCAGCTTTCTTAGGCCCTACATGTAAATACAACCTCACACTGAAATGCAAAAATGTTGGGTGATGTTTTACTCTTTTGTCTTTTTGAGGGTTCCACCCCCCCCCCCTCCAGCTTCCAAATAAATCACACACAGAGACTTATTCTTACTTATGAATGCCTGGCCTTAGCTAGGCTTGTTTCTTGCCAGGTTTTCTTAACTTAAATTAATCACAACTATCTTTTGCCTCTGAGTTTTTATCTTTATTTCTGTATACCTTTCTTTACTTCTTTCTCCATGGCTTGTTATGTTGCTGGATGGCTGGCCTTTGATGTCCTCCTCTCCCCATTCTCTTGTTCCCCTTCCTTGTTTCTCCTTCTATTTATACTCTCTGCCTGCCAGCCCCTCCTATCCTTGCTCCTGCCTCTCTACTGGCCGTTCAGCTCTTTATTAGACAATCAGGTGTTTTAGACAGGCAACAAATCACAGCTTCACAGAGTTAAACAAATATAACATAAACAAAAGTCACACACCTTAAAATAATATTCCCCAACAGGTTGCTGTTTCTATGTACTGTAGAATAACTGTCATCTGTCTTTTGTACACAGTACACAGGCTTTAGGGGGAGGGTACGGTGTTTACTTTGATTCTTAAGTGAGAGTTGAGATGAAAATATCAGGTTAAATGTTAAGATTTGGTAAAATTTAACCTTACAGCCCAGGAACTCAAGTGTTGTTGCTGGTCAGTGCAGAACCAGAAAGTCTGCATGGTAGCTTGAGGGTCCACTCCAACTTTCAGAGGACCATGGCAGAAGGAAGGGCAAAGCAGAGGCCCAAAGACTGCCCATTCCTTCCAAAATCTACATCTAAGGCACTAGCACATGCTATAGGGAATTGGTACTACCAACACAAAGACTCTGCATGTACATGTACATTGTAGCAGATTACTAAATGCAAAATCAGGGGATCACTATAATCGCAGCTTTTTCTTTACTTGAATTCTCTCTCTCTCTCTCTCTCTCTCTCTCCCTCTCTCTCTCTCTCTCTCTCTCTCTCTCTGTGTGTGTGTGTGTCTCCATGTGTGTTATATATAGACATGTTCATGTATGTATGCATTCATTTGTGAATGAAAATGGGGAAGCCAGAGGTTGATGTTGTATATCTTCCTCTGTCACTCTCCACCTTATGTTTTAAATAGGGACTATCAGTGAACCTGGTGTTTACACTGAGTAGACTGACAAGTCTACTTCCCCAGTGTTGGGATTACAGGCAAACACCTCTGCCGTGCCTAGATGGTTATAGAGGTGCAGGGGAATTGAACTCAGGTCCTTCTGCTTGCAGGGCAAGCATTTTACCTACTGAGCTATCTCCCCAGAACCCATTCTGGCTGTTTCCATTATTAATCAGGATGTTTTATAAGGAAAATCTTCAACAGGAAAATCACAGAAAATCTTCAGTTTTAGAACTAAGCAGTTTTCTTTGAAAATCTAGCTCCTGGCATATTAGTTAACGTCGGCAGTAGAAACATGTTACCCAATTCTTATTATTCTGGGAGTTGTTCTTATAGACTAAGTATGCAGCCAGCTTCCTCTGTGCTTTTGATGATGTTGTTCCTTAAATTACAAGTCACATATATTGTTAGAGCAATTATTTGCATATGAAACAACTGGCCAACAAAACTCTCAGAGAACTTTAATAAATTCAAATTACCTGCTTGGGAAGAACACATCTTTAGAAATCAGCCTGTAAATATCCTCATATGATTATCGGTCTCCCTATGTCACCTTAAGCCACTCCCATGGTGCCACAGGCTTGTATTACCAGTTCTTAGGGTATAGGAAGGTCAGGAGTTCAAGGTCATCTTCAGAAGAAATCATAACTTCAAGACCAGAAAAAAAAATATATTCCCAAACTGACTTTTCTGAACTGTATCCTTCTTCTCATATGAACATAGCAGACTCCTGAGATGTGGTTTGTTAACGACCTCTCCTCTGATAGTTCTCCATTACTCTTAAGGTCATTTTCTTTCTTTCTGCCTTTGGACATTCAAATGAAGTTTTGCTCACGAGATTCATAGAGAAGCTCAACAAGTAACCATCCTCACTTGGAGGTTCTATCCTCATGTATTTTTTTCTTCTCAAGATTTGTTTTCTAGTAAACACAAAATCTATAGTCCTTCCAGCCTGTCGCCTTGAACTGTTTTATCTGACATGATTATTATAATTACAGGTTCTATTTTGTTGGCCTGTGACTGCTGTATATCGGTACTTCTTTTCTTTAAGCTACCTTTATGTCACTTTATTTAGAATTATTCTTCAAGTAGAATATTGTTTAGATAATAGTGTTGTATAATTTAATGGCTTAAAAATACTCAAAACTGTATAAATTTAGACACATTGCAGATGTAGTCCCAGAGAACTTCAATAAA
Organism: Alexandromys fortis; assembly: GCF_014885135.2. Lineage (NCBI taxonomy): Eukaryota > Metazoa > Chordata > Mammalia > Rodentia > Cricetidae > Alexandromys > Alexandromys fortis. The sequence continues at coordinate 500,171 of NW_026068069.1, read as the reverse complement.
GTAAATAAACCAATCAAGCATACCGTATACATTTTTGGGTGGGCTTTTCAGTTCATATAAAAGCTATGTCTACAAATTACTGAAGTCTTGTGTATATTAAACATGAAATATGTAAGTGTCTAATAGGCAATACTTTATTGCTTTAAAATGCTAAGGTTCGTGTAAGCCTCCAATGAGCTGCAATCCTCTTGCCTTGACACTGATGGATGCTGACTGATCAAGGCAGTGGCTGTTAAAAGCTGCAACGGCTTTGACAATATCCTAAGATAATGTAACAATGGAGTTTTCCATGTCAGTTGGCTTCCTTTCATCAAAGATTTCTCTGCACAGGTGATGACATTTGAAAGCTCCTTATTCGCATTAAAACTTTGAGAATTTGAGTCAGTTCTCCCAAACTCTGCCACTGCATCACCAGTTGACTTTATGTTCTCACGTGTTAGCGCTTCAGCCATGTTCACGGTATCTTCACCAAAAGCAGGTCTATGTCAGGCCACGTTCGGGGGCCATCCGCACAAAGCACCTCATCGGTTATTAAGGTTTTATTTTGACCCACAGCTGTAATGGCATCTTCAGGTTCCACTTCTAGCTGTAGTTTTTCAACTGTTTCCATCAAGTGTGTGAGTTCTTCCCTCACTGAACTCTTAAACATTGCAAAATCATCCTTGTGGACTCACACAAACTTCTTCTAGAAACCCTACGAACACATGTGACTGCTTCACAGGGGTTGTTAATGTCCCTGCAGCATTTAGGACAGCGATCATTTCAGGAATTTCAACTGACTTTCCTCAGATCTATCAGAGGGGTAACTATCTATTGTATATTTTTTATGAGATATAGTTCCTAAATATAAGTTTTAAGGTTCACATGCTTTCTTTGATGCAAGGGCTGCAGAATGACTCCTGTGTTAGGTTTGAAACACTATCCATCTCATCCTCCAGATGCATCAGAGTCCCTGGGCCTTGCCAGCAACATCTGAAGGGAAATGTTTTTCTGAAAGTAGTAAGTAATTCCCCCTCCCTCAAGTAGTCTGAAACTATTTAGCAAACCAAAGAAAGATATGTGTTACCATGTAACCTTTGTTATTCTATTTATAAAGTAGAGCTCACATGGAGATTTCATGTTTAATACCAGCTGCTTAAATGTGTAACAAAGAAAAAATAAATATTGTGGATTAATCCTAGCTTCATATCAATAACTTCTGAATCATGTACACTGCCATGAGCAAAGCCATGATAGCAATATATACAAAATTCATCTCTTTGTTATTCACTCTGTAGACATATTGTCCTTTGATTATTCTAAAGGTGGAGCCGCACTATCATTAGATAATTTAAGTCACTTAAATTAAAATCTGTTTAGTTAAGATACAAGTTGTGATTTCTCTGGCCCGAAAACCACGGTTAGCGGCAAGCCTTTATGGAACCATTAATAATCAAACTCACAGCTGGGGCTCGTCAACACAATCAACGTGCATAAAAGCTGGAAGCAACAGCTGGAACCGCCCTGGAACCAGACTGCCACTGCTCAGACAGCCAAGGCCATTACAGGGTGCTCCAATATAACTCAAAAGGGAAGGGAAGCTGAATTCAGCTGATTTCGAAGACCACGGCGGGGTGGATGGAAGTGCAGCCCACCGCCCATTGATCATAAATTGCCAGCCAAGTTCTTATTAAAATAAAGGCCCTGGCAAAGACATTGCTTAAATGAGGCACTTCAGTAATGAGACAGGACTGATAGTTTATTCAATTTACACATCTATTTGTCTGGAAGCTTTTGTTGAGAGGCAAACTTGTCTGAATGCTAATCACTTTTTGCTGGAAACTTGCCAACCAAAGTGCACCATAAAGACTAAAATGTTTTTATAGATATTGAATTGATAGCAAAGGATCTGGAAAATTGAAATATATTTTGTGGGTAAATCTGGAGGTCACCAAATCAGAAGTGTTCTAGGTATCAAAAATTAATTTAATGCCATTCTAAGGAGGGGGTGGGGATGGTTCAGTGGGTAAGGGTAGCTGCTGGGCAAAGATGAGAGCTGGACACTGAATCCCCAGCAACTGCATGAAAAGCTAGGTGTGGCCAAACATAGCTGTAACTGCAGCACTCTAAAGGGTGGCGACGACAAGAGGATCACTGGGGCTTGCTGGCTGCCAGCCTAGATCCAGCTGTAGTGTAAGACCTTTCCTCAAGGAAATAAGATAGAAAGCAAAGCAGGAAATTGACATCTTGTCTTGAATTCTGTTCGTGCATCCTGCACCAGCACCCAAACCTGCATACATGCATGCACACACATACATGCACACACATATACACATGCCGACACACAGACACGCATATACATAAGCACACAGGAACATACATACATTATTGTCCCAAGATTTTTTTTTCTAATTCTGTTTCATGGAAGGCCCTGCTTCCAAAAATTTAATCGTACAGAAGATTACTCCCAGGCCACAATCATGCCCAAGCTCTTGAAAGACAACTGTTTCAGTTGGCAACATTGGGCCCTCATTCTTGGAAACCCAATTTGAAGTCTTCTAAAATTGTAACTATTGTATTAAATTAAAAGAAAATAAAGGAGCAAATGGGTATTGAGCCTCATTTAAAATATCTGGATGAGATTTGAAGCTAATGTGTTTTTATTCATCAGACTAATTGTCAACTAGGTTATTCTGCTCCAATGGTTTTATGACTAATTTTCTTATAAACAATGACTTTAAAAAATCTTAAATTTCTAGGTATAAAATATAATTTCACAAAGTATAATTTACCTGAGCTAAGAAATCTTAGTATTAAACAGTTCCCTGAGTTCTTACCTTTGTACCCATAGATGAGTACATCCATCATCCATCATCAGAGAAGATTCTCTTTGAAGTAGATGTTGTGTCCCATAGCTGGGCAATGTGCGGAGAAGAAGAGGTGAAAGATGTGGCGTGCTCACACACAGATACCACATCTCTATCACACCTTCTGTCCTTGACACTCAGAGTCACTGGAAAAGAGAAAACAGAAGACTGTGTGAGCCAAATGCTGCCAGTATCTGCAATAAACGCTCGTTGCTGGACCTGACACGATTGTCAGACATACAAACTCACAGAAGCTGTGACTTCATACTACATACATTCTCAAGACCAAGCCAGACAACTACATGAGTGGAGAAGGGGGAAGGGACTATGAGGCTCTGCTAGTGGCTGAGGAGCTATTTGCAATTGATGGCCACTGGGAAAGAAAGAATTGGGACTTGGCTTTTCTTTTTTTTTTTTCTGAAGTTAAAAGAAAATTTGGTCTATATAAAAATATAAAAATAAGTACAATAGGGAGAACTCAGTTATTTTCCTATTAGTCATACCCAAAAATTGTCAATCTAAAGTAGGAAGAGAAAAAAATAAATGCTTAGATATTATGTAACAACAGTAAATCACTTTCTTGTTTAATGGTAAAGTTAGTGAGGAGTAAAATGTGTTTGCTGATAACCACACTCTGAAACTCATCCAAATTTTGCATTCTAAATTAGATTTTGAAATTTAGATAGTATTATGGTCTGTTTTAACTGTCAAGGTTATAGAATCTAGGATCGCCTGGTAAAGAAATCTCAAGAAGGACCTGTCTAGATCAGGTAGTCCTCTGGACATACCTGTGGGGGATTATCTGAATGCCATTAATCAAGGTGGGAAGATCCACCCACTGTGGGCATCACTATTTCTTAAACCAGGGCTCCTGAACTGTTTAAGAGTGAAGAAAGCAAGATGAACATGGGATGTATAGACATATTCATTCTTTTTCTGCTCTTGGCTGAGGTTGTACTCAAAATCCTGACACCCAGCTTCCCCGAAGTGACAGACTTTGGCTCCTGGAAATGGGAGCTCGAATAAACCTTCTCTTCATTAAGTTGTTTTTATCAGTGTATAAAGTGTTATTTTATTTATGCTTTAATAAATAAAGTTTGCCTGAAGATCAGAGGCCAGGCAGTGGTGGCACACACCTTTAATACCAGGATTTGGGAGACAGAGGCAGATGGATCTCTCTGAGTTCAAGGCCACCCTGGACTACAAGATCAAGGGAGAAACAGATCCAGGTGGTCGCTATTCACATCATTAATCCCAGTACTATGGAATCACATGCCTTTAATCACAGCACTAGAGGGGAATGTAAAACGGGGGGGGGGGGGGGGGCAGAAGCTCAGGGCTCAGTCTCAGTCACCCAGACTTGGTAGTGTTAAGAATTCTCCAGTGGCTGGCTGTTTTGCTTCTGTGATCTTCAGCTTGATCGCCAATATCTCTCTCTGGGTTTTTATTTTTTCATACTAAAAGTGTATTTTACCATGGCAACAGGAAGCGAAATTAAGATGGGTAGTTTCAACAATCAGTTTTCACTAGCTGCATAAATGATGGCAATCCTCCTGACTTCACAGCACAGGAGGCCTCTTCAATACGATATGAAAAATTAGTCCTGATAACATTAGAAATTATTTTATTATATTCGCATATTTCACTAGAACCCTGCAATAAGATTACTGTTTATGTCCCTTTAGGATAAATGTGAAGCTGAAACCTAATCACTGATGTGATAGCATGTGCAATAGGGCCTTTGGGAAGTGGCTAGATGGTGAAAACAGAGCTCTCTTGGATGGAATGATTGGACATATTAAAGTTCCTTCGTCCCTTCCACCTTTGAGAGAAAAGGCAGGAACCCGGAAGTGAGCTCCCACCAAGAAGCAAATTTGGACCGCTGAACCTTAAAACTCCATTAGTTATTAGAATCTGCTATTAGACGCTGTTATTTTTGTTAAAGCAGCCTAGCAAAACTAAAATGGACAATTTACTGATAAATGTAAATAACACCGTGACAAAATTACACACACGCACGGAACATTATGACACAAAAAAACTTCACGTTTTTCCTGATAAGATTTGAGACCAACATGAACCCCAGACAACGGCCATGCTTATCCTAGCCAATAAGGGACCTGGTCCCGCTGTACTCCTCCGCTGCCTTGTCCTTGGCTGTGCAGCAGAAGCGGTGGGATAAACAACCATGGCTTAGTCAACTTTGCACACAGAAAATTGATCCTTGGTTCTGACTTTTAGAACTTTTAGAAAGAGCGTTTAAGACCAAAATTCCGTTCTCACTGTGCACCACTAAGGGCATTTTTTTTCTTTTTCTTAAGGAAGACGGTATTGCCTACAAGGGAATAAAGCCCTCCTTCATTGCCAGTGTAAACAATACACTGTGCATTCAACTCTGTTCTTTACCCCTTTTTCTCTCCCCACCTCCTGGCTTGCTTGCAGTGGTTATGTTCTTCAAGCTGCCAGCCTAGATGTCCCACCAGCTATAAAGAACCCTTGCTGTTTTCTATGCCCAAATTATGAATGCATAACACTATATTTTTGTCATTGGCTCTTTTATTCCTCTTTGAGGTGAAAGGATTAAAACACATGATTCATTTTTCTTATAATGAGAAGATACGTTTTTCTCTTTTTCTTCCTCTTACCAAAACACTACATCCTTCATAAAATCCAAAGCAATTTTCTTGGCAAATCCAAACTATTCTGTGTACTTAGTCACACTTTCCTAGAGATGTAGTTCAGTTTCAGAGACAAGATCAGTCCTAGTGACCAACTCAGCCCTATGATCAGGAGTCTACTTTCCTAAATTAGCTCTTCCTAGATAGAGCATTTGGAATTTTATTTCCAACTCATTATTCACTTTACTTTCTGAAAAGACATTTCAGATACTTTTAGTTTATCTCAACCTTAGACACATGAGAAAGTATTTGACCTTGTCGTTCTATTTTGCGATAGAAAAGGCTGGGCTGGGATAAATAAGTTACCCATAAAGTTTTTAGTAAATGTCTGGAGTAATGACATTTTCCCACTGAGTATCAGTTTATCTCAACTCTGATAAAGGATTCCAATTTTCGGGTCAATTCTCAAATTCTGTTCTGTAAGTCCCTGGATTTCCTGGCTGAAATGTAATCTGGGAAATGATGGAAAAGCATTTCCTACCAAAGGAATAAAGTCAAGACACTGAAGAGGGATCATGCCAAGACATGGAGGGAAACCAAACCTGAGAATACACTTTATCTTTGAATTCAGCTCTGCTGAAAACCTGATTCTTCCAGATGATTCTAAATTTTGTGAAGAAATAATTCATTCATTCTTCTTGTTCCAACTAACTTAATGAGTGCTTTCATTGATAACAATAGCAAGTAGTGGAGGTTGTCCTTGAACCCAGATCTGCATGACTTCAAATTTGATATGAACCCAGATCTGCATGACTTCAAAGTCGATATGGTGTAAATCACATACCAATCTGTCACTCAATATTTATAATTCTGGGGTTTTCAAAAGCACCTTCATCCATATTGTTTGTGACTTACAAGCAAAGATACTCTGTAATTTCCTTCCTCTATAAGTAATGAGAAAATCGTCTTGTGTTAATCCAAATGTGTCTGCTGTGGCAATTGACTAAGAAGGAGTAAAGGCAGTAGGGCTTTTCAAAGCTGTAGCCTGTATTATGAATGAGCTTTTCATTACAAATGCCACTCTGAATGTTCTGTAGGCTCTCAGCATATTTATTTGAATATGTTCAGCAAAGAGACATTTCAGTGTGATTCTCTTCTCTCGTCCAAAAACAATCGTCTTATACGTGACTTTCCATGCCCTAAGGTTAATGTAAACATTTTTGATGAGAGTCACATATGTGGCCCATTTGTTTCCCTTCTCTCCAGCTCCATTTCAATATATTCTTGTGATGGGTTGAATGACTGCCTTCCTGCCTCCCTAACTAAAGAGGAAATCACTTCACCTGATCCAGACTCTTTGGACCTGACCACACATTTAATCTGTCTGGATGAATTAGAATCAGAAGAAAAATGGCTGCTCTTAAACGAGCAGCCCTTAGCAGGGCCAATGAAAGATTTCTTTTTTCATTTAACACATGGAGAATCTGCTAGTCCTTGGGCTGCCTGAAGAGAGCATGTGTTGATTTTTTGAGTAATACGCACACTCACTGGCTCTGCAATCAATAAATCTCCTGAGATTGGTTGTCAAGTGGCCATTTAAAGGCACACATCCTTCAATCCCCTTGGCACAGAAAATCTCCCCAGCAATTGTGGTGTTGCCTGCACTCTACCTAACTCAGAGGCACTCCTGGACCTTTTCAGCATATTGCCTGTCTGAAAATGCTGCCAACACTCAGTGAATGACGTATAAATACGGGAACAGTTCGGTCTCAAGTCAAGATAGCAGCATAAAGCAACTGTTGCAGAAACTCAAGTCTTCAGATACAGAACTGCCTGGTGGAGCCGAGCTGAAAAAAGCAACAGGCTCTGATTTCATTTAACTTCCTCATTTTTCAAGCTCCCAAATGTTCCCCCATGACTTCTCGAGGAGCTAAACAGTACATATTATGGTTAAACACTCCATTGTATGTTGAGGTCTTTTGAACACAACATCAGTTTTTATTTAGCCAATACAGGGAATAAACACTGGGGAAGAGTGAAAAGAAGCTACATAAACTCTGGGTAATTTAGAAGAGACCAAGAGATTAAGACATGCATTCCAATGTCCAGTGAGCATTCAACTGACTGGAGGCTTGTGCCTCTACTTTTTATTTTTACCTAGAGAAAATGGAGAATGTCATTCATTTATTGGCCCATTTATTGAACACCTGCAGTTAACAATCACCATGAATGGCATTACCATGGTGAAGGTTCGAGGAAGTAAAATATGAAGAAAAAGTAATAGCCATTTATGATCTCTAGGCTTAAGGAAATGACCATGGAGTACAAAACTAAAACATGAAAAATAATTTGAAATAGATCAGGAAGTGGTCAGTGCAGTTAAAAGTTCAAATGGAATATTCATTGTTTGTCTTCAGTTCAGTTCTATCACACACACACATACATACACATGCACACACTCACATGCACACACAAACATTCATCTACAAAATGATATTTTCTGTAGGGGTTGGTTTTCTGTTTGTTGAGTCAGAGGTCACCCCTTTTCTTGATATACTGTTCCCCAGTGACTTTATTGATGATGAAGTCTGTGTCTTCAACTTTCTTTAGCAGGATCTTTAATATTCAGGAAATATTACATAAAATCATGTCATTCAACATCTTCATTGCATAAGTTTGTTATAGAGACACTGAGCCATAAAGATTGAGTTAGGATTGAACATATGGGGTAAAGATACATTTATAATTTAATTATGTTATTAACTTATTATTATGTATGTGCATGAGTGTACATGAGTCGCGGTGCACATATGGAAATCAGGAGACAACTTAGAGGAGTTGATTCTATTCTTCTAACCACGTGAGTCCTGGGAAATCAAACCACATTGTCAGGCTTGGTAGCTGACACATTCACCCAATGTTCTAGTTGGGATTTCTGTTGCTGCAATAAAATATCATGACCAAAAGCAAGTTGGGGAGGAAAGGGTTTATTTGGCTTACACTTCCAGGCTATATATAGTCCATCCTTAGAGGAAGTCAGGACAGGAACTCAATCAGAGCTGGAACCTGGAGGAGTGCTGTTTACTGGCTTGCTCCTCAGGGATTGTTCAGCCTACCTTCTTATGGAATCCAGGACCACCTGGCCAGGGGTTTTCCCAGCCCAAAATGGGTTGAGCCTTTCCACATCAATAACTAATTAAGAAAATACCCTAAAAACTTGCCTATAGACCAAACTTATTGAGATATTTTCTCAATGGAGCCCCACCCACCCGCTTTCTAGTGAATCTGACTTGTGTCAAGTTGACATAAAACTAGCTAGCACACCCAGTGAACCCTCTCCAGTCCCTAGAATGAAGACTAATTCTGATATTTTTGTTCGTGAATCTAGTTATTCCAACCTATCTAGTTGGTGTCTTCATAACATAGAATTTGACTCTGGATGTGCTTAGTCATAAAATTCTGCTCCAAGACACATTTGTACTTTGTAACACTTTGGTCAGTGTCTTACTTTTCTGTTGCTATGATACAATACCTTAACAAAAGCAATTTAAAGGAAAAAGGACTTATTTTTGTCTGACAGCCATGGAAGACCTGGTAGCTGAATCTGGGAGCTGGCTGGAGCACCCTTACTCAGGAAGCAAAGAGTGAACAGGAAGTGGTGCCAGGTTATAAAGCCTCAAGGTCCTCACCCAATGAATCAATTTCTCCAGCCAGACATTTAAACTCCAAATCTCAAACAGTTGTGTATGTGGAGGGGGAAATCGGGGGGGGGGGGGGGGGGGGGGGGGGGGGGGAGAGAGAGAGAGTGAGAGAGAGAGAGAGAGAGAGAGAGAGAGAGAGAGAGAGAGAGAGAGAGATGGTTTTACTAGTTAGCCTGGGGTAGCCCCAAACTAACGAGGCAGACCAGCCTGTCCTCAATTTTGCAGCAGTCTTTTTCTTCGACTCTGAAGCGCAGGAATTATAAGCACGAATCACCCTCACCTGGGAATTGAAATGAACTGATTAGTTAAGTAGTTTCAAACAGTGAGAGTGAATGAAAGAATACTTGCAATATAAACTCATTACATTCATAAGAGAAAAGCTGATGTAGCTCAAGTGTTTCCCAGTGCACGTAGACCTCACTTTCTTCTGCTTTGGGTTACTGCATGATTTGGTTAAACCTATCTAGCAAACAAATTCTCGTCTGATAAATGTAACTACTTTCTGAAACACGTGTGCTATTAAAAGTTTACAACTATAAATTACCTCAGCCATGTGAATTCATGGAAAAGTCCAATCCTTCAAAATGTGTCTTTCTTTTCCCCCTTTATATATGGTATCAAGTCATATAATGAATTCAAAACTCTCTGTATGATTAAAGCTATATAGACATATATGATTTAAATTATTATTTAATGTTTTCTTTTAATTTTATGGAAAGTAATGGGTTTGTTATGACACCTTGATACATGCTTTGTTGTGGCTTCCACACTTTCTATCCCCAATCTCTTTGATGCCCTATCTTCCCTACCAGTAACACACACAACTGTTTTCACATCGCATTTATTCTATTACCTTCTTCTTTCTTCCTTTAAGATCTTTCAGTTTGTGACTATTTTACCAGTGAAGCATAGTTCTTGGTGCTAAAAGATAAGTGAATCTTGATTTGTAGTTCAGTTGACAAGTTTGTGTCTTTCAAGTAGTGATTAGAAGCTATTCATGTTTAAGGTTGTTTTGTGAGGGGTTTTGGTACTTTCTCTTGCTTGTTCTTTGTTGTTCTGGTAGGATGGATTGCTGTTAGTACTTTTTTTTCTCCTGCTTACTAACATTAGGAAGTGCTGGTTTACTGTCTGGGCCATGATGGATATTTTCTGGCTCTTCATTTTATATTCGTTCCTTTTTCTCAATGGTTTCCTGGATGGGATTTCACTCTTACACTGCAAATAATATTCTTTTAAATTCTTTCTGGAGGGCTGACATAGTTTTCATGAATTGCCTTAGTTTTCTAGCCTTGAAATATTACTTTTTGTCTATGGACTGTCAACATACATGCTAGTGATATCTGCTGGTGTGTATGTGTGTGCATGCATGTGGAAGCCAGATCTCAATGTAGGATATCTTCCTCAGTTGTTCTTCACCTTATTTTTTGAGACAGAGTCTCTCACTGAACTTGAAGCTCACTGATTTAGCTAGACTAAATGTACAGGCAGCCTGAGGGGTACTCAGGTCTCTGTCTTCCCAGGATTGGGGTTATGGGTATGTGCGGCTATAACCAACATTTTTATGTGAGTGCTAGGAATCAAACTCAGGTTCCTCTGCATGCACAGCAAGTCCTTTACTTATCTAATGAGCTTTCTCCCCAGTCTCTTGAGATGTTCCTATTTTCCCATCAAGTTTAGAAGATAACATCCCTAGGCATAGCGTTGTTGGCTGGCTATTATTTACCTAAGTCTTAGTTTTCTGGCTTCTAGTGTTGCTGATGGGAAATCTGATGTATTCCCAGCAGCTAGTCTTTGGGGATGAGTTGGCACTTTCCTACTATAGATATTAGTATTGCTGTTTGGTGGGTTCCATCTCTTTAGGTTCTAGAATACTTTTTGCATAGTTTAACAGAGCAAATAAAATATAATTAGTTTTTATCTCTGTTCTGTCTTTTAACCAGTGGATTATTAAGTTTGTTCTACTACATATATCTAAGAGCTCATAGACATTCTAGGCATATTCATCTTTATGATTATTTCTCTTTGTCTGATTATATTGTTGTCTTGACCTTGTTCTGTGCTGTACTTTTCTCTGATAGCCTTTGTTTATTGATGGTGCTTTCTTTTACTATAGACTGTTTTCTTCTCTTTAATTTTCTTTCTTTTGTTTTTTCTTTACTTCTTTTTGTCTTTTTTTTTTTTAAATAATTGCTACCATTTCTGTTTGGTTCCTTTTCAGGGTCTTTATTCCTTGCTGAGTTTTCCCTCCATGATTTTGTTTTTCCCTTCCAAATTGCTGACTATTTCTCCTCTAGGTCTATATTGATTTTCTTAATTAGCTAACTGTTTGGGTCATGCATGTTGTCATTAACCCTTCCTACAGTATTACTGTGAAGTCATTTTCTGAATTTCTTCTGTCTCGTGATCTGAGAAGCTGTGAGTCAGTGGAAATAGGATAGCTGTATATTATCTCTTATTTTTATATCATTTGTTGTGTTTTGCACATATGTTGGAATAGAGATTCCTTTAGCTCTAACTTTTTTTTTCCTTTTTTCACTTTCTAAAAAAATTTATTTGGGTCTTCATGGTTAGCTGTCTTTACGTGGATTTATGTTCCCTGTTGCTCTGGAGGAAAGCTGACTGAAGTAACAGCCCCAGCGATAAGATAATAGTCCTGAAAGATGCTGCAAACTCCACTTTAACTCCAGTAAGGTCCTGAGAGTCCGTTAGATTAAATGCAGCTTATAGTGTTTTTAGAGGTAAGGCACTGATAATTAAGTATTGAAATGTGTAGGAATAGGCAAAGAGTATAAATGAAATGGATAGAAGTATGAGAGAGAGTAGAAAAAATTAGAGTAGATTCAGAGAAACATACCCGAAAAAAAAAAAAACCATTTAGATGAGATGCAAGCTGAAAAAAAATTATTTTGGAAATGTATGTACAGGATTATAAGTAATCATTATAATGAATATATAAAAATTCAAACAAAAGAACCAAAATGAAATACAAGCTTTTTTAACATCATTTGACTTTTCTTCCTGGCAGGGATGCGTGTGATTTCTGCTTTCCCTAGATTGTTCTTGTGTCAATCTCTGCAGGTGGGATGGGGCTTGTTATTCTCAATAATTCACAAAAATTAAATCACTGTGTTCTTGTTTTTGAGAAAGTTTCTTTCTTGGAAAATTTTCTGCTTGAATTTCATGATTTGGGAGCCCCTGTCTGTCCATTGCAATGTCATCTTTGGAGCCTGGAGAACATTCTTTCCTCATAGGGTGCTCTCTGTGACTGAGACTTTAAGTAGGTTGAGAAAACTCAACAGCATTAATTCTGACCCCTGGAAGATGTCTTCCTAACCACAGCCACCAGGAGAATGAACCTTTAGCAGTGTGCTTCACATGGTAAGGTCCTACTTGTCCAGGTAGCCCCCCCCCTCTAGAGCAATTAACTGTGGGATGTCAGTGAAAAATCTAAGCTCCAGGCTCCTGATACACATTCTTCCTGGCTGGATAGACTGTGATAACCCAGTCTTTCCTTATTCTACAGCACTGATCTAGCCCTTGTACCTCTGCAGCTCAAAGTACCTCTCCAGCACAATGTTCACACACACACACACACACACACACACACACACACACACACACACACTACAACTCTCACCTCAAAAGGGATAGGATATGAGATAGTTTATTCTGGAGCCAAATATGAGTCTGAGAACTCAGATTCATCCCAACTTCCATGTTACAATGTTTTTAACACTCAGGAAATTTCATAGCCACAGAGCAAGGAAAGTCACAAATCAGAGCACTTTTCAAATACGTGGCTATAAATATCGAGTAGGCAGGTTATCGTAGAACGGGAAAATATAAACTATAAGCCCCAAATGGTATTGGATAACATGACTTCCCTTTCAGTTGGCAGAAACTACAAGATTATTTAAAAATTTCACATTTTTTTGCTGAATGGTCACAACGTTAGTTCACATATACGGGAGGTCAATAAAATGGCTCTTAAGGGGGTTGAAGATGGCCCAAGGTTAATTTCTTGAGACTTGAAACATTTCATCTTTGCCACCTTGTTAGAGTTCTAATCAATTAATCAGTCCTTGGAGTCATGGCTTCTCTCCAGAAATTCTCGGTCACCGTGGTACTTGGAACCTGTTTCTTGGCTGCTGTTGTTGCTGCTGTCTAAAAGGCTGGAGGAGAGTGCAGCGGCCAGGGGTAGTTTATTGTCTTCTTTATGGAGAACATACCACCTAAGCTGATGACTTCTGTCTTAGGGTTTCTATTGCTGTAAAGAGACACCATGAGCACAGCAACTCTTATAAAAACAAAACAAAAAATATTTATTTGGGGTGGCTTACAGTTTTAGAGGTTCAGACCGTTATCATCATGGCACTACATTGTGGAAGTCTTGTACAGGCAGACGTGGTGCTGGCTACAGCCTGCCTTGTAGGGATCAGGAAGTTCTCTGTGAGACACTGAGCAGTATCCTAAGCATATGAAACCTCAAAGCCTGCACCCACAGTGACACACATCCTCCAACAAGGCCAAAACCACTTCAACAAAGCCACACCTCCTAATAGTGCCACTCCCTATGAGCTTATGGGGCCAATTACATTCAGACTTCCATAGCATGGCTCCTCAGCCTTTTCTCTGAGAGGGCCTATTTCTCTTTATTTTGACTTTTGCTTTACAACAAGTGACAGTGAGGAGCTTTCTAATCTGCCACTTTACCTGGAAGCCTGATTTCAATATTCATACAGTTGACATGTGTCAACTAGCATATGTTTTCCATATGCCAGAATGGTACAAGATAAAACGTATCGCAGAGTAAACAGAGACCTAGTTAATGTCTTGCCTTAGCTTGACTTTATGTGTTTCCGAAGGATATTTTTAAAGGGGAAATGTCTTAATATCTTGACCTTCCATATAATGTTTTTCCATTCTTAAAGGAGAAGGGAATATTTTTAAAATTTATAAGCATTGTTGTAAAGAGGAGCTTCTACTTTTCTTTTAAAATATGTACCAGTGTGCATTGAGAAAAATTATTCACCATGTGCACAGAGCTCCCGGATTTAAGCTTGAAGCTCAGGGCCACCACAGTAATTCTCTGTAAATGTACCCGGGAAAAAGGTCTACTCCTTTATCTAAGGCAGAAGGGATTCTGAAGTAAGCAGTAGTTTGGTAGTGGTTGAGTTGCCCAATCTGCTTAATGCCTGCCTTCTGTGGTTTGGGATTGAATTACCACATTCTTTTCACATGTCCGGGCCAGCGGGGGCTGTGTTCTGCTAGCCTCCGATTTGTCTGTCTCTGGTTTACCGAAACTGCAGCAGCCAAGGCACAATAATGCAAAGACCATTAAATTTGTCATTTCCAAGTTGAAGTGGTGGGGACCATGGTGAGTCGTAACTGGATGTGGGTCACATATTCCTTTTAACAAGGACGGAAAAGCAAAACAACAACAAGAAAAACCCTTTGAAATCCTATTACTTTCTTGAAATGTTTAACTCATAAAAGCTGAAAAGGTCACTGTGAAAGTCTGTGCTCAGGGATAGGAGCTGCTGCAGAACAAAACAGTCTCAAGACTCAAAATGCAGATCTCTCAGCAGTGGAGATCATCATGAATGCAACTTCCCCATAGGATTACACTTGTTGACTAATGTTTTACAAGAGACATATTGCTTTTATAAATATTAAGATTTATCCCATGTCATAGCCACCTAATATAATTTATTTTCAAATTATTGCTAACATAATCTTTCTTGCTAGCATTCTTTTCCAGGAAATTGAACTGGAGTTACAGAGAAAACAATGATTGCTAGGAATTTACATTTTTATGAGTTAATGTATGACTTTTGGGGTATTATAACAATGATGAAAAACTCTATACAAAAAAAATCCAACACAGTACTGAAATCTTGTGGCTATTTAGTGCTAGCAAACACTTTGTCTTTTGCTAATCCTAACACTCAGCCAAAATAAGAATTTATTAAAGTTATAACTAACTCCTGTTTCATTTGGTAATCCACCAATATCCTTGTCATTTCATATATCCATTCAGATACAGACTTTGTGTGAGTTTGGAAAATTAATAATCTTAGAATAGTAAGACAATGACCTTTATATCAAAAACAGTTTATTTAATATGTTGTATGTTTTAACTTACCCCAAATCAGACTTTAAAATGCAAGAATGTCTAAAGCAGAATCTTGTTCTCTTAAAATTTTTGATTATTATTCCCACGAAATTGCAAAGAATAAAATATTTTCTCATAGTTATTTCACTCACTTAAAAGTAGATATTGGGTCAAAGTGCTGAGAATCAACGGCTTTGAGTGATTAGCCAAGATGAGCTATCTGCATGGGTCAGCTCCCATTCAAGGCTCCTACAGCATTGTGGAAGAATGGGTGAAAAGACAGAGAGCTGGAGGATGGAGAAGAAAGCAGTGGGATTCTGTCCTTTAGACACCACATACGTGATATAAACTGTAGCTCACAGCAGCCGTGTTTGGACATGAGGACACAAGATAAAACTATCAGACAACCAATGAGAGGGCCTAACTCTGGGAACCACATATTCTCCATCTCTCAGCAGTCATGAGTTGCTTGTAGTCCTTTGGGTAGGGGTGGGGCTCCTTAATATTTCCTTCTTTCCTGTTTGCATGCCTATTGGTACTGCCAGTGTTCAAGTCTTGTTTTCTTAGGCATATCATTGAGGTATCTGGGTAGAGAAGAAGTATAGGACCACAGGAAAAATCATAAAAACAAAAGGTCTTCTGTAGGAATTCACGAGACATGAGAAAGGACAAATGTGATTGGTGTAGACATCGGAAGGCAGAGAATTTTGTGGATAGAGATTTTAAAATTGGAATCACTGGGATACTAACAAACTGTTTGTAGTGATAAGTAGGAGATGATCACAAACTGAAAGGAAATAGCAACCTGAAGTGTATCAACATCTATATATGAATTCTAAATATCTAAACCTGTATAAATATATTGATTTCATTTATAAAAGCTACCTTTTGTACTGATAATCTGATCATATGCTCAGGACTAGTCTCAGCCTCAAACCTAACATTTGTTTCCTTTGTCTTAGTCATTTCTTGAGCCTCTCCTATTGGGATTTATAATACCGACTACTGGGATTTATAATACCGATTAGTACAGAATTTCGTGTCTCATTTGAGCCACTTGACAGTTATCATCTTTCCTCCTCCCACATCCATACAGGCTGTATTCTTCTGTGTCAGGCCACTATTTCTGCAGCTCTTAGAAGGCTCTACAGCATATATCACTCAGTGCTTACTTTTCATTACTATCTCAGCTTAAATTAAAATTTGATGTAGTAATGAATAAGTCACACCTTCAGAATTATGTGCATCTTTATTTCCAAACCTAATTGCTGATTTCTGTGCCCTGTTCTGACATGAGCTAAGGACAAATGCCTCAATTTAATGAGAGAGCTAGTTGCCCTGATCTTGGCTCAGTGGTGTACTCCTTCAGAAATACCATCATTTACCTTCCTTCCTCAGTCCCCCCAAGTTTGTTTTTAATACTGCTTAAACCCCAGCACTCCTTCAAAACTAAGAGAAAACTCTCTAGTCAATATTCAGTTTGCATTCCTGTCACTCTTCCTAAAATACTCAAATTCTTTCTGAGTATTTATTTTATTATTTCCTTGTCATTATGATCTTTATGATGCAAAGTATCTATTTCATTATTATTTCTCTAGAAACTGTAAAATAAAATAGTTTCTTAAATTTTTGTTTATTTTCATTTGTTTATAAAATTATGATGAAACTGTTTATGTGAAAATGTGGTCAGTGCTCACAAATATAACTTCCCCGAGAGTGTCGAGAAGCCTATTGACCACTAGATAATCATCCACATCAGTCTCAATGATCTTGAATCTCCATTGAGTATCTCTAGTAAAAAAAAAAAAAACTGTTAAAATTGCATTGAATTATCACGTATCAAACAAATTAAGATGAACCTGGCAAAGGAGTAGTAGTAAGTGCTCAAAACATGGTCTTGACAGCGCTTGAGTAGAAAAGGTTCTTAGGGCAGAGTCAGAAGAGAAGCAGAAGAGGGTCCATTAAAGCCACTTGGACATATCAATGGTACTTATTGCCTATGTCTAAGGCTGATTGCAATTGCTCTCATTTGCTCTGCTTATTAACAAGTTCATGTAAATGTAGCTCCTAGATTTAAAGATATATTTAAAAATTTTAATAGCCATTACACTGTTGTCTAAAGTACAGTGGTCAGTGGCAGCTGCTTTCTGAGACAGTGAACGACATCATTAAAAGCAAAGTGAAGAATTTGTCAGTACTTATTAATTATACTTAGTTTCCACTTAGGAATTAATAAAACTAAATGCAACAGGATGTGTTTGCTGATTATTTATCTAGAGTATCACAACTTACATTTTTCATAGTTGATATTGTCATTAAACTCTAATTGAGATATTATTGGCAATTGACAGCTATTGGGGATGGGCACATCATTCTTCTTTGAGGGAGTGGCTGCTTGTAGGTTTTCTGCACTCATGTGGTAACCAAATCTGGCTCATTCAAAATGACTACAGAGTAAACTATCATTTACTTCCTTTAGGATGAATGCTGTGATTGTTTTCACCAACAGTGGATTATCAAAATAAAGTCAGGAGAGGGCATCAGAAGATAGAAGCAGAGTTGGGGGTAGGTGGGGGATCCATATGATAATACTTAACTATATGTGTGTGAAATTCTCAAAGAATAAATCTGTATGTTGAAAAAATTAAAATGAAAACATTTTAACTTAACTTGAAAATGGAAGTGCTATTTAATAATTATTCTTTTTGTGCTATTTAATAATTAGCCTTTTGTGGTTAAAAAGTTCTCTTCTGTAATAGGGTCCCAATGCCATGGTTTACATGTTTTAATTATCAGATGTGAAGAAACTACTTTTTAAATGCCTTTACTTTCTGTCCCCCTTTACTCTTTTTTTTTTTCTTTTTTCTTTTTTCTTTTTTTTTTTTTTTTTTTTTTTTTTTTTTTTTTTTTTTTTTT
>NW_026068069.1:434695-481965 GCF_014885135.2 Alexandromys fortis | reverse complement strand
TTTTTTTCGAGACAGGGTTTCTCTGTGGCTTTGGAGCCTGTCCTGGAACTAGCTATGTAGACCAGGCTGGTCTTGAACTCACAGAGATCCGCCTGCCTCTGCCTCCCGAGTGCTGGGATTAAAGGCGTGCGCCACCATCGCCGGGCTCCCCTTTACTCTTTTACATATTTTTTCCCTCCATTCAGGAAAACATTCACACCGTTTCCTTTTCTTTGGAGCCCTTTAGGTGGTGTGGGAACCACAGGCCTCACCAGCAGGGTTGTTCGCCTTTCACCAGGAGCACTGTACAGGATAGCTCTGTTTCCTCCTCAGCTGATGTGTCTCCCACGGTACTCACTGTGGAACTCACAGTCAGCACAACTTCTAATGGTCCTTCCCATTTGCCAGTATTGACCTTGTCAAGTAAAGTGAAGCTCAATAGTACTTTTTAAAAGAAGATTCTCAAATGGATACATTTCCACAATTCACCCTATGCATGAGAATACATCCAGAATGAACTAAATCTTATTCACAGGATGTGGACTCTAAACTCGAACAAGCAAAGGTCCCGAAGTTAACAAGAAGATGCAGTCCCCAAAGGAGACATTGCTCCTACGGCCCAGGGCATGCAATCAACTATGGGATACCTTCCACAGATATAGTTGAAGAAAAAAAAATTGCCTTTCATAAGTTTATTTCACTACAGCATTAATAAGCATTCACATTATTTTCTAACTTTTGGGTAAATTAGTAATGTTCTCCTAAACTTTTCTAGTTTAATTTACAAAAAACACATTAAATTAACATGAAGATGTTGTAACCTTGCCACAATATGAAAAGATTAATAAAGCTGTTTTTAATATATTTTGATCTTTCCCTACTGTGAGCTTTTAAAAAATGTATTCTTTTATAATTCCTATATTTATATAGTGAATGTTAGTTAATTTCTACCCAACTACATTCTCCCACTCCTCTGTACCCTCCACCAAAACCCTTCTTCTACTTCCAACTGTCATATCTTTTTTTGTGCATGTGCCCACCAGATTTGATTGGGGCTGCTTCTTTGAGTATTTTTGGGAGGATATTTACTGGAGCAATTCTCAGCAGTAACATCAGGAAGCAATCATTAACTGCCAACAGTTGCTTGGGGGGAGGGATGGGATCCCATAAGCCCCTCCCTTAACTCTGATTAAACGAGCCTCATTTTCTGTAGGTCTTAGGGAGCTACCCATAGCTATGGTGAGCTTAGGGATGCAGTATCCACATCATAAACCAGAAGACTTTTTTACACCTTTTCTTTTAGTGTGCCTCCTTACCCTCTGGCTTGTAAATGCTTTCCACTTCCTCTTCTGTGGAATGCTAAAAGCCTGTGAGTCAGCGATACAGATGTTCCTTCTAGGGCCCTATCACTCTTCTTCATCATTAAATTCAGCAACAGTATGTAGTTAGTAGGTCCTTAAAACACTTTCACCAAAAACATACATGAATGAATGGATGGAAGGAAGGAAGGAAGGAAGGAAGGATGGATGGATGGATGGATGGATGGATGTGGGTAGGATGGTTGGATGGTTGGTTGGATGGATGGACTCAGAGTCAAATTTGCCAAGTGATTATGAATCTATACACTGAAAAATCCTGAGTAAGAAAAAGAATGCTAGAGGTAGTGTAGTGCCAATTTAAAATTATATTAGAGATCAGTAAAGCCAGCATGGTGCTGGTACAAAATCAGTCCAATAGAATAGAATAGAGGACTCAAAAATAAACCCACATAGCCACAGCCACTTGATTCTGATACATGTGCCAAAACTATACACAGGAGGACAATGTCCTAGAGAGGAGGATGTGAAAAACAGGATAAATGCTTGTTGAGTGGCTGGAATCAGTCTCCTGCCTTCCACCCTGTCTGAAAGTAAATTAAAAGTGGATCACAGACCTTAATGCAAGAGCTGTAACTTCAAAGCCAATAGAGGATTGCATAGGAGGAACACTTCAAGATAAAAGCAAAGGTAATATTTCTCTGAAAAGCACTCCAAGGACTCAGGAAACAATAATTGGCCTAAATGACTGTATGATATTAAAAAGCTTCTGTACAGCAAAAGAATCAAGAGTAAAGAAACAACCTGTAGAATAAAGTACAGGTGTCTAATATCCTGAGTGTACAAATAACTTGAAACTCTGAACATCAAGCACCTTTACAAGTAAGCCAGCCAGTAAATGGTTAAATGAACAAGGCAGACAGTTCTCAACAGAAGAACCATATATGGCCCCTAAGTGAGGGTGAAGTGTTGGAGGAGGCCGCTAGTTAGTTCCCAGCTGCTTAGCCCCAAAATAATCACACAGAAACTGTATTATTTAAATCGCTGCTTGGCCCATTAGTTCTAGCTTCTTATTGGCTAACTCTTACATCTTAATTTAACCCATCTCCATTAATCTGTGCATTACCATGAGGTCATGGCCTATCAGCAAAGTTTCAGCAAGTCTGTCTCTATGGCTTCTCCCTGACTCTACCCTTCTTTTTCCCAGCATTCAGTTTAGTTTTCCCCACCTAGCTCTGTTCCCCTATAGCTCTGCTATAGGCCCAAAGCAGTTCCTTTATTTACCAATGATATTCACAGCATACAGAGGGGAATCCCTATCAGTGGACTGTTCCACCTCTTCGGCTATCATGGAAGTGGAAGTCAAAACTGCAATGAGTTTCTAGCTCATACAGTCAAAATAAATATCATCAAGAACAACCCCCACCCATATACACCTAAAATGCTGGTCAGCCCAGTAGGAGTGGCACATGATTTTTGTTTAAGAATGGGCACTGCTCTTGCAGAGGACCAGAGCTCTGATACCAGCATCCATGTTGACACATACAGGTAACTCAGCTATCTGTAACTCCAGCTCCAGAAGAGCTGACATTCCTTTGGGGCCTCTGCTGGTACTGCCCTCACATGTATACACCAACACCTCCCCTAACATTATTTAAATTTAAATAACATAGATATAAATCTTAAAAAAAAACGTTCAATGTTGATGAGTGTTCACTGCTTTCTGGAATGTAGCTTAGTTCATGTATTGTGATACTCAATGTGTAATTTTTCAGAAAAATTAAAAATAGAGTAAACAAAAGACAGCTGTAGCACTCCTGGGCACCTATCTGAAGAAATTCCACAGCAAATACAGCTACACATGCTTATCACAGAGCTATTTCCAATTACATGTCATGGACTTAGTGTTGTTGCACCTTACTTGATAAATGGATGAAGAAAATATGGATAGATTAAAATGAGGCATTAAAGTTGAAGGGAGGTTGTTTAGAAAAAAGAGAAGAGGGGAAGAAGAAAGAGTATATAAGAAGGGATCTGAGCAGTGTGTATGATCAAAGATCATTTCACACATTTATAAAAATGTCACAATAAAATTTTTGCACAGGTGGTATATATGACCCATATAATATCATACCATACCCATACCACATGCACACACATAGAAAGATACATACTACACTACACACTATACCATATAACACATATTCATACAAACACCACACTCTCCCTCATACCTTGTACATCACATACACACAACTTGTATCCCCCAAACATCATGTATTTCATATGCATATACCACTGCAAACCCCAAACACTACACACATGACACATCACATATACACATACACACATAGACACACATCACCATACATACCATGTACATATACCATACACAGAACAGACACCTCATACACACACGTACTTACCATACACATTCACACATAGCCCACGAGTACTTCAGAGTTAGAAAGAATTCAAAACCTAATTCAAATCATTGTTCTATTAATAGGCATGTGAATTGTTAAATTCCATCTCTTTTATTTTCTCAGTAAAAAGAAGATAATAATCGCAATTCTCTTGTGAGTTGTGGTGATAACATGTGTGGGAAGTACTTAATGTGTGCTCAGCATATATAAAACACTCAATAAATTGCTCTCATCTCTTCACTCATGGCTGCTGAAATGATTGTCTTCCTGACCTCTTGCAAACTTGATGATACCCAACTAAAAAACTTTTTATAACATCTAAAACTTAGTAAATTTGTTATATTTCTGAAGCCATTAAAGACTGAGATGTCCTTTATTAAGCATTGAAAGAGTTTCATTATAGCAATGATCTGTATCATTCAGAAAAGTTGTATAAACATCACCTTAAGTTTTTCATTCTAACTAAGGAATGTTGACTATAGAAAAAATGTATATAGTTTATCTCTTTCTTGACACAACAGATTAGGCCACTTTTCTGATAAACTGTACCAAGTGAGGGCTTCCTAAAATCCTCTATTGCAAAATGGTTCCAGATGCTTTTCAGAAACTTCTTATTAACCTTTGCAGAAGAAATCTCCCAAACTCTGATAACAGTGCCGTTTAGAGAAACATGAAAAATGTCTTTCTCGGATGTGGAGATAAGGAAGAGCCAGGGTGACACTGAGTGCTGAAGAGAAGAGTTAGTGGTGGCCTGACAGTGCCATCCTCAGGCTTAAAGGGAAGATGACTGTGCCAAGGGGCACAGCTGCCTTTATAGCCACTGCATCCATCACTAAGCCCTGATGACATGCACTCCAGACAGTCTGCCATGTGGGGACAGCAGGAGACACTGAGGGCCATTAAACTACAAAGTAGAAGACTGATTCTTAATATTCTGTAGTTTATGTCAACTTCTGAAAGCAATAAACAAATCCATGTCCATGTAACATACACAATGGGTGAAAGCGGTGGGTGGTAAAGGCGGAGAGCGGTCAGGGTCAGCACCAGGTAGGAGAGACCTGATAGAAAGGTCCCATTCTCTTCTATGAGGGGCAAAGGAAAGGAAAGTGTAGGAAACTAGGAGGGAGGGGAAATCAGAGAGAAAGGTGGAGTGGGGAGGGCTTGGGGGGATAAATAGCACTAGGATGTTTGAAAAGGCCTTGGCAAATTATATATAGTTTAATTGTAATTACTCAAAATGGGGGAAATTCTTCACCAGCAATCACAGCCCACCAAACAGAAAGATCAGTGCCACACATGAGATATGACAAGTTGTTGGTCAGTGGGGTTCAAGAGACTTCCTCAAACAATACAGGCTATTGCTGTTGTTCTTTCATTTTCTGCCAGAATCTCAGGTTAACAACATATTGCTGAAAACATCAACTACTTTGATTACAGGATTTGGAGAGGTCAAGCTTCTACTGATCCAAAAACCTCCTTCTTGATGGCTAGCTCAAGTTAGACGGTACTGTGTAGTGCATTACTTTTGTATTTTAATAAATAAAGCTTGCTTGAAGATCAGAAAGCAAAACAACCCCCACTGGTCAGCCTTACACACCAGGTAGTGGTAACACACACCTGTAATCCCAGTATACACACTAGCTGCCATAGAAACCTGGTCTTTAATCCCAGCCCTGGAGAGGATTATAAAATGGGCGGGGACAGCTCTCAGGCTCAGTCTCATTCTGAAATTTCTGGAGGCAGGATTACCATTTCGGACTCAGGTAGAGCCAGTGGCTGGCTGCTTTGTTCTTCTGGTATTCAGGTTGAACCTCAAGTTCTCTCTCTGAGTTTTTATTAATCATGCTTCAGTGCAGGGCAATTCGCCAGAGAAAAGAAGTAACTTCTCTGGCTTCTCTCAATCGACTGTGTAAACCAAATTAAACCTTCCTCCTCCCCAAGTTGCTTTGGCCATGATGTTTCATCATAGCAATAGAAACCCTAAGTCACCATGTATAAAGTTTTCAAAATTAAATTAAAGGATTAAATTTTAAAGATTTAATTTTAAAGTACTTTCATTTTAATTAAAATATAATAATATTACTTTACAACTTTCATTTCCTCCGCGAAAACTTTTCATGTCTCCTTCTTCCTACCCTCCCATGTTCCTCCCCACCCTGTCTCAAATTAATAGCCTTTTTTTCTTGGATTATTATTGTTATATATATACACACACACACAAATGTATAAATACAACTAATGTGCCTTGCTTGGAGTTGTTATTGTATATATGATTTCAGGGATGACCACTCTGTACTGGGTAACCAATAGGGGATTGCTCGCTGATGATGGATAACCAATAGGGGATTGCTCTCTGGAAAAGGCTAATCTCCATCTTCAACATTAGTTGCTGATAGTTCTGTGTCTTGTATTGGGGCCGCAATAGATTTCATTCTTTCTCCTTAGCATGTCTATCAGTTCAGATTTTGATTAAACAGCAATATTGTTGAGGAATTATATATGTAGGAGAAATAACCTCACAGAAGCTTTCCTGGTTCTCTGATTTTTAAAGTCTTTCTATCCCTTTTCTTTGATATTCACCATGTCTTAGGTGGAGGAGTAGTATTTGTTGGTACTAGGAACCCTGTGATCAGGTAATCTCTACAGTATATGATGTTGAGGTTTTCTTTAATGGTCTCTGTTTTATGCAAACATAAAGTTCATTGACGTAGGGTGAGAGCTACACTTATCTGTGAGTACAAATGGTAAGTTTTAGAATTCAGAAAATACGCTGGTCTACTTGTGGTAGTATCATTCTCCTCTAAGAACCATGGCCTCACTAACCCTGAGTTTGTCGCTAAATTTCTAGTGCCAGGCATCGTTAGCCTCACAACAAAAACGTCATGATTAATTTTTTTTCAAAATTATATTGTTTGAGATAAACTGTAAACATTATATAACATCTATGAAAGAGATTTTGATTATTCAATTTGCTAATTTTAAAAGACACTAATCTCCAATTTATCTTCATCACAACAAATAAGAATCATTTATTTTACACCTGGAATTCCCCATGCCCTTTTCCAGACAATGCCCATGCCTTTAGACATAACTATTTTGATTAGTTTTGTCTGTTTTGACAGTGATGCAAATAGAATTATTCAAGACTAATAATATATGCCACTTCATATACTGTTTCTTTCTCTCAGCATCTTGCTTTGCAGATTCATACACATTATAAAGATCAGGATTCTCTAGAGGAATGTAACAATGGGATGAGATACATGTATATAATTTATTAAGTCAGATTATGTTTTAATAGTAACTATAGCTAAATCGCATCTGAGAGTTAAGAACACAGTATCTGCTTGGTCCTTGATACGGGGAATCTCAACAATTAGAGTAGCCCCATAGTTTCCTTCTCTCACTAAGAAGATGGGCAGCATGGAAGTCACTCCGTCCATAAGGCTTGGTGCTCAACAATCCTCATATGGATAAGTGTTCATGGAAACCAGTGGTCTTAGTTCATGATGGAAGCCTGGAAATACTGGTTCTGTTAGCAGCTAAGGAATCAGCAGCAGCAGCAGAAAGAGGGCAAATCAGTGTGGAGACAAGAAAGAAGGCCAAACAAGCAGAAGCAAGGTATCTTTACATCTGTAATGCTGCAGGTTCTGCCCACAAGACATCTCATCCCATATCCATTAATGAAATCAGGGCAAGGCAAATCAGGACCGTTCACGCTTGTCCCCCTACTGGTGATTCTAATTCGTGGCACTTTGCCAACCAAACAACTACAGTTGCTCACAGTGGCAGCTTGCTCTTGTATTTCTTAGTATGATTTTCCTGGAAGGAGGGTTTCCTGAGATGCTCATCATATCTTTTATAGAAGAGTATTTAGATTGCTTACAGGTTGGTCCTGGCATGAGTAAACCTACTACACACATGGTTGTTCGAGGTTCGTGTGGGATGAGTATTTTTCTTTCTCTCTGCAAGCATTAAAGAGTGAACTTCTGGGGTCTCAAAGATAAAGACCTGATTTAATAAGAACTTGTCCAAGAGTTTTCCAAAGCTCTACTGCACGTTACCACCAAGAGTCCCTTAGAGTTTGTTACCACACGGTCCTACAACATTTTAGTATAATTATTCTAGTGCCTTTGAAATAAAATCTCACTGTATTTTTAAGTTTTAATTGCCCTGAAATTCAATAATGATGGGTAGAGTTGAGGAACTCTATTAGGCATGTAAAATGGCTATTAAAGGAAAATTAACATCTTAAAATCTTTAATTATCTGACTCATAAAAGCAGCATGACTTTATCCTTACATAAGCTTCCTTTCACTTAACTAGACAATATTTTCGTGTTGCAGTACATGTGTATATTTTCTCAAACATCTTGTTAAACATTTTATAGTTTTGTCCAATTGTGAATGATATTTTTTTTTGAGTTGTAGCTCATGGGTGTCACTTAAAAAAATACAACTGATAGGAGCTTTTGTTTATTTGTTTGATTAGAAGCAGGGGCTCACAATGTAGCAAAGGGTTACTTGGAGCTCACTGAACAGACAAACCATCCCCTGACTCAATTCCTTTTACCTTAGACACTGAGTATTTGAAATTATAAGTATGTGGCACTAATATAGGCCTAGAGTTTGTAGAGTTTGTTTTTAATTAGCTCTTATATTCTGAAACCTGTCTAAAATCATAGGTTCCTATACCAAGGTCCTACCTCAGAATAGTCAGCTTATAAACCCAGTTATCTCTGAGAAGCAGAGAAATGTATGGAGTGTGAATTTGGCTGTGTACATGCATCCAGACTCATATTACTGGAGTGGTTTATTGTTACTTAATCATATAGCTATCATAAGCAATTCATTAGTAACGGTGAGTCATCGCTTTCTCATACTTTAGAGTAACTACACACTATCTATGGCCATTTATTAGCTCCAAAAGAAAAAGAAGAAGAAGAAGGAGGAGGAGGAGGAGAGAGAAATTCACTAAGTTCTGTTCTCATTTTAGCACATTCAACAGACTTTGTACCAATAGTAAAATTCCACCTAATTATCTTGTGGGAGATGGCACAGGATCTGTTGATTGTTTGACCTCTGCTTTGGTTTAAACGTGTCTTTCCAATTTCACGTGCTAGAACTGAGCCCTCAGTGTGGCATTGCTGCACCCAGTGGAAAGTGCTTCACTCCTGTGTCAGCGCGTTCGTGAAAAAATCAATGCCTTGCTTTTAAAATATCTTAATCTTTATTAATTTTTAAAAAATGTATTGTGCATGTGTGTTTGTGTGCTATAGAGCTACTGCACCTGTATAAGGGTAAGAGGACAAATTTCTCAAGTCCATTCTCTCCTTCCACCTCAGGTTCCATGGATTAAACTCAGGTGGTCAGTCTGTAGGGCAGGTGTCCTTCCCACGGAGCCACTTGGCAATCTGGTTCATGCCTTTCTTGTGTTGCTGGATTAGTGCTTGAGCAGTGAGCAGTTCTAATTCTCCTTGACGAGACAGTGACTGCATGGCTGGGGAGGAAGCAGGCTGTCACCCATGTCTTGTCCCTTCTGCACACTGCCACTTGATCTTCTGACAGCCACGTCAGGAAGCTGCATGGGGCCTTCATTTTGGACTTCAGCTGCCAGAGCTCTAAACCCAAGTGGATTTCTTTCCTTTACCAACTATCCAACCTTAGAGATTTTTTTTATTACATATAGGCATTACATACATGTATTACCATAGAAAGTAGACTGAGATAAGCCTCATCAAACTGATTTCCCTCATTTGCATCAAATTTGTGCAATGAGAAATTTGTTGTGAAGGTAAAATAACATGATGCAAATTTAACAGTGTCCAGTTTACATTGGACATTTGAATTAACTATTGTTTTGCAGTATTCTTATAGTTGGTACCTAGATATTTCTACTCCTGTCACTGGTGGTACAATCATCAGAGCCTACTCTCTCTCACTTGGTGCTTCTATGACTAATAGTCTCCAAACATGCTACAGATTCAGATATTAAAAACAGAACATTGTACTGTTGGATATTTTGAGTTAAGTTGAGATTTTCTGAACCACAATTAAGGGAAAGATTGTGGAAGTTTTAGGGGGTGGAGTCCTGTTGGAGGAAACATGCCCCTCGTGGCAGGCTGTTCTTCCTGTGCTCGGATGAAATGACTTCTCTTCTTCCTGCTCCTACACAATGCCAAACTTTCCCTGACAGGCTGGACTCGTCTCTCTTGAACTATAAACCCAAATAAACTCTTTCTTATTTAAGTTCCCTTGGGTAATGGTTTTATCATCACGGCAACAGAAAAGTAACTAATTTGGTTTCTAAGGCCTTTAGCATAAAAATTTTCTACTTCTCTTATGCCCGTAAATCACTCATAGATTTGGTATGTTTGTACTATCGTATAGGTCTCAAGTGTTCTGTTTATGCATTTATTAATTTATTAATAACTTCAATTTGTCACTGTCATTTTAGTCTTCCCTTTTATTCATTTGCTTGCTGAAGTAGAAAGCACATTTTTCAGAGTAGTTTTGTAGTGTTTCATAAAACTTGAATGTTCATACTTTTTATTAATTTATAGAAATTTATTAATTTCTATTACTATATCTTTGTCTTTTCCTCTCTCCTCTCTCCTTGATCTTTTGATAAGCTAAAAGTCCTTGTTTTAGAGAAGAATTCAGACACATGTACACACAAAAGAAAACCTTGAAGAAGCGCAATTTATGTGCATGAATGGTTTTAATCGAGGTGTTTGGAGAGAGGTTGTGGTTGTCAGCACCCACTCAAAGTTTTGCCACTGTTCATTGAGCAAGTTTATTTTATTTTCCCCAACATTAAATGTCTGTTAAAATAGATAAGACATTTCTCCTTTCTTTATTTAAATTCCTGCATTTTGTCTGTTTGTTTGTTTTGTGTTTCCTCAGACAGGATCTTGCTACACATTTCAGACTGGCCCAGTATCTGTTATACAGTCCAGGGTGACCTTGAACTTATGGCAAGCCTATCTCATCCTCTTTAGTGTTGGAATTACAGGTTTGTGCTACTGTATGTTGCTAGATTCTAAATTTTAATTTGCCTTTCCATTATGGTTTTAGTTATATTTGTTCTCCCCCCCCCCCCAGAAAAATCTTCCTTCTGCTTATTCTGATGTAAATTCATCCCTTCATCATCATCCTTCATCTTGTTACTGGTCAGGTATCTGCACTTTGTGACTGTATATAGACTAGCCTTTGCTGTCCTATTGCAGCATCTGTTTCCTTCTCAAATGACTGCTTTGGGTTTAGTTTGGAAAAGAATTTGGAAATAATAAACACTTACTATGAAAATAAATGTTTATATATCTTTACTTAGATTCTCCAGCCAAGGTGTTTGCTAAGGTGACATGTTTATCTATCACCTTACCAGTGACTAAACTCATCAAGTCATGAATATATCAAAGGATTTTCTGTCAGGTGTTTCGCTCCTTCTACAAAGTAGCCTAGGTTATTACATCTTTTAACAAATTATGTGAGTAACTTACAAATGGAGTTGCCCATGTGAGCAATTCAGACATTTCTTAACTATACCATCTATAAATTAAAGCTATGACAGGCATGCCAACCTTGAAATAGAAAGATACAAAACTTGTTTTGTTTCCTACTGTTTGAATAGGTGGGTTCATATTCTTAGCATTTTTTTTATAAAACTAAATAAAAGGAGAAAGATACTTTACAAAACAATGACATCTGAGTAAAAGACTTAGTAGAAAGGAAAATGTAACCTAATCTTTATTATGTGCCCTTGGGTGGTGGTGGTGGTGGTGCTGCTGCTGCTGCTGCTGCTGATGATGATGATGATGTGTGTGTGTGTGTGTGTGTTTCCCTTCTTTTGATTTTGCTGATGTGAGAGGACTTATTCTTTGTATTTTTTGGGACTGGTTAATCTTTTTAGAATGGAGTTTTCTTCTAGTGCCTCTTGTATGGCTTGGTTTGTAGGTAGTTCTTAAATTTGGTTTTATCAGGGATTCTTTATTTTCTCTATAGTGATTCAGAGTTTTTCTGGGCTGGCTTCTGTAATTGCTTAGAGTCTGCAACACATCTGTTCAGGCCCTTCTGGTTTCTAAAGTCTCCATTGTGGAGTCAGGTGTAATTCTAATAGGTCTGTCTTGTACATTATTTGATATTTTTCCCTTGCAGCCTTATTTTTTTTTTCAATATAGTGTTTCTCTGTGTAACCTTGCCTGCCCTGGAACTCACTTGGTAGCCTTGGCTGGTCTCAAACTTACAAAGTTTTGCCTGACTCTGCCTCCCGAGTGCTAGGATTAAAGTCGTTCACCACCACCGCCATGTAGTTGGTTGTTTTTAATTCTTTGCCGGGGGGGGGGGGGCTTGCCACCCAGCTCACAAATAAATACAAAAGACTTGTGCTTACTTATGAATGTCTGGCCTTAACTTGACTTGTTTCTAGTCAGCTTTTCTTAAATTATCCCATCTACCATTTGTTTTTGGTGTTTTTACCCCTCTTTATTCTAAATATCTTGCTTTCCTTCTTACTCCATTGCTAGCTGTGTGGTTGTGTGACTGGCCCTTGGCAACCTCCTTCACTTTTCTTTATCTCACTTCTCTTCCCCTATTTATTCTTTCTGCCTAGCAGCCCTGCCTATCCCTCTCCTGCTAGCTCTTTATTAAAACAATCAGGTGTTTCAAACAGGCTAGGTAACACAGCTTCATAGAGTTAAACAAATGCAACAGAGAAGAATGCAATGTATCTTTGAGACTTTTAACAAATATTCCACAAAGAAACAAATGTTTATGATATAATGCATCTTAAACTGATATTCCATAACACTGTCTGGTTTCCCTTGTAGCTTTTAATATTCTTTCTTTATTCTGTACATCTAGTGTTTTCATTATTATATGCTAAGGGGAAGAGGAGAAGATCTATGTGAGCCATTGGAGATATGGGTAGAGAGGAAACAAAGGTCACAGTAGGTGGTTTGCAATTGAACTGGGATGAGGACAGGTGATTGGATTTGAAGGAGAGAAAAGAGAAGTGAAGATTTACTGTTAGCCTAGCTGATTCCCAGGCCAGAGTCAAAGATGGCTTTTTATAGCCAATAAGACAATCCCGAGTGTCTAAAAAAATTATGTGTACTGTCTACTCACTTGTCTCTGGCTACAGGGCTCAATTCTCCTTTGTGTTGTTCAAGTGTCACAGAATGAGACAAGTGGTGTTCTTTTCTTGTTTTGGAAAGAGATTTCTTCAGAGCCTTGTAACTACTGTGAATAGCCTGTAAATTGAATTCAGATTCTTGAGTCGCCTGAGTTTTTTCCCCCCACATCATCTGGAGAAGAGTCATTGTGCATATAACTCACTATTGGGTTCCAGTATAAAACTGGTCTCTGAACTCTTAAAGCTGTTAAGAGTTAGGTGACAAATTTCTTCTGGAAGAGTCTTGTGCAGTGTACCAACATCTACATTGTTAAGACTATTAGAGTCAACACCATTGTCCCTCTAAAAAGATACCCATGATAGCTATTCTTGGTTGTCAACCTGACTATATCTGGAATTAACAAAGGTTCAAAATTTGAGGGCAGCCAGGTGTTGGTGGCACACACCTTTAATCCCAGCACTCGGGAGGCAGAGGCAGGCAGATCTCTGTGAGTTCAAGGCCAACCTGGTCTACATGAGCTAGATCCAGGACAGGCACCAAAGCTACAGAGAAACCTTGTCTCGGTAAAAAAAATTGAGGACACATCTGCAAGAGATTTTTGCTTAATTTGAAATAGGAAAATCTACTTCTAATCCAGATCTTTGAGGTAGGAAGATCTGTCTTCAATCCAGACCTCTTGATCTGGGAAAACACATACTTTAAATCCCAGATCTTAAAGCAGGAAGACACACACTTAATTTGGGTCAACCCTTCTTCTTCAAGCCTATATAAGAACGTGGATGAAGACAGCCTTTACTCTTGGCCTGCTTTCCCTTGCTTTGTGGGCAAATTCACTCCTTCAGTGGCATTAGAGCTTACTTCTTCGGGATTCCAGTGTGTGCAGAATACCAGCTGAGATACAGCCTCATAGGCTGAACAACCACTGGATTCTTGGACTTCCCACTCACAGACAGCCATTGCTGGACTGGCTGGGTCCCATCCTTCATCTATGTTATGGCTGAGAGAGAGAAGGAGAGAAGCCCTCTTCCCATCCATGCCCATCGCTGTCTGTGGGCTTGGGAGAGCTGGCCATGAGAGTAGAACTGCCACTCCTTCCCACTGACTCCCTCCCACTGGCAGCCGCACTCCAGAGAGCACACCCTGGATGTCACGGCAGTAGCACAACAGAGCTGTTTCTGTTGGTGGGATGCAGGTGAGCTGGCCTGGGGGTGGGGAGCATGAAACCAGGAGGACTGACCCTCCCCCTCTCATCTACGATGTGGTGGAATGAGTGAGGGAGAAAAGCCGTCCCTCCCCTTGCCCCTTGTCATCTGCATCAGGTGAGAAAGAATGGGAAAGCCAGCCCTGTCCCTCACCAACTGTAGCACATGGAGAGAGAGGGCACAGCACTGCAGGTGGGCAGCATGCTAAAGCTGACCCTGTTAACAGGGGCACAGGTGAGCCAGTCCTGTGGGCAAGAGCGCAGGAGAGCTGCCACTGACCCCTCCCTTGTATGCCATGGGGCATCAAGGGTAATGGAAATATGCACCTCCCCAACTCTGCCACCTGCTGCAGAAAGGAGAGCCGGCTTTGGGGTCATGGGAATGGAAGACCTAGTTCTCCAAGTGCAGCAATCTGGAGAGCAGGCCCTGCAGCTCACCTGGGCAAAAGACTAGGGCTAGCCCTGGTAGTGTGAGTTCGGGTGAGACAGATCCAAGGGTGTGAGCGCAGAAGAACTGGTCCCACTCCTTGCACACTGGGTGAGTTAGCTGAGGCAGAGCTAAAGAGCTTGTCCAGGTAGTGATGGGGATGGAAAACTGGCAGGCTGACCAACCCAGCTACCACCCAGGCCCAGAAACAGCACTACAAGGTAGCCCCCTCCAGCATCCACCTGCTGAACATGTGAAGGGGCCAGTCCTGCAGATCCAAAACTAAAGGATCTCCATGACACAGGGCAACAGCAAGGTATCCAAAAGGAATCCCAGTAAGGACCCAGTATCAAGGGTGTAACCAGAGGCCTCGAACCAGACCAGTGACTCATTGCACTGAATACTTACAAGTAAAGATGTATGGACAAAAGGGTACACTGTGTGACTCACTGGGCTGTACTACAGCTTCCATGTTGAGATAGATAGATAGATAGATAGATAGATAGATAGATAGATAGATAGATAGATAGAGATTAGAGAGAGAGACAGAGAGAGAGAGAAAGAGAGAGAGAGAGAGAGAAAGAGAGAGAGAGAGAGAACTGATTTTTGAAATCTCAAAGTCCACCCTCAGTGCATACTTACTCCAACAAGACAAATACTCCCAGTAGTTGTTTGATATTCTACTTTTCTGGCCTTTTGGGGGACCCACCCCCCAGCTCCCAAATAAATTACACATGAGGCTTATTCTTAGTTAGGATTGCCCAACTATAGCTTGACTTGTTTCTTGTCAGCTTTTCTTAAATTATTCCATCTAACTTTGGCCTCAAGGCTTTTATCTTTCTCTAATCCTGTATAGCTTTTTTTGCCCTTCTTACTTCATGACTGGCTGTGCAGCTGGTTGGCTGGCCCTGTCATTCCCCTCCCCTTGTTCTCTTGCTCCTCCT
Source organism: Alexandromys fortis (assembly GCF_014885135.2). Classification (NCBI taxonomy): domain Eukaryota; kingdom Metazoa; phylum Chordata; class Mammalia; order Rodentia; family Cricetidae; genus Alexandromys; species Alexandromys fortis. The sequence continues at coordinate 466,539 of NW_026068069.1, read as the reverse complement.
CTTCTCTTGGTGCTCCTTCTATTTATACTCTCTGCCTACCAGCCCCACCTCTCCTTGCTCCTGCTCAGCTACTGGCCATTCAGTGCTTTATTGGACCATTAGGTGTTTTAGTCAGGCAAAGAATCACAGCTTCACAGAGTTAAACAAATGCAGCATAAATAAAAGCAACACATCTTTACATCATTAAACAAATGTGCCACAGCATAAATAAAAGGAACATACCTTAAAATAATATTCCCCAACACTCTATCTTTCCCAAACAATTCAACCAGCTGGGAACCAAGTACTCAAACATATGCGCCTACAGGGGTTGTTCTCACTCAGACTACCACATTTCACTCTGTGGCCTCCGTAGGTTTCTGGCCATATCTAAATGCAAAAGTAATTTAGTACCACAGGAAAAAAAAAACTCCCCATAGTCTTTCATAGTCTCAATGTGATTTAAAAGACCAGAGTCTCTCCTGGAACTCAACAAAATCTCTTAATTGTAACCTCCTGTAAAACTAAAAAGCAGAGCACACACTTCCAACATACAATGAACCAGAATGTATATCATCATACTATAAGGAAGAGATGAGATGGGGCAGAATGAAGAAATACAGAACCAATGCAGGACTGAAACCCAGTGGGGCAAACTCCAAATCCTATAGCTCCGTGCTTGCTTCAGAGGGATTAGATGACTTTGCTACCTGAAGCTTACATCTTTCTCTTGGGCTGATTCCACTTCCTGTGTGTAGCTCTCCTTAGCAGATGTCTTGTGCTAGTATCTCCACCATCTTGGGATCTTAAATACAATCTAAGCTTTGCCTTCACAGATTCACACAATGGCTTCGCCATGCCTTCATGCAGGGACTCACGTGTGTGTGTATGTAGATGTGTATGCATTTGTATGTGTATATGTATATATACATGTATGTATGCATATATGTGCACAGAGGTCTAGAAAAGACCAGTATACATCACCATGAGTAGGTTCAGAAACCTTGAAGAAGGCTTCAGTTCTCTATTACTTTATAACTGTATCTAGGTCATTTTGAATTTATAAAACAAAATCCAAGAAAATCTTAAAATGTCCAAACTTACTTTAAGTATTTATTTTACTGGTAATTATGTGTGTGTGTGTGTGTGTGTGTGTGTGTACACATGAGTGAAAATGCTCATCAAAGTCAAATGGACTGGATTACTGAGACTTGCCTGATGAGGGTGATGAACTCAGGTTCTATGAAAAAGCAGGACTCATTCTTAACTGCTGATTTATCTCTTCAACCCCTAAATGTTCAAACTTTGAACGAATTCCATAATCTACATCTATGATTAAATGTTGAAAAACTTATTTGCACAAGGGATTAAAAAACAGTCTCCATCAAATCATCTTTGAACTTTTAATCTATATTGAGCCATGGGTAACGTTTGGCAACTAAAGTTAAAGTTAAGACAACAAGAAATAAATTTAAATAGAACATCAGTATCTCCACCAAATTATTCAAGGCAACCCAGAAAAAACAAATCAAATTATGGGGCAATAGCCACCCTGGGGAAGGTTCATAAAATACAGATTGTGGGGCCGTCCAGAAGATTCAGCTGGTAAGGATTCTAAAATCTGGTGACCTGAGAATGATCTAAGGGACCTAGATGTTGAAAGAAGAGAAATGATGCCTGGAAATTGTTGATCTCCACATACCTGTTGTGGTATACCAATGACTTTCAATAAATAAATAAATCTATGTAAAGAGTTGCTATAATGTATTACCCAAAAGTCCATTTTTTTTTTTTACCAGTCATCATTTTGTTTACTTAGAGCAATTCTAGGACCATTCTACTATTATTTTTGGAAGCATGTAGCATGTATATACACTATGAGGTAGCCAAGTATTTCTTCGAACTTTTCTTGCCTCCACCTTCCAGGTGTTGGGATTACAGTCATGAGCTACCACACTTGGTTTATGTGATGTAGGACATGTGTGCGCACACACACACGTACACAGGCTGCTGAAAATTGTTTTGCAAGTGCACACAGGTTGTTTACAACTGTTTCAGTGCGTACACACACACACACACACACACACACAGAGAGAGAGAGAGAGAGAGAGAGAGAGAGAGAGAGAGAGAGACTGCTGACCAGAATTTGATGACTTAAAGCAGCTGACCCGACCCTTTCCCCCCCTTCTTTTGTGTCTTGTTTTAAAACTGGACACTTGTCAAAAGCTGTGAGATCTGACCCCAGTCAATGGGGGAAAAGACATAATCACCAAACTTTTTAAAAACCGCGCGAACTGACTACTTGGTGTCCTTGTTAGTCCCTTTGGGTTCTCAAAAAGAATTTTCTTGCCGAGCTATTGTTCGTATCATACTTGGTGAGGCCCCAAGATTATTCTTTGGTTTCTGGTATAGAAAAAATTGAGCCACACCCTCTATCCAGGGCCACTCCATTTAGAATGCTACTGCCCATTTTATTTTCCTTAAAACAATGTGTATTTCTCACCTCTCGCGTTTAGAATTTAATTTCCAGACACGAGGTGTGGTGGAACACGCCTGTAATCCCAGCTCATAGGGGCCTGAGGAAACCAGGTTTGTTCACTGTCCTACCTTAGCGATCTAAGCGGTGGCCTCAACAAACACCAGAGCGAAGGCAGGGCATAGTGAATCACAGCACTCGAGAGGTAGAGGCAAGCAGATCTCTGAGTTGTGGGTCAGCCTGGTATACAGGGCAAGTTAGTGCAAGGCCCCTAGAACCACATCAGGTTCAAAGCAAAACTTATGAGCGGAGGATGAACAATACATAGTCACGGCTCACTTTAGATTAGCTATGGCAGAGTAGCGACTCTTCCGGTCCAAAGCTTCAGAGGTCCAAAAGTCCATTTTAACTGCAATTTATGAAGCAAAAACATAAAACAATATGATTCCCACAGAAAAAGATGTCGATTCAAGATATACATTTTCTGAGGACATTGTTGTATTGGATTTAGGACTCAAAACTTATATTCAATCATAATTATGTTCAGAGGACCAATGGAAATCATATCTGAATAATTATTTGAAATGTGAAGATAATGATTTATCAAGTAGGAAATGCCAAGAAACACATTGTTTGAAAAGAACCAATGGAAGCTTTAAATATTTAAAATACAATAAACAAAATAAAACTTCAACCTCGGGCTGTGACAAGTGAATTGAGTTAGAAGAAGAACAAATCTACTGACCTTGAATCAGTGGATATTACCAACCTATATACAAAAACGAATCATGTTAAATTAAATGAATAGAACCTTAGAAAATATTAATATGCTGTAACATACATAAATTGAAAGAAAAACCCTCAAAGGAAACAAAATAAATAGAATGAAACAGAATAAAAAGTATGTAAAATAAAAACAGACCAAAATACCGAAAACAGGTTTAGAATCAGTTAGAAACAACATTATTAAAAAGCAAAACTTGTGCTTCAGACGGAGGGAATGAACAGTACAACTAATGTCTGCCATCTCAGTTAAAGCAAAGAAACAATAAGGCATTGGATTATGTTAAAAATACTTAAGGGGAAAGATCTGACTGCCAAGTTTTATATATCCAGAAAAAAAAACTATTATTCAAAAATAATGACATTCCAATATAAGCAAAATGTAAGAACATATTGGTGGATATCCCAGAGCCTGACCTGGTATTTTCAGGTCCAGCTTCACAATCCATGATTCTTCCTGTTCCATATTAGATGTTGTTTCTCCTTGAATGCTCAGTGCCTCTTAGTTTCTCTCTAGGATGAAGTCACGCATCTTACTGTGTCATTACAAGGGTAGTATTAGGCTACAGCTTAATTTTCCAGAAGGGAATTACTTGTACCTGTCCCAGAGAAGAAGTAGGAAATAAAGGATATAAATCTCATTGGATGAATCCTATTTTTAGACATTTCACTTACTAAAGATGACAAAAGTGGATGCTTCAAATTAAAGCATCAAAGTTATAGAACTGAGATGCATGAATAGCTTCTTAATGAATCAGAGCCAGAACCACACACCAAAGTTAGAAATCGCCATCATGACTTATATCTCCCTTAAATGCCAATACTATAGATATAGTAGCTGGGATTCCAAAATTACAACTCTACTAGCATCCTGAATGATTCTCATTTACAATTAGATGGAGTAACTGACTAGGAAGACAGGGTATATGGCTCTCTTCAACCTGTGGCAGTAAGAGGTTATTTCTCACATAAATCACATGACAGTTTCTTCTTTAGGAACCAGGAGATCAATATTTAAAGCTTCTTAACTTTCAGGCCAACAGAGATAACAATGCCCATTTTTATGATGCTGAATCCATGAGAAATGGATGCCTGTATTTCAGTCTACACTGCAAGGTAGGTTATAACAAGTGCCTACCAAACTTGGGAAAGCAAATTCCTCATGCTTCCACTTGAGAAAAATTGGTTATAAAAGAGACGCGAAAACTGAGATAAAACTCCATTATCTTTTAAAATCAGGAGATGGCCATGCTTTCAAAGATTAGCCTGTGAAGCACCTTTGGAAAAAGAATGCAAACAAAAGTTGGAGAACCTGGGGCAGCTGCCTCTAGAGATAAAATTTGCTGTAGAATTTCATGAGAATCAAGAGTAAAATATATAGATACAGGTCAGTGATTATTATTTGACTGCATAGGTAAAACACAGCCTGTGCTGTCTTTACTAATATGAGTCAGTTCTTCAACACTCACACAAACACACATGCAGACATTTAAACTTGCTCTGGTCAGAGGGTCAGGCTAGTTAGATGGTGTGAAAATGGAAAAAAATAACTACTAGCTTCGCCATTCAAGTTGATCAGCTGAGCATAAGTATCCAGAGACTCTAAGATGACCACATGATACACAATTAGAGCCAGAGGCCAGCATGACCTGATACTACCTCTTAAAAGAACATGCATGCAAGGTAACGTATTAGTGACACAGACTAACTCTAATAACCCAAAGCTATCTGCCTCATGACCCCCAGTTGTACCAGGAAACAAATCCCTAGTAAAACAACTACACCCTGAAACAGAACCTGTTGGATCTTGTCCTGGCAAAACACTGTGGTCAATGAAACAGATTTAGTTCTAGTGACAAAGTTTTGGATTGAATTAGTGTGGCCACTGACCACTTCTTAATCTAGTGTTTGATGCTCTGCTCATAAATTCGAATTTAATTACTTCTGATGCTTCTGTAGTTTTCTGAGTTTGAAGATGGCATTGCCAGCAGATCAGGTAGCTCACCTAAAGGCAAAGAAGCTGTGAGTCATATCAGTTTGACAATGTAACGTGGAAATAAATTGGATTAATTTGCCAATTAGCTTTTTCATGTCATTTTTTCTACTGCCTCAGGATTCACATTACCCAATCAATCTCATTCTCTTTTCTAATTGGAACATTGTCTTTGTAGTCTTCTCTTGGGATCTCATACAAGTTTTCTATGACAATGTTAGAAAGAAGCACACCCTGAATGGCATAAAATAATATTAATATTGTTAACATTACTATTCTGGAAAATCTGAAACCAGCTCTACTGAGCTGCAATCAGGTATCGAGAGCGTACTTTCCTTCCATCAATAAGCCTTAGGACAGAACCTGTGTATTGACCCTCTCAGTTTCCAGGCCTGACAGCAGTTCTTTCAATCTATGCCTTTGTCATCATATAAACTTTGTGTCTCTGTCAATATCTCTCTGCCTCCTTCATATAATAAATATAGCATGTGTTGAAGCTTAGACTATTTCACAACAATCCAGAATAATTACTCTGCCTCAGTAAACATATCTTCCAAGATCCCTTGTCCAAGTAAAAGAGCACTTGCCGTTTTCATGGATTCAGATCTGGTAACTCTGTGCTATGCTGCTGTCTAGCACTGTGGATCTAATATTTGTTCATTGTTCACATGTTTGGCCTATAGCTGTTTTTCCATCTTAAATCATGTATCTGTAACTAATTAACCTACTTCAAATTATATAGGAGTCGTGGCTCCTGTGTAATCCTAATGGAATGCATCTACTCCAAGAAATTCTTTCACCACCAACTCCCTGGTGAATTATACCTTGAGATTTAGACTTTCATCTGATACCATTGAAGCTAGACTTCTACTTCATTTAGCATAGCCAAACATGAGACACTTTGACTTTGTCACATCCTCCTTGCCATGCTTCTTAGCTAAAACAACTACACTTGTAAAACACACTGTGTACAACATCCAATCTTCATTGATCTTGATAGACTCTTTGCCAAAATTGCTGTCACTTCTTACAGTTGTATTTTAACTATCTTTAAGAGACATTTCCATTCTTTAAGAGACATTTCCATACTTTACTAATGACTTCCTTTTAGAAAAACAATGAAAAGATAATGTTTCCAGGTTGAACCTCAGACCCCTCTCTCTCTCTCTCTCTCTCTCTCTCTCTCTCTCTCTCTCTCTCACACACACACACACACACACACACACACACACACACACACACACACTGGAGAAACCTTCAGCTAACTCTCGTATTCCCCTGATGTTATTTTGTATATAGATACGTTAGTCACACAGTGTAGTGCCCTGCTTCCCAATGTTGTGATCTCATTCTCTTAAATAATCCAATTTTGTTACAAAATCAGTATCATATGGACATCTATTGGTAATGGAAAATTTTGGATATGTGGAGTGAGATCTAATAAGCTAGAATCTACATTTCTATAATATCTCTAACCAGTTTTATTGACATTAAAACCTGAGTTTCATCTTAGTCAAATCAATTTTTTCTACATTAAGTTAATAGTCTACAAGGGTATGTTTCTTTTTCTACTGGAATTTGACATTTCATTCAGGTGTTAGCCACGGAGGACATCAACCTTGCACGTCTATTTCTTTACTGTGAGAAGCAGTGTAGCCAGCCACTAGAGAGACCTTTTACCTCTACCGAATCCTCAGACTGAAGGGGCAATCCCGTTTCTACAAATTCTCAGACTGCATACTCAATCTCTACGAATCATCAAACTTCATCTGCTCTCCTGTCTTCTGCTGCCTTAGATTCCTCTCTCTGCCTAGCATTAGCACTCCTGTTTCCACCACCCTAGTGCTAGGATTAAAAGCATGTGATCCCAAGTGCTGGGACCACCTTTGTGTGAGCTCTGTTTCTCTTTTAGACAGATTTAATCTCGTGCGGCCTAGGGTATCCTTGAACTCACAAAGATCTGTGTGCCTCTATCTCCCAAGTGCTGAGATTAAAGGTGGGTGCCACCACTGCCTGTCCTGTATGACATGGCTCTGCATTCTGATCTTGGGGCAAGCTTTACTTGTTAGATTACAACATCATTACATTTTGACACTTCACAAAATATCACTACATTTCAGAACTCCGAAAGTTGAAGGAGGACATTATTAAGAAGGAAGACAACTTAGATAATGAATAATAAATTAATATAAAATACCCATATATGAATATAGTTGTAATAAAAGTGGAAATGCATTAAAATTAGCTATTTATTAGTGGATAAACATGGTGGCTACGGGGCATCAAATGTCAGTTTCCTAAGTCTACTTACTCAGTATTTCTGAATCATATGAAATGATCAATTACATCAGTAAATATTTTGTTATAGTCCTTCATTAAAAGGAAAATTTTAAATAAATTATTTTTTACTGTAGGTTATTTAACATTAGTTTTGTTGTTGCATAATGCTATTCCCAGTTGTGCTAAAATAGTTTAAGAAATTTTCTATGGATGATCCACGCATAAATGTCTGTAAGGTCTTGATTCATAACTTATATCCCATTATACCTAAATCTCTTACTCTTACTGCCTGTTAGAGTCTGTTAGCATGACATTATACATAATTAATTATTTAAAAAGTGAAAAAACAATCTGCATTATTTTAATATAAAGGAAAAACACCAATAGCTTTAATTTAGTTGTTTATGTTTAGGTAAACATCCGTTTTCCAAAATTAAATAAAGAGATGAGAGAAAATGTTGGAATTCAGTGAAATTTAAAATGCTCCACCGAACATAGTACATTATTTCTTCTTCATTTAAGACATTTATGCACTCAATGACATTTTAAATCTGAATTCTGGAGTCTTAATCAGAACAAAGAGTCAAATGGTTATGCTAAAGTTATTTATAACCCATAAATAATAGGAAAACAATTGACAACTATAAATACATATTTGGATGCTTTAAAGAATGGCAACTTGGTATGATGAAATCCCACTGGTCTTTGATTTCCAATCCCCTTGCAGTTCGTTCAAAGTATTAAAATTTTCACCAACTTTTTAATAGTGATTTTATAGGCTCAAGGTTAAGATGCATGTCTTTGGCGGAACTTTGTGGGAGTCTCTGAGACCACAATAGCCAGCACATTGTCAATCTATGAGAAGCAAAAAGACAGTTTGGTTTATTATGACCCTGTAGTTGGTTTGACCTTGAGGAGTTTAGTGTAGGCATATTTAACCACAGCATAATTGAAAAAAGTTTTCCTGGTGGTAATTAATTCAATCCCAAAGTTTAGGATATGACTACATCAAAGGCTTTGTAAACTATAAGTGACATCTTTCATAAAGATAGGTTCTACAGATTAACTGAGAAAATAGGCTTAAAATACAGGACTGGGGGAGGACAGCCGCAGAGATGGACTGAGATAAACAAGCTCAAGATAAGGGCCTAGAGAAGGACCCAGTGTGGCTTCATCACACAGATAAGACAAAGTTCACTAAGCTATTAACCAAGTCTGTTCCCAGAATTCTGGGTGGAAAACAGGTTTTACCTTTCTCCCTTTTAAGAGACAACTCTGTGTGTTTAACATTCCTGGTTTCTCTGGTTCTTATCTGTGACAAAGACTTAAAGTTTCTCCTACAGAATTTATGTCAAACTAAGAGGCTTCTGAGTAGCAAAGAAAGGTAGGTGATCAGCAAAATAAAGAAACAATCCACCCAACAGGAAATAAGATTTACAACCAACAAAAGAACAACAGCTAGGATTTACTCAGAACTGAAAATGCTAAAAACCCAAACCCTGAAACAATCTAATTTAGAAATGAACCTAGCACTTAGAAATTTCTCAAAATAAGACTCAGAGAGATGAGAGAGAGAGAGAGAGAGAGAGAGAGAGAGATCAAATACGTGAAAGATAATGTTTCATAAACCATCAGAAAATTGTAAATCAAAATCACAATGATCTGGAAAGGGTTTCTTTTGCTGTGATAAAACACCCTATCCAAAAACAAGTTGGCGTGGTGGGGGAGGTTTGTTTGGTTTTTACATCACAGTCTATCTTTGAAGGAAGTCAGGGTAGGAACTCAATGTAGGAACTGAAGCAGAAGCCATGGAAGAGGGCTGATCACTAACCAAGTTAGTGAACACCAGGTTAGGTCAAAACACTAGGTTTCAGCAAGGGCTACAAAACACAACAAAAAGGTACTGACGACCATCTCTGTCTGCCTATGATTGGTTATGACTGTTACTTTATTATAGTAGCTATTGGATAATTTTTCATACAGATTTTGCAAATGGAAATGTCTAACCAACAAATGGTGATGCTGAATAATAATAACCAACAAAATCGTAGAAATATATTCCTAGAATCATAGCTTCCCTGGATGCTTGTGAGATCAAAGTAACCAACAGAGGAGGCAATGACATTATTAGTAGGTACCCCGATGATTACATCACTACCACAGTGGTACCCTAGGTTCCAAAAGCTCATAACCTTGGTTTCAGTAACCTATTTAGCTTTGAGGGCTCTTCATGCTAACCACACTCATGAGAAGTTGATGATTAAATTTCAGTTTTATAATTTACTGTTAGAGGTTTGTGTTATGAAAAATTCTGTTCTTCTTTGTATAGAAAGATTTTTAGGAAAATTTATAAATTTTGTTCAAGAAGGATTAAGAACCTTGGAGCAAAGGAAGGAGCTGAATAAAGTTTCAAAGAGTGACTTCTGATTAAAGAATATATTTGAATCTTCTTTTGACTATTATCAATCTTAAGAATGGTGGAGAAAAAAAAAATGGATAAAAGAAACAAAGTGTTATGATCCTGAGGGGAAAGGACCATAGACTCAATCCAACTTTAATTAAAAGATTTATTGAATATCACTAGCAGGAGTCAAACTTTAGATTGCCTTAAGAAGCAAGGGTGGGGTGAGGAAAGATTTTTAAAGGTGAAAACCACAGAAAGACCTCGAGTACCAAGAACTGTTTTTTTCTGACAATATCAGGTAGTCAAGGTTATCTAAGTGTCTGCACAAGCAGTTTACAGAAGCCCAATTCAGTTCGTCATAACATAACATAGAATCTGTAGGTGGTCATGGCTGTAGATTTCTGGGGTGGGAATCACTGAATCAGAGTTGCTGAGAACTTATCTTTTAGAGACTGGAGTCAGGACAAAGGACTAGTGCGTACCAAGATGGATGCCTAGCATAAAATGGAATTTCTTTAGCCATCACACAAGAGAAACTAAAAATATGGTATAAGTACTCATTAATAGATTTAAATAGTATACGAAATAAATGTGGCCACAGTTCGATTTCTTTTTCATGAAACCACAAAATGTTGAGTACTAAGACAGAAGAAAACTATAGTTCTCCTAATAGCTATAAAAAACTGACATGACCTCAATTAAGTAAAAATGAACTCATCGTAAGCTTATAAGAAATATTCATTTCAAAAGAATATTCATATCACATTTTAATGACATGCTTAATGCTATATTATTTCAAATCAAAATCAACGCAAATTTCTATTCTACATTGTAAATTATATTAGTATCTAGACATTATAATGATGCAAAAAAGAGCAAGTGGGACTAATATGTAAAGGAGAAAAATAAGTTTCAAATATGATAGAACTCTTTACTGGAAGCATTCTGAAAAACCAACAGAGAGTGATATTGGGTTCACTCATTCCTCATCATTAGGGAATGGAAAGAAAAGAATTAAATGTTTATCATTCATAGCAGATACTGACAATATAAAATTCTCACTTATGTGTTCAGGAAATTCATTTAAGATTTCCCAACTCCACTTCCACTAATAATAAAGACATTTTGGTTAGCAGTTACATTCAATTTTATTAAAAATCCTAGCCAGATCACAGCTATAACTAGGAAACATGCACTGGCCCACACCCAACACAACTCTAGCCCGCTGTGGGCTAGGACTAGAATCTTTAGGAGCCACCCACACTCCTCCTTTTTCTAAGTGTCTCTCAAATTCTCATAAATCACTGAATTGGTCATTTATTACCCAGTATGTAAGTTTCTTTTTTCTCTTTTGTCTTACTACCAACCCCAATCTCTGTATTTCTTTTTCTTCAAAAAGCCCATCATGTCTTTCCCTTCTTGTGTAATTACATATATGTTTGTCCTGTTCTTCTGCTTCCTCCTTCACTGAAGTCAGTGAGTCTAAATCTGTGTCAGCTGGAGCGCTCTGCAGCCTCTCACATTCTGCTTCTGCTCCTCCCACCTTGGAGGGAAATGGGAGAAGAGCCCACATAAACTACGGTTTCATTCAACTTATATCACCCAATGAAACATGCAGCTCCCTCCTCACTGATTTTACTCATTCAACCCTACATTAGCCTTTGTAGTTTATTTAAGACACTGAAATGAGGGAAGATGTTTCACCTTCGTTAATACTCTGAGGGACATTTTAGGAGACAGGTTGCCAGAGCAATGACCAGAAAACACACTTCATTCATACCGTTCAGGAAGTCCTTGACAAATCCTGGACTGCAGGCATGTAGGGTGGGATTGACTCCATGTATTTGGGTTAGAAAACACATAAAATGAATTTCCTGGAGTTAAGTGCTCTCCAGAAACACATTCAGGTTGAAAATTCTGTGATAAAATGATGTTTTGGTAGAAATCTAAAGTATGATTTCTTTATGTTTTACAGATTCTTGTTTGCATGCAGTGTTTTGTAGTCATACTTGCCCCAACCCATTACTGTTTCTTATTTCTCTTTCTACACTCATCAATTCCCTTCTTTTCAGCTAGTCTTATGCAGTAGTTACCATTGCTGCGTGATCCCAATGGCCATGTTACATCCAGAAGAGAACATTTAAAAATGCTGTTTCCATCCTCTAGCTCTTATAGTCTTCCCCCCTCCTCTCTCTTCTGCAGTGTTCTCTGATCTTAAGGTTAGGTAATACGGGGGATGAACTACTTAATGTACTGTTTAAGACTGAGCACCCAGCTTTCCATTATTCTCAGCCTTTTGAGGTTATTAGTTTCTGCCTTAGCCACTTTCCAGTAATAAAAAGAGGTTTCTCTGACCAAGTCAGAATTGTATCCATCTATGTGTATGAGAATTTATATTTAGGAAGTACTTTAATCACATGTCCATTTAGCAAAACATCACTAGAAAATTCCCTCAGGCCGATGACTGCCCGGTTTACAGTACCAGGAATATATTTCCTCCCATTAAGCTGGCCTCGGATCCAAACGGGTAGCAGTTAGACATGCCATTACTGCACCTGTGGGTCTATATTTTGGCTGGCAGGTCAGCGTTGTAATACAGAGGGTCTAAATCTGTCTTAACTTGCTGATAGCTTTTCTCTTGCAGCAGCCTCATGGCACCTTTTGGAAGTTTTCAGCCCAGTTCCAGGGTGATTTTGCTGACCTACAGTCAAGGTATGTTCTGTCTTAAGTAATGGGGTCTTACTGTATAACTCTGATAGGCAACAAAAGCTTTTGAAAGAGCCCATATTGTTTTGCCAATCTCTGGGGGCTCTCTGACCAACAACTCATTCAGAGGTATCGCCTAACCTGGCATTGGGATTTGGGTTCAAAGCCTACAAGTTGGCAACAGTGTTGCCCACCCATGTAGTGTAGCTCTTTTAAAGATATTATTATTTTTGACTTGTTGGTAAAGTAGAAATTCTTATAGGCCTTTCCATGTACTCTTAATATTGGTCTGCATACCCCTCCACCCTTTCTCTGCTTCTCCATCCCTGTTTCCCATTTAAACTTTTCTGTTCCTGGCATCCTCATCTTATTGACTAGGATTCTCATGGAATTGCTATATTTCAAACCCCAGAAGTGTGTGACTGTCATGTTATTTGCTCAGCTGTGCAGGCAGGGTATGGCTGAGTTTGCTGCGAAGAGTGAAAGATTTTTTTCCATATTTTATGTAAATTTTCGGGTACCTTAACTTTTTAAAACTTCATTTTGGCTGTTCCTGTATGACACTTGAAACACAGATTTCCACCTGTATAAGAGCAAGATGGTTTATAAACAATAGGAAATGGACCAGGACTCTGGTTAAATTAAGCTATATATTTACCTGGAGCTACTTCATTTAAAAAAAAAGTGTAGGAGAAAAAAAAAGAGTATTTGCATCATCGAACTGCAGAGATTATAGCTAATCCTAAAGCCTCCCTCTCTAGAGAAACAGTGGAGTTTGGATTTACTTCCTTACATATTACCTTTTGTGATGATAAATGTATCACAAATGGAATTCATTCCACGAACATATATTCCATTATTATGTCAGGTTATCATGCACTATTACAATTCCATTCCCCTGCTACTTAATAGGCATAAAATTTCTCCTTCCATTTCTGTTTATTTATGTTCTATTCTGAGAGACAAACATATACACATGCAGAACCACAGATGCACAAATATATGCAGTATATTCATTTATGCATTTATGTACATATTATGCATTTTAAATATTCACATATATCTCATACATTTTGATAGCGCCTAAAATATTTTTTTTACTTTATGCCTATATACATTACAGGGTGTATTTATATGCATCCATAAATATAAAGATATGACTCATCATGAAGTGAAAATACTCATAACCATCAGATTAAACTGTAGAAAACTGGCATCTCCAAAGCATCCCACATACATCCTTCCCAGTTACCACTCACTTTTCCATCTCAAATGGTCAGTAGAATCCACTCCCCATGGTCCTGGAGACAGACAGCTAGTATCTATGTGTGGGGGTCAGAATGTGCTAGAGACAGAAAAAAAGACAGAAACCCTACAAAATACTGGCTTCTGCACTTGAGTAGCAGCAGGGGTGCGCAGGAGACCACACAACAGAGACCCTACAGGGACACCCTGACTCCAACAGTGGCAGGGGTGTGCAGGAGACCTCACAATAGAGAGCCTACAGGGACACGAATGTGGGATTCCCTTCTGTATACTGTGAATACCACTAGTTAATAAAGAAGCTGCTTTGGGCCTATTTCAGCACAGACTAGAGCAAGGCAGGAGTTCCAAGCAGATAGAGGAGGAGAAAGAAGGCAGAGTCAGTGGGACGCCATGTAGCTGCTGCAGGAGACAGATGCATTGGAACCTTGCCGGTAAACCACAAGCCTTGTGGTAAAATATAAAATAATGGAAATGGATTAATTTAAGATGTAAAAGCTAGCCAATAAGAAGCTGGAGCTAATAGGCCAAGCAGTGATTTAATTAATAGAGTTTCTGTGTGGTTATTTTGAATCTGGGTGGCCAGGAATAAAGGAGCGGCCTCTGTCAACAGGATAGCCTTGTTCCAGCAGCAGCAGGGGTATGCAGGAGGCTGTGCAGTGCTGTGTCTGACTCACGTTTACAGCCACTCAGGTTTGGTGAATTAAATTCTACTTTGAAACAATTTGTGAGATAATGGAAAAATCACTTTTAATATTCAGTTTTCTATCTGAAGATTAAAGCGTGATGGGGGCATGATAGAGGAACCGATGTCAACCTGACCCATAAATGGACTGCCACTTGAGTCGCAAATCACCGTTTCTCATTCTGACAGTCACAGTTTTCTCTGTCTTGGTCCAGAGGAACCAACTTACTCAGGTTTTTGTGGCTCCAGAGTAAGGAGTAGAGAATAGTCCCTGAGTCCTCCAATTCATTCCCAGATTTAAAAAAAAAAAAAAAAAACAGCACAATGAATGACCATTGTCCTGATTACTTCCCCAGGTTTGGAGGTAAAGTACACTGAAGTGGGGCTGGTGGTATGGGGATTAGGAAACCATGGTCATCTTTCCCATCCTTTATGCTGTGGAAATAAAGACACAGCCCCTGTATATTAGTGACTGCAGAATCCTAAAGGCACAAAACTTACATGGAAACTTTATTCTTGATAACAGCTCTGATTTATGTGTCAACAATCAGCACTAGATCACCCAGAAAATATGCAGACACACATCCTTCATGAGGACACTCGAGCTGAAGATGTCTGTGGAGACAAATGTGAAAGGTGATTTTAATGACCAACTACAGAGAATCGAGGAAAGATTTTCATAAATCAATATCCCATAGAACTCTGATCTCATCAATAACAAAGAAGGTGTGGCATACACAACAAGATGTGATGCAGCTCTTCTAAGGGAAGAGTGATGTTCTCACACAGAGTCTCCAACTGGAGGTAAATCAGAACAGGGCACATGGGACAGGATTTCCTAATTTTTTTGGCATAATTCAAGACAATGTGATTTATCACAAGACATCTGTTATATGAAAATATAAATTTTATAACAGCTTTGATTAAAAAGAAAATTCATTTTCTATTGTGTTACTTTCATACAGGTCATCAGTATTTAATTCCCAAGGATTTCTTGGGGAAATACTGTCTAACATTTTGTTGTTGTTGTTGTTGTTGTTGTTTTGTGTTTTATTGTTTTCTCAGTGGTGGGCTGTTTTGTTTTTATATTTTTGCTGAGTTGATTTTATTTTTTATCTTTAGGAACAATCAAGAGGCATGTGGAACATGTAAATCTTCTGCTGGATCTCAGGATCCCATGGCTGGCAGAGAAAGAGTGCTTAACAAGGTATCTGAGCAGAAAAGCGAACTAAAGATGGACAGCTCTATCAGGCATAAAATTGGTAAACACATAGCTGAACTCTGCAGTACCATCAGTCAACTGGATGTGTTTGACATCTATTGACTTCTTCATTCAACAGCACAAAACACACATTCTTCTCAGGCCCACGTGGAACAGTCACTGTGATAGACCTTGCTCTGAGCATTAGACACAGTTGAACCTTTACAAAGAACAGAAGTTACGCAATATCTGCTCTTCGACCGGAGTGCGACAAAATTGGAGTCTGCATCAGGAATAAGTGGAGAATACGCAACACTTCTAGATATATGTGGATCAAAGGGGGAACTTTCAAGAGGAAATTTAAAAGAGTTTTTAACTGAAAAAATTGGAAACATAACTTATAGAAATCAGTGGGATTCAGTAAAACACAACTTACAGGGAAAATGATATCACAAAACACAAAGTTTAGAAAACAATAAATCAGCTAAGATTCCACTTTACAGAGCTATATAAATTTGCAAATTAAATGCAAAGTCAGTTGAAGAAAATTAATGCAAAAAATTAAGTCAGAATTTAGTTGAACAAAAATTGGGAGCCCAGCATAGAAAAATCAATGAAACAGAAAACCAAGACCTTAAAAAGACTTTAAACTGAATGGCCTCCACTTAAGCTAAGAAAAAAATAGAAAAATTGTTATCAGAAAAGCTAGAAGACATATTACGTAAGAACCAACTACATATCCAGTTCGGGTGGGAATAAATCTATTAAGGCAATATTATTCAACGTATGAACAGAAGAATGAAGTTCCTCAGAGTGAGAACGAGAATGCTGTACATGGACAAGGGGTAGCTGCTGCCATGATTAGAATGAGAACGCTGCTCATAGGCAACCTGCAGCTGACATACTCTGAGTATGGAATACTACACATATGGACAACTTTCATCTGTCATATTCATGAAGGCATTGAACCAATCTACTAAGAGATAAAGATGAGGCTAGATAATAAAAAGATAGGACATGGCTCCTGTTCCTGGTTTTTATTTATATCAAAGGACACAAAGACACCTTGTTAAATTTTTTTTTGCTTTTCATGTGGTATTAAAGTTTCTGGAAGTCAGTGATCTCTTACCGTATAGTTCTATACTTTTCTTTTCCATACAGGACATAGATAGAATACAGAGGGAAAACATACGTAAGACTGTGCACAGACATGTTCTTTTATTGTTGGGACCATTTGGAGTCCTAGCCTTCAGCTGCTCTTCCCTGATAGAGCCTTCTGATTAGAGTTACTAAAAGCTGTGCCTTGCCTTGAGGATCAGAGGATAAAGTTTTCACCTGTTGGCCCACTTGGCTGTTGGGCATATAAGCCTCCATGTTTTTATTGAATAAAGGGATTCTTACCAGTGATTAGACGCCCGTGTGTCTGTCTGTCTCTGTGTGTGTTTGTGTATTTCAACCTCCAGCCCCTTGCCTGAAGCTCGTGAACTGTATTGAATAGAGCACAGATGGGGGCGCAGTGCGCTGCATTTTATGATATCAGAACTTGCGCTGTTAAAACACACACAGTGTTCATGATGTCACACATCTCAAACCCCAGGAAGATAGTGAATTCAAAGATAGCTAGGGCTGGATAGTGAAACCTTGTCTCTCACACACACAAAATAGAGATAGGGAGGACTGTGAAAGAAAGAAGAAAAGAAGAGAAGAAAGAAACATGCCTCCGTCAAACTTTCTATGTTGTGTAGGCTGAGAATTCTCTTTTGTTTCCTGGCCTTTCAGACCCAAATAATCACACAGAAACTATATTAATTGCAAAACTTCTTGACCAATAGTTCAGGCATTTTCCTAACTAGCTCTTATATCTTAAACTAACCCATTTCTATTATTCTGTGTATTGTCGTGAGGCTGTGGCTTACTGGGTAAAGTTCCAGTGTCTGTCTCCTTCAGCATTTACTTGGTGTCTCCTTGATTCTGCCTACTCAGTCTTGTTTGGGGGCTGAGGCTACATTGCCTACTTATTCTGAAACCCCTCATCCCCTGGGTTGACCCGATATCATTTCTCTTGTCTTTTTATCCTTAAGACAGCCAGTATGAGACTATCAATCTTCCAGTTATTTTTAAGTTCACTGAATAAATCACTTTTTTTTTTTGCAATTATAGATGTGTTCTACTGGTCCTATTGCCCTGGAGAATCCAGAATCTGACAAATCTTATGTCTATTTTGAACCCAAGAAGCATCCAAAGCTTTAATCACTTCATCTAGTCTGAAGAGGCTCTGAGTCGTTAGAAATCCTTGATCCTGTGTTCCTCGATAGAGTTTCTCTGTGCTGTGGTTACCTATCTAAGCTTAGCATCCATCTGCAGCAACCGTGAATTACCAGACAAGTGAAAGCTCACTGGGTAATGCTACTGTCCTCATTGATGGGTGAGACTGTGCCATTGTATTCATAATTATTTTAAGGATTTTTTAAAAGTTAAATCCTCCTCATTTTAATTGTTTGGATAGAAATGTGCTATAAATTATCACCCCTCCCCTTCCACCTTCCACCTGCCCTCCATGCTCCCAATTTACTCAGCAGTTCTTGTCTTTTTTCCCCTTCCTAGGCAGATCCATGCATGTTTCTCTTAGAGTCGTCTTTGCTACCTCGGTTCCTTGTTATGACAGAATCCCTGGCCAAAGCAACATCAAAGGAGGATTAATTTAGGTTTCAGTAAGGAAGCCCATCATGGTAAATATGCATGCTTGGCTGATTGGTCCTTGGCAGTGTGCTGAAGCAATACCTCACGTCTTTATGAATTATGAAACAGAAAACTGGAACAATCTCAGAAGTAGACATACATCAAGGTGCACCCCAATGTTCAGGGCCCCATTTCTGCAATTTAGTCCATACCATATGTTCAACATTTCCTCCTAAGTTGTCACCAGTTAGGGACCACATGGACAAGCACTGTGGGAGACATTTCAGAGGCAAACTGCTCAAGTCTGTAGGTCTGTCCACACTGGCAGAGCACCGTCCCTAAACCTTAGAGTGTTGAGAAAAACCGTGCCACTGTTTCCAACTTGAGATGGAAAGGAGGGACCCCAGAACTGACTGAAGAGATCAAGAGTATGACTTTGAATAAAAAAAAAATCATGTGGCCCAACTACTTATAATATGCTGTAAATTTTAAATGATTACAATTATCTTTCCTTTGTGACATCATCTAACTTTACTTTTATTAATGCTTTTGGCATTTTGATAATTTTTATTGATTGTACACAAACAAGGGGAAAATAAACATTAGTTACAGACAGTTACAAACCCAGTTTCTTGTGTCTTATTTTTCCCTGCGTTCCAGTTATGAGCCCTGAATCTTTCTGCCTTACTCCATTTGTAAGAAAAGCATATCCAATGCTATGTAAACCACATGGGAATGATTGGGCTCACAGATTAAAGTAATCAGGGCACAAAATAAGCACTATGTAAACATAAAATATTGTTATTAACAAAGAATACCATTTACATTTACATAGCTTTGTGTATTCAAACCTTCAGGCAGACAAGAAGGGACCAATGTAAACTATTAAGTTAAGGAAGTCTTTGGGTTATCTTTGGACTTTACTAGATATTCCTTTTCCCCCCCAAATGACCATGGTCAGAAGTTGGGACTGGAAATTATCCTCTATTGCTTTGAATACTTTTCTCTGGACATTCACATTCTTTAAGATTGAAGATGTGACTCGTGGCTATTCACAATTCAGCCTTCCAATATGGGTATTGTTTTAGAACAATCTCAGCAAATGCTTCTGCTGGAACTTTGTTATGGCCCAATGAGATGAGAGTGATACTGCTTTCCAGGCAGAACATCCTACCATTGCAGAGAAGTACAGTTTTCATAAAATTCTATCTTGTCATGTACTGGAAATAAGCCCCTCTGAGTATCTTATTCTTCTTGTAAAATAGTATTTTTACTTCCACCTCCTGTGGGAATGGAAACACCATTTCTTCCACAGACATCTAATATTTTAAAAGCACCTGGGAGAGTAATTAGAGAACGATGGACAGTCAAAACATCTTTTCCCCTGCTAATTTCCTTCTGTTAAAAAAATAGCCTTCCAATAAAAACAAAGCAAAACAAAAAATATATACTCCACCTATTTCCTTTATGCCCCATTTTTTTTCATTTCCTTCATTGTACCTCCTTTAAAATGGGCCTATCATAGAACCATGGGCTAGTGAGATGTTTGGGGTGGCTAAAGTATTTGCTCACAAGGTTGGCAACCTGAATTTAACCCCTAGAACTCACATAAAGGTGGAGGAACAGAACTGGACTCCACAAAGTTCTTATCTGGCCTCTATGTGTAGCCTATGCCATACAGATACTACAGTCTCCACGTATATCATACAAGGATAATAAATACAAAGTTTAAACAGGAACTGGAGAGATGTGTCAGTGGTTGAGAGCACAGGGTATTCTTTCACAAGGCTACAGTTTGACGTGAAGAAGCCACATTGGACAGTTCACTTGGATCTACGCCCTCTTCCAACCTCCATGATTGTAACCTCCCTTGATTTGTAAGCCATCAGTCTAGGTTGAGTCACAGTGATCTCAAGTTCTTTAACATCCCCATACAATTTCTGCCATAATTCCTTCTAACCAATGACTCCAACATTCAGTTTATATTTATTCTGGTTAAAGTATACCTTATGTTTTCTTTCTATAATTTAGGCTTGTCATGATATTTTCCATTCTGAGTTCAGAATTTCCTATAAAGCATTACAACGGAAATATCTGCATTATTTTTCTGAGTTATTGAGCAATCTTTCACATCTTTTAAACTCCTCTCTATATATGAACATACTATAGCCATTATGATTATTTTGTTCACGAGTCCTCTGCTACCATATGTACAACTGTTAGCACTGCTTCAGTGTAGATGAAGTGAAAGGCTTTTCAAATGCCGCAAAGATTTACATATAGGCTCTGATCTCATCAGCCATCCTGAGAACTACACTCACAAAAAATTCTATTTTTCTGAGACATCCTAAGAGAATTCATCCTTACTCCTAGAAAATATTGCTTTGTTTAAGTGTTCATAAATTATCTATACAAGATCTTTTCTAGGTTTTGTCAAAGTATGTTTAAAAGCAGTTCAGTTGGTGAAAGTCTGAAATACCATATGCTGATATTTATATGTCTGGCAGGTCTCTTGTGCCTAGCCGTTTTCTAAGCTTACTGAAGGTGTTTCATGTTTATATCTGATGGATGGATTTTGTCAACACTGTGAAATCAAACTCTTTCAATACAAGTGGTTGAAACTCACTTCAAGGGTTAATGATGTCTTTGTACTATTTGGTATCTTGTATTTTAATCACCATAATGTTGGAAATTTTCTTTTCATCCCTTTCAACTAAAAAACCATTCTTCAACATATCCTTTGTAATAGTATCCTTTTTCATATATGCCTTTGCTGATAGTATAAAACATGGAGCTGAGTCCCTTTTTTCTATTTATACTATTCATAAACTAGAAATGTGTCTTTTAAGGGTGTTTTCACATCTTAGCATACTATCACCATTTGTCAAGTGAGCCACAGTCACTAATGTGGTGGTGTTCTTTAATAACCGTCACTCTAGTTCCCAACTGTGATCTTTAGCTTACCAGTAATATCCTCAGGGAAATGTTTAAGTGCTTGATTGGTCTTTACCCTTGTGTCCATTCCTTCACATTTTCATTGAAAAAATTTCACATCTTCTGTCATAATACACATTAGAGGTTTGGGGCACAACAAAAATATAGCACTTTACATATCAAGGAGTTAATCTGATTCTCCCAAATCTGGTATAATCTGATTATTCTACTTGTGACTTTGTTATCATCAAACCTCGACACTTCTTTTTCTTCTAAGCTTCTTTGATTTAAATTTCAATTTTATTTGTTTAAGTTATCACCACAATGGCTTAAATAAGAAACATTCCCCATTGCCTTGGGCATTTGAACAATTGGTCCCCAGTTGGTGGTGCCATTTGGGGTAGTTTAGGAGGAATGGACTCACTAGAGGAAGTTTGTCACTAGAGAGCTTCTCCCTACTCTCAATTTGCTCTCTCTATCACAAGTTTGCATCTGAAGATGCAAACCATTATTGATAAACCATTATTGATTTCATAATTCAAGAGGCAAGCCAGGACGATCTCTGTTCTTATTTTTCACTTCTTAGATAAGATTTGCAGTTAGATTACCAATATATAACCCTATACTTTATTTTCAAAACATAATTGTTTAAGTTGTGGCAATTATCATTATTTTCTAAGCGTCTAGAACATTATTACTATATATATGTGTGTGTGTGTGTGTGTGTGTGTGTGTGTGTGTGTGTAAAATATTACTTGATTTTCTTCACTGAAAACTTGTCTATAGGCTTGGCAGCCCCTGCCCCTCATAGACTAAGCCATGATCCTAATTCTTGTCAGATCAAAGAAATTATTTTAAAATTCTAGTATTATTTTATTCCACAAATACTGCTACAAAAATCTCTTTTACTCATAAAAACATAAATTGTGTTATCTCAATACCAGTATATTTTATAATATTACTCTACACAATAAAACATGGATATAGAAATTCATGTGTCTATGACAAATGTCTTATAACTATACTTCTCTGGAATTTTATGGCATATGAAGAAATAAATATTGTTGGTCACCTTCAGCCTCCTATAACAATTCTCAAATATCTTCTATATTTTTCTTCCTTTTGACAACACAGCATCCTGTATGATATAATGTTTTCCTGTGTAATTTCGGATTGTATCTACTGTCGGCTCTAAAGATCACTTAGTGCTTAGATCGACTCAAGCACTAAATATTTTGCCTACTAAAATATTCATACTATTTTCCTATGTCACCATTAAATACTTAAGCTATGATCCACAAAAATGTTTGCTATAATTTTGAGCATGTTAGACTATAAAGTTATCAACGTGTAATAGTTTTGTCAATAGAGTGATTTCAACACTGTAGGGATTCTTGACCTGCTGGAATTCACATTCTATTGCAGGAGGAAAATACAACCTACTCAATCTCATCCAGTGAGCTGAGCTTGGCTTTGAAGAAATGGACAAGGTAACTTGAAGGAAGTCACTAAAAGAAGAGCATTCCTTAGAGAGGAAGAGCTGCAATGATACATATTTTTTGCTGATGTAGAAAAAAAAAACAAAATTTTGTTCCCTGTTCCACATTTTTATTTTTATAAAGAAATCAAAGGTTCATATGTTTCTACCCATGTTTTTTTGAAGCCAAATATTGACAGGATCGCAGTACTAAAAGGAGAAAATGGACACAGATGTCTATCACTAACAAGAAGTCATTTTCATTTGACATCTATTTACAAAGAAAAAAAATTGTACTCTCTCCATGAATTCATTAACCACATTTAATTAAAGACTACCCCATGCTCAGCAGCAAATGGCCAACACAAAACAAGTTCTGTAATACTTTGTTGACATTTTGTCTTATATTGTTTAGTTTCAGCATTTTTTGTCTTACTGGTCTTTTGATCACATATTATGGTTTTTAATTACATGTTTTATGCATTTGTGTGTGTGTCTGTATGTATTTCCTTTTTATTATAGCTTGTTTGTTTTCTAAATAGAGAAGAGAAAGAAGAGCATGGAATCAAATGGGTGTGGAGGTTGAGAGGATCCAGGAGGAGTTGAGGGAAGAGAAGCTATGGTCGTAATATATTGTGGGAACAGTAAAGTTTTCAATAAAACATGGGAAGTTTTATAAATGCAAAAAGAAAAAGACAGTGCCCAACATCCATTCCATATATAAATTAAAAAGTCAATGACAAAAATCAACCAAACAAAACCTTCAACTTTAGGGCTGTTAGAAAATCCCTTATATTTTATTTACTTATTTGTTTATATTAAGTTTCACTGGATGCCTGTTGTTATCATTTCCTCAAGATACGCTGCTGCATCGGTGGGTAAATGCATATATTAGACAGTAGGTGCTTTCTTTCTTTTTATTCTCTATTGTATTGTTTTACCTACCAGTCTCTTTACAATGACACTGACTTATTTTGGCTGCCTTAAAGTTAATCTTTCTCCCATCTGGTTTACTACACCACTTCAACGTTTTGATAAGTAAACGATGAAAAGGCATTTCCCAAGATCACTGTGTGTATTCACAGTGGCCCACGATTCTTTTCAACTGTTGTGAAAGACATACGGGCATCTATGCTTACCACTCTGAAAGAATATCTGTCTGTTGAGTATCAAGTATCAGATCTGGTCTTCTAATTCTAAGTCAGTGCTCTTCCACCACAGTACACACCTGACAAATTACTGGTTTGTACCCACCTTGGCTTCTTATTCATTAGCTTGTAGACAAATTAATTAAATACAGTAAATGATTTCCAAACATTATAAACTTTGTGTAAAACAGAAAAAGTCTCAGGTGAAACAGCTATTAATAAGTATTTAAAGGACAAAGCAATCATCTGGTAAAAATTCTGAAGTTATATTAAGTTCAACAAGTTATGATGTTGACATGTGATTTTGCATTCTTAATGTGATGCCAATTAAAAACATTAATGTTCTCTCTTAAAATGTCAACTCACTGTAGTGGCATTTCAATTATATTTTAATAAACAAAGCCTGTCTGAAGATCAGAGAGTAAAACAGCCTTACTGGTCAGCCTTACAGACCAGGCAGTGGTAACACATACATCGTTAATCCTGGTTGTCCAACTAGTTGCCATAGAAACCAAACGGTGCATACCTTTAATCCCAGCCTAGAGAGAATTATAAAATGGGATGAAATATCTCACAGTATACAATACAGAAATCTCAAGATGAGATTTCTGGAGGCAGGATCGCCATTTCACACTGAAGTCGAGGTAAGGGCCAGTGGCTGGCGGTTTTGTTTTTCTGATCTTCATTTTGAACCCCAATTTCTGTCCCTGAGCTTTTATTAAACATGCTTCAACACACATTTCTTTTTTAATTTAAAAAATTTATTAATTTTTAAGAATATATATTTTCAATCGTTTTCACCCCCTTCCTTCAAGTTCATCTAGATCTAACCCCCCTTAACTACTCACCCAATTTTATATCCTTCTTTGCTTTTAAACCCATATAATCAAATTTATGTTACACATACATCCTTGGGTGTGACCCTGCACTGTAGCCTGGTTAACATACCAGGGATCACAATCTTAAGTGAACCTAAGTCTTCATCTAACAGAAGTAATCATTTCCAAATATTTACTCACGTAGGTGAGGGATTTCATGCCTACCTCTCCCCTCTATAGAGGGATTTTGTATGGTTTAAGTTTATGCAGGCCTTTGGCAGAACCAAAGTTTGTATGTGTAATTCCCCTGTTTTGTTTTGTTTGAAAACACTGTAATCAATCACTGTCTGTACTACAATCTTCCATAATAATCTGTGAGTATTGGGAATAGGAGTATGATATAGATGCCCCATGTGTAGCTGAAAACTATGCAGTCTCTTATTCTCTGTACATTAACCAACTGTGGGTCGCTGTGTTAATTTTCATCTTCTTGAAAAATAAGCTTCTCTAATGAGGATTGAGATATGCACTACTAGATGCCACAACAATAAATCATTATGAATTAGTTTAATGCTGTGTCCATTTAGCAGAATAACAGTAATAAGTTCTTCCTTCAGTCCTATGACCTATTACTTCCTTGATGATGAATGAGAGTTATGCTTACTGTGGATATAAAAATAAGTATTAAAAAGGAAGTTAAAATTATACTTGTTTATTAAGGTGGCCAAATACACTACTGCTAATTTCATTTTTCTTAAAAACAAAATAATATTCCATTGTGTAAGTCTAACATATTTTCATTATACACTTATTAGTTGATAGATATTCAAGGTGTTTCAAATACTGGCTCTTCTTAATAGAGAAGAATTGAGCACAGAGAGCAATGTCCCTCCCTTCTAATAAGCACTAGTCACTTCACTTTTCATTGCTTTGGAGATTTTATATTTTAATGGCCAAGTTACTTTTATGCAGCAGGTGATATATATTATTTTCTCAGTTATATTTTCAGCTTATTTTAGGTACTTTTCAATTTTAGGTGACGTGGACAAACTAGATGATCTGCTATTGAAAGATTAAGCATAAAAGCTCAGAACAGAATATTTCCCTCAAAAAAAGAATTTTTTTAATTAGCAAATGAAACTTTATGTTGAAAATTAATTTGTTAAAAAAAAAAGAAAATTAATTTGTTAATTACTTTTGCCTAGAGCTTTCTTATCTTCTTAGAAAGTCTGGCATTATTGTTTGCCTGCGGAATTTTATTTATCATTTATTTTACATGCTATTATCTCCTCAAAGTCTTCTATTTTGGAATAGCAAAACAAAGCAGAAACGCGACTAGTGTTTAAACTAACTGCATGCCAGAGTGCTCACTGAGAAGGACAGGATGAGTGAAAACACTTTATCATTTAACCACAACATTTGAGTGATCTTTCCTCCTCTGCCTACAACTCTGCAAGAGCGACTTGTAGGGTAATGCATTTTCCTTGTTTCCCTTTATGTTGCTATGTTCCATCAGCAATAATATGGCTTCCATGGGTCAAAAAGGCAAACAAGTTGGGATTCCCTAGGCTTGACTCAAATATAAGAGTACGTTTCTCTCTTTTTTTGGCATTTATTAATGCTGAATTTAATACCAGCAAGTGTCACATGTTCAGATTAATGTTTATACCATTTCTGTTGTGATCGTGCAACTAATTAAGGATATAGGTCCAAGAAAAGGAAATTAAATATTCTATGAACTCAGTCAACATATGAACTACTTGAGTGTTCCCAACTGAAGAAGTTATTTTCATGCTTGTAATGGGCTGACTGTTCAAACATTCTAGGGTCCTATTGTAAATTCCTGACCCCTAAAGTGATGATTTAAGACATAAACTTTTTGGGAGATGATTTTTCTGTGAAAACAACTCACATCTAGAATGCACGCCTTCATAAAAGAGAGTCTGAGGATTTCCCTGACCCATCCAACAAGTGAGAACATAGTAATAAAGTATTTGATGCAGGTTCTACAACACCATGGTTTTAGATTTCCAAGCTTCCAAAAGCATAGTAACGAAAACTCCATTATAAACTATAAAATTCACTAAATTTTATTCTAGCACTTTGAACAAACTAAGAAAACATTATTTTTCTATGTTTGAAATGTAATTCATGTTTTACCACTGATTGTTTTCCATCCTTTAGCCTCATAATTTGCCTTTATGTCATACAGTAAAAACATTACTTCAGTGTTAAAAGTTGGCCAATGACAGAGACTGACAATACTTAATAAAAGGTATGTAATGATTACTCTTTGTGAACTTTTGAGAATGGGAAGTCAGTCAAAATCCCCTGCATAAAAGCTTATTTTGCAATCGTGTGTGATGCAGCCAGTGTTGAAAGTCTTTCTGGACCAGTCTTCTGCATCTCACTTGCACTAAAATGATGAGGATGGCAGTAATAGGTAAATGCCAATGTTTTGAAGCATGACATATAAGCTTACAAATTGCTTATTTATGTATAAATAATAATACCTTCCTTTGTGTTATGAGAATAGGAGACTTGCATTGCTGAGCATTGAGATACACACACACATACACACACAAAGGATTTTGACTGAAAAAAAAAAACAACATAATCTGCATGTTCCAGGCCACAGTCAATCAATTTCTTCAAATATAAGCAAGGTTGAAGAGTTACCAGAATTTCTACAAGATGGGCACACTCAGGGAAGAAAAATTAAATTTTAAGATAGTATATTCTCTGTACATTATTAATCTCTTTTTTGCCTCATCCCACCAAGTCATAATCAAATACTTCCCCTCTATTTCTCAGTCATATTCAGAAATCTGATACCAAAATTTGTTCTTAACTTTATACCAAGAGATTCACAGTGTTTCAATTCATTTATTTCAGTATATGTCAGTTTTCTCCATGACACTCCCCATGGTATTCCTCCTTTATTGACTGTGCATAAGATTCCAATGAATTAATACGCCACTTATTGTACCACAATACATTTACTACTTCTCTGGCCTATGGTTGTCACACACACAAGTACCTGTATTGACGATTTAACCAATGAGTGAAAGCTGAGTGTTTTGTTACATATTCAGCTTCAGAAGCTGCTGTCAGTATCCCTAACAAATTTACATATTCATTAGCAGCTTAGGAATATTTCAAATGCTTCATATTTTGTTAATAATTTCCATCAGTATTCTAAAATATCAGTTATCATGGTAAGGTAAGATGACATTTTATTTGAATTCCGATAATCACTCCTCTTAACTAAGGTTTAGCCACCATGTGCTTGGTAGATAATTTATGTTTTTGTAAAGGTCTTGTGCAAACATTTTCTTATCTTTCTAGTGGATTACATATCATTTTTCATAATACTCTGTACAATTTCTTTAAATAAACTTGGAGAAAGATTCTTTGGGATGCGTGGTTTGAAAATATCTTCTGCCATTATGCATCAGTGACTTAAAAGCTGTTATTGAACAGCTTCATTGATTTCAATGTGTTTTTCTATATATCATGGTTATATTTTATGCTTTGGAAGGCCTATTATTGTTGTTGGGAGGCCACTTGTTGGTTCCCAGCCACTTAGCCCCAAAATAATCACACAGACACTGTATTAATTAAATCACTGCTTGGTCTATTAGCTCTAGCTTATTAGCTAACTCTTATATTTTAATTTAACTCATTTCTATTAATGTGTGTATCACAACGTGGCTATGGCTTACTGGCAAAAGTTTTGGTATCTGTCTCCAGTGGGGCTATGGTCTCCATGGCTTCTCTCTGACTCCTCCTCCTTTCTCCCAGCATTCAGTTTAATTTTCCCCGCCTAGCTCTGTTCCTCCTATAGCTTTGCTATAGGCCCAAAGCAGTTTCTTTATTAACCAATGGTATCTACAGCATACAGAGGGGAATCCCACATCACATTATTATATTTATATATCTCCAAATAAAGACAAACCTTATATATTCTTTTCCAGATGCATTAATATTTATTTTTGATATCCTTATTATTATTATTCTAAATTTGTTTTTGAATATAGTATAGGGAATGAAAATGTTTAATTACTTTTTGTATTTGGATATTCAATTGACCTAGAGCTTAAATTTTTGGAAACTTATTTATTCCACTACTTTGAAATCTATCTTTATAATAAACTCAACATTTATAAATATGTCAGTTTATTACTAAAATACTTTTTGTTCCCCTCAACAATTTGCCAATTCATCTATAAACAAAAGAATTTTTTTAAATACAGAGTTTCATGTATCCCAAGGTATTTTCAAACTCACTCTGAAGATGAGGCTGGCTCTTCCTGCCTCTATTTCCCAAGAGCTTACGTTCTTGGGTGGATGTACTCTGTTCAAGTGCTAAAGTATTTTGAAAGGTTCATTAGAACAAAATTTGCTACCTAGCACCATCATCTCCAGTTTCTTCATCATAAGAATGGTTTCACAATCCTTAGGTTGCCCTATTATTAGTTTCAAATGGAGATATTTGTGCTGTTCAAAACAACTTATCTGTAAAAGCAACCTTCTGGTTAGATAGTCTGTTGTCTGATTATCTGAATGATTGCTCAAGGATTATGGATTCACTCTGTAGACCAGGTTGGCCTTGAACTCAGAGAGAACTGCCTGCCTCTGTCTCCCAAGTCATGAGATTGAAGACATGTGCTACTATTGCCAAGCAAAGAGGAAGTCATCTAGAGCTACAGTTATAGGTAATTGGGTTCTGAGAATTGAACCCAGGTCCCCAGAAGAACACCCATTGTTCTTAACTATTTCTCCTAGCAACACAGATCCAGAAACACAAACATGATATGCACTCACTTATAAGTGGATATTAGCTGTTAAGTAAAGGATAATCATGCTACAATCCACACACCAAGAAAGGCAGAGTAGCAATGAGGGCTCTAGTGGGAATACATAGATCTCCCTATTGAGATGAAATAGATTTTGTTGGTGGACTTGGGATGAGTGAGAATAGGAACAGGCAGAATTAGGGAGAGAATACTGGGAGAGACGACTGGAAATGAGGGAGCATTTGGGTCGGGGGTTAATGTGAAAAACTAATGCAATGAAAACTTCCTGGAGCCTATGAGGGCAACCCTAGCAAAGACTCCTGGTAATGGAGGATAAGGACCCTGAACCAGCCATCTTCTATAACCAAGCAAGGATTCCAGTGGTGGGACTGGGACATCAACTCAGCCATAAAACCTTCAATCTACAACCTCTCCTGCCTGCACAATGTGCTGAGGCAATGGGAGCTCAGAACATGTGGGAATGGTCAAACAATGACTAATCTAACTTGAAGCCCAGGGCATGAGAGGGAGCCCATGCCTGACACTCTCTGGATAAAATGGCACTACAAGCTGGACGACCTAGACCTAAGATAGAACGAAACATGACTGGCCAAAAATAAGATAAAATAATGTAATAATGATACATTTTTGAACATCAATGAAATTATTGCTATTGATATTCTGCTGTACTCATAAATCAGTGTCTAGCCCAAATTCATCAGAGAGGCTTCCTCGGGCAACTGCTGAGACCCACAGCCAACATTAGTCAGAGTTGGAGGAACCCTGCAGGAAGAAGGGGAGGAAGAATTATAGGAGCCACAGGGATTGAGAACACCAGGAGAACACAGCCCACAGAATCAACTAAGCAAGGGGTCATAGGGGTTCACAGAGACTGAAGTGGCAGTCATGGCAATCGCTTGGGTCTGCACTAGGTCCTCAGCATATATGTTGTGGTTGAGATTTTTTGCGTTGGGGGGGGGCTCCTAACATTGGGAACGGGACTGTCTCAGATTCTTTTACTTGCTTTTGGGTCCCTTATTACTCCTACTGGGCTGCCTAGTTCAGCCTTTGCATGAGGGTCTGTGCCTCATCTTACTGTATTTTGTTATGTGGAGTTTGGTTGATATCACTGGAGGTCTACTCTTTTCTGAAGGAAAACAGAGGAGGAGTGGATCTGAGGGAGAGGGAAGGTAAGGGTGGGGATTGAAGAACTGGCAAGAAGGAAGACCAAGGTTGGGATGTATTTTATGAGAGAAGAATTAACAAAAAAAAAAAAAACAGAATTATGGAGCTCAGTTTTCTACCACCATAAATAATGCTATAGCACCGTGTCTGCAGCAATTTGCCATCCATTCCCTTTATGAACCAATCAAAAACCCTTGGGTAATCACCTCTCAGAGTATTTTCCTTAGTCCAAAACTCTGAAGCATTTTTTAAAAATTCATATATGACAAGTATTTATTGAGTACTTAATAATAGTCTTAGCAACATGTAATAGAATAAAAACATGTTTCTTGTTTTATACTATAACCAAAACACAAATTTCTTGTGTATGAACTTAATATAAATAATAATACACAAATAATTGATTTGTTTATGTCAACTCAGATCGATTTCTCTTTTGCTATTGTTTGGGAAGTTTTACTCAATGTTGTGGAAATGCATTGTAATTATTCTCATGCCTGTGCCTGTACACAATCCTCTCATTTCTTCTTTTTTCTTGATTTTATTTGTTTATATTTTATGTCTGGGTGCTTGATATATGTATACCTGCGTGCCAGAAGAGGGCTTCCAATCCTTTTATAGTTCATTCTGTGTCACCGTGTGGCTGCTGGGAATTGAACTCAGGACCTCTGGAAGAGCAGCTAATGCCCTTAACCCCTTAACCATTTCTGCAGCACTGACACCTCTCATTTCTTTTTCTAAAAGAGGATTCCACCATTGCCTCTGAAATACTGAGTTCAATGAATCCACTTTTAAGCATGCTTTTGAGGAGCTTTACTTCCACATAGCCTCAGGCTTATCACCTATTTCTATTCAGAAGATCCACCTTGGCTCTAAACCCAATAGTGAACATACTCTTAAGAGATACTGGAGAACATGAGCAAGGATGTCAGGACCACGGGGGGTGCACCCACCCACTGAGACAGTGGGGGCTGATCTATTGGGAGCTCACCAAGGCCAGCTGGACTGTGACTGAAAAAGCATGGGATAAAACC
>NW_026068069.1:421940-430449 GCF_014885135.2 Alexandromys fortis | reverse complement strand
GAAGGGTGGGGGAGGGGAAGAAGGGTGGGGGAGGGGAGGGAAATGGGAGGCTGGGAGGAGGCGGAAACTTTTTTTTCTTATTCTCAATAAAAAATAAAAATAAAAAAATAAAAAAAGAGAGATACCCACATGCTAAAATGTCTATGCTGTTGACAAGACTTACTACAAAAAACAAAACTAACAAAAATAGCCCCTACATATTAGAATGTCGAGACTGAATCTAGTCACCTCTTGTCCTCTCATTCCCGTGATTTATTACTTAATATTTTCAATAGACTTAGACAGGTGCAACTAAAGAAAGCATTGACACCATTTTCAGTACTTTCTTCCATTCCTTTTCATGTTCACACTGCGTTTCCATTAGGAGATACCTGTACATCTTCAACACAAGCTAATTTCTTATATTTAGAATGAAAATATCCAACCTATTCTGTCTTCTGTGTTCATACAGTAAAACACCTTAGAGGATAGAGTTTCCGTATTCAATGTTTCTCTATCCCTCCTAAGATGTTGGTAGTCATGAGAGCAGAGATTATTATTATTTGAAATCCTTCATGATTTTCATAATATTTTACTTCTGTTATTTGAACAAACAATGTATACTTTTTCTTCATCAAATAGTATATTTTGGAATATCTTTTGATTTGTTAAAGTATCTTCCTCCTTTTTTGCTCTAATTCTATTATAACTACAAAATAGTTTCACCATTCATGATGACATGTACTGAGGTGTTAGTCATGGGAAAAATATGCAATATTAAATAATTCTCAGATTATTAAATAAGAATCAAACTATGATTCTTAGCAATTTTAAAAATATTAATGCTAGATTCCAAAAATCCATAGCTCTCTTGTCAGAGAGTGCAGGAAGTTTATTGAAATACTGCCAATCCCTCCAACTCAGGATGGGTAATCAATTGGAAGAAAGCAAATACTGACCATCTTTTGGGGGTGTCTTTGTGCGTCTTTAGTTACACTTGACACTTCCACATGCATTTCATGTAAGTTATGATTGACATTTAACAAATGGCTAGATGGGAGAAATACTGTTAAAGTCCTCTGAGGACTCAGGGAAAAGGAAACAGCCCAGAAATGATCTTCTGAATAACACAGATGATGACAGAAAGAATAGAGTTAACAGAGGTAGGAAATCAGAAAAACTCAATGCATAGAACACTAACAATTTAAAATAAAATAAAAATTTCCCTCACATAGACCTATAATCATAGATAATGAGTTTATAAGTAGTCCATAGAGACTTGACAAGTGTCAAATATCTCTACTTGTTGATATTCTAGTTTAGATAAAACTCAAAGTGCCATGAGTTGCTTGTAATAAATTGTAATTAATTTTTAACACATTATTCACAATTCATAAATTAGCATAGTCCTGCAAGCTCAAAACAAAAAAGCAAAAACAAACCAAAAAGATAAAGACAAACATTAGGTCAGGCACAAAAGAAATCAAATTGAAAACATGAACAGTTTTCAGTAATAATTGAAATTGAAATTCACAGTATATAACCAACCCTTCAGGCTGACAAATTATCCATTGTTTTCATACAACTGATATTTTTTAATTGGAAGAGTTGTTTTTCACTGTTTCATTTAATGTGTTGCTTGTTGGGAGTCATGAAATCAAGCTGCTATGACATTGGGGTGGAAACAAAATGTCTGATAAAGGGCTGTATAATACAGAAGACTACAGAAAGAGAAGTAGAGTTGACAGAGCTAGGAAGATTTTTGTTTTATAAAGTTTGGAAACATAAATACTTTAAATGAAGTTTGATTCTAAGTCCCCTCTGAAAAACAATGCCAGTAGGTTTACTTCCATGTCCTTTGAACTTGCATTATATGCTATTTCCTCTTGTAGAATAGGACTTATATCCAATAAGAAAGAAGTTGTTTATCCTCATAACATTTTGCTTGCTATGACACCTTCAGACATGTCTTGCCATGATGGTGGTTATTGTGGCTCAGAAGGTTCACAGCTTTGTAAGATTGTATATAGTCTTATATAAGACTGGTATATCATATATAGCATCCTTCATACATCTGGTAGTATGAAAACTAACCAGCATGGAAGACACTTTGAATATAATATCGACCTGTCTTCATTTTCATGTGACCAAAGTGTGTGGTGTCTTCAGCAATAGAGTCTTACCACAAAGTTCTGATAGGTATCCAAAAACAATATAATAACCAGTATTGTTTGGGAGTTCTCCAGCACATCCTTTACCAACAACTTGAGGAGAAGTAGCCCATATCTGGCACTGGGGTTTTTATTGGATAACCTATGGTTTCTGTGCAGGGTAACTTCAATTAAATTGGTATGCATATGGTATGTTTACATAATATGAAGCTTATGAAATATTATATTTCATATACCATTTTCAAACATCTTTAATGTTAGTTACTGATGTAGGGTTCCCCTGTATATAAAGTGAATTAATAGACATAGGTTAATTAAAGATATAACAGTTAGCTAGAAATATGCATAAACTATTGGCCAAGCAGTATTTTAAATAATATAATTTTTGTGTAATTATTTCAGGTCTGAGTGGCCAAGGGAATGAAGGGGGGAATGAGCAGTCAATGACTACAAATTGGTACACAAACTTGGGCCAGCTAAATTCACATAAAGTCTGAGAGAGCTTCCAAAGGGAAATTCTAGGCACAAGAGAGCAGAGTGAAACACAGCTTTTTGGTATTTAAATCACTACTTGGCCCATTAGCTCTAGATTCTTATTGGCTAACTCTTACATATTAATTTAACCCATTTCTATTAATCTGTGTATTGCCATGTGGCTGTGGTTGACCTGCTAAAGTTCCTAGCATCTTTCTCTGATGGCTCCTTGGCTTCTCTCTTACTCTGCCCTTCTTTCTTCCAGCAATCAATTCTGTCTCCAACTCTCATTGGAGCAGACTCTAGGGTTGTGGAATCACCAGAACAGCTTCAAGGAACAGAGCTAGCCTCTTGAAACCTAGCCTTCAGGTCTGCTCCAGAGGACCCTGAAACAAGATCATGAGACGCCAATGCTGAACTGTGTTGAACATAGGTTCTAAACTATGATGATAACTTCCTAAGAAATTATCTCAAATTTAAAGGGTTAAAATAGTGTATCACAAATTATTTCAAAATTGAAAAAGGAAGAAATACTTCCATACTTGTTTTACCCTTGACACTAAATACAGAAATAAAAAGACAAAGAGAGAATAAGACACATAGTAATTTGGACTACCTGACTGATACAGATGAATAAAAATCCTTCCGAAAATGCTAGCAAGTTGAAATCAACACATTAAAAGGATAACACATCCAGGCGGTGGTGGCGCACGCCTTTAATCCCAGCACTCAGGAGGCAGAGGCAGGCGGATCTCTGTGAGTTCGAGGCCAGCCTGGTCTACAGAGCTAGTTCCAGGACAGGCTCCAAAACCACAGAGAAATCCTGTCTCGAAAAAACAAACAAAAAAAAAAGGAGAAGACATTAAATATTTTGCTATCCTTTCTGCAGTGTATTTAAATACCATGATCAAGTGGTGTTTATTATGGGAACAATAGAATTAATAAATGTGAATTTATAAATATGAATCATAGTCACAACATGAGGCATAAAATACTATGTGAGCATCTCCTTTGAGGCTGAAAAAATGTCAAAAATAACATCCTTCATAATTAAGAATTCTTAACATTAAGTATAGAATTATTGTATCTCAACACATCAAATGAAAAATATGGGAAAATTCCATTACACTATTATTACAACTAATGCCACACTATTTGACAAAAATCTCAAATTTTTTTCTAAGACCTGTAGCAAGACAAACATGTCAGTCCTTAACGTGTTTATTCAACATGGCATTGGACTCCTTTCCACAGCTAAGAGAAAAAATAAGGTACCTCTACTTCAAAGAGGAAGTAAATCTTCTCTTAAAGCCCTGAAGACATCTGCTAAAAATTAATAAGTGTATTTGGTAAACCTTTGAAGGCCAGAAAAATATAAAATTCAGCAGCATTTGTATCCAGTAGCAACAAACTATCCAAAATCAAGAAATTAGAGATAATATCTACAATAGCATTAAAAATAAAGCAAATACCTCAGAATAAAGTTAAATAAAGAGGAGAAGGAGTAAACTACAACTATAAATATAGATAATAATGTGTGCTGGAAAATTGCTAAGATGATAAATATTATAGATCCATGTAATGTCATAAGGATGAACAACAGTCATTCAGTCCCAAAGAAATATACAGAGGTTTACATTAATTACAAGTGAGTATAAAATAATAAGAATCTCAGGGTTCTTATTAACTCTTACATCTTAAATTAGCCTATAATTCTTGTCTATGTTAGTAACATGGCTTGGTATCTTTTATTCTCATCTTGCTTCCTCTGTGTCTGGCTTTCTCTGTGTTGACTGCAGACTCAGCCTTTCCTCTTCCCAGAATTCTTTTATTCTGGTTGCCCTGCCTCTATTTCCTGCCTGGTCACCCCTCCTACACTTCCTGCTTGACTACTGGCCAAACAGCATTTTATTAAAATATAAGTAACAAATCTTTACAGGTTAAAAGAACATTGTCCTTCAGCAGGTAAAGATGCTAAAAGAAAAAACCCAATCATTATCTTGTATGCTAACATAAACAAGACCTACACAATGGCAACATCAGTTGACATCCCTACATAAATGGAATAAATTTCACAAGATCCCAGTCAAGATGAAAGGCTCAAGGTGATTAGTGGCTACTAAGTATGGGAAAATATGTCTTTTCCCGGGAAAATGCCTTGATAGGTTATCCAATCCCAAGTGGTCAGCCCTAAACACAGACACATACATATATCAGCAATGCTGAGTGGACAGCAGATTATAGATAATTAGGTAGATAGGTAGGTAGATAGATAGATATGTATATATGTAATACATTTAAATCAATAAATAGGAAGAGGAATAAATTTGAGATGGAGTTGGGGATACTTAGAAGATGTGGGAGAGGGTGGGGTTGGGAAGTAGGTAAGTATAGTCCTCATGTATTAAGTTCTCAGAGAAATAAAATAATTAATAACTAAAAGAGAGTGTTAAGAACCAAAAGTTGTGTATGGGAAAGGCTGTACCAAAGACAGGAGATGTAAAAGTATGGGTCATTCTAGGAATTGCACAGAACTGGGGGATGTGCATCCAGCTGCATAGCTGTCATCACAGATTATACCGACAGAGTGCAGGCAACCATGAAACAGAGTGCCTTCACTATCATCCAGTCCCCAGGGACACATGGAATGAATGATGGCCAGGAATGGAGAGGAGGAGGAGCTCTGCAAAGAGGCTGTTGGTGCAGGGATGGCAAATAGATAACTAAGAGCAAGGGTAACCCAGAGGCAGCTGGGACACAGTGGAAGACTCGGCTAATTTGGCAGAATGCATAAATTTTGCCAGTCCAAGAGATTTCAATAGAATATTTATACAGTTGGCTTTAATATACCTTAATAGGAATTCATTAAGGAAATAGCCTTTTTCCATTCATGTGTTTAATGATTACGGCATATTTCCTTAACTAGATAGGCAATTGATGGCCTTAAATGGCCAGCTCTACAAGGCAATTTCTGTACTGCGCTGCATAAAATCAGTTTGCTTAATAGAAACACTTCTATTTACTGAGAAGAGGTAATATTTTAATATCTGTAGTCCAGAATATAAAAGAAGGCACACACTGAGCACAAAACATTGATTTTCTTATAATAACTATGGCTGTTTTCAGTGGCCTTGTATTTACTTCTTGTTACCTTGGTGATGTATTGTGCATAGATTCATGGGAGGTTAAATAAAAATTAATTATGCATCAGGAAAGGGTTCAGAAGCTGATTTATCAAGGCTAATGTATTTTCCTATATTATCTTCTCCTTCCTGACTTAATTATTAGCATAATGGCCTTAGTTTAATTATTTCCATTAGTCTGCAGGGAAGGGATTTAGTGATGGTTCTATTCCTGGTGACCCCAGTGTGCCTGAAATGAGCAGAAGACACTTTTTTCTCAATGGACGTTTTTTGGAACTGTCTTTTCTATTTCATAATATTTTAACTTCTGGTCCATCATAAGGTGAATAACCTTTCTCACATACTCCTACTGCCATGATGTCATGCCTCATCATAGACCTAGATCCAGTGGAGACAGAATATACACCAATGAAAAAGGATGCTTAAAAAATCCCACACTAGCTCAGAATTGAGAATAATAGAGAGTTATTTATTTAGATGTAGACTCACAAATCACAATTTTCTGCTGGAATAGGGAACAGCAACTGAATCCTGCAGCCAGAAAAGAGGACAGACACAAGCTTTACATCGGCATATATAGTATAAGAGGCCATGCCCAAGTAGGCGGGTAACTTAAAAGCTACTGGCAGTAGGAAAGCCTACAGCACACTGATATCTCTGCAGCTTTGAGTTAACTAATATTCTTCCATTCGAGTTTTTTCTTTTTGGTAAAAGCTATACTATTTTGTAATATTAGTGTAAAGCTGTACCAAACACTTTCAGAGACTGGCAGGTGCTGAGGAGCAAAAGAAACCATAAAAAGTTGACAGAAAATGTTGGGATAAAGAAGTAGCAATACCACTTTTGGGTATATATCCAAAGGATGCTCAATCATACCACAAGAACATGTGCTCAACTATGTTCATAGCAGCATTGTTTGTCCTAGCCAGAACCTGGAAACAACCTAAATGCCCCTCAACCAAAGAATGGAAAAGGAAAATGTGGTGCATTTACATAATGGAGTACTACACAGCAGAAAAAATAACTTGAGATTTTCAGGCAACTGGATCCATCTAGAAAACATTATATTGAGTGAGGTAACTCAGACGCAGAAAGATAAATATCATATGCACTCACTCATAAGTGGCTTTTAGACATAAAGCAAAGAAAACCAACCCACAAATCACAATCCCAGAGAACCTAGACAATAATGAGGACCTTGAGAGAGACATACATGGATCGAATCTGCATGGGAAGTAGACAAAGACAAGATCTCCTGAGTAAATTGAGAGCATGGGGGCCATGGGAGAGGGTTGATGGGGAGGGGAAAGGAAGTGAGGGGAGCAGAGAAAAATGTATAGCTCAATAAAATCAATAAAAAAGAAAAATAAAAGAGAAATAGACATGATGAAGTAGTAATAAATCTCACAGGTGATACTGGTCCAGATTAACATAAGATGAGGGGAAAAAACAGAAGTGAAGAGGTGATAGTTGGTGTGTACATGTTCATGTGTGTGTGCATGTGCATTATTTATTGAAATTAATTTCCCTATAAACATGATAAATCTAAACTGAAAAAGGTTGCTTACTTTAAAACAAGTCATTACCATTCAATTTGAGAGTGACTTGGAGTCATAAAAGGGTAGAGCTTTCTTGTCTTTCAACATTCTCTGGGGTGATCTGGTTCATTAAAATTATATGCATTTCTTATGATTCCATTTTAATATTTCACCGTTTCTAAAATAGAATATGCCATTTACTTTATATGTCATCCACTAGTGACTAGTAATACAAAAACAGCAATTATCTGGATATCTGCCAGAATAAAATCATATTTTGGAAAGTAAATCAAAGGTGTATTTGGTATGAATAGATATGATGGTTTTTGTTAGTTCTATTACCTTTCTAGTGTATTCTATAAGAACAAATGAGCCTCCTGTTTCTCATTTCATGAGAACTTAATCAAGTTACTATCAAGTTCTAAGTAATCTTACCCATGTGGGAAAAAAAAATGTCAAGTACATACATGGGGATAAACCAGATAGCCAATTGTTCCTGAATCTATAGACTCCTAGCACTTAAGACAAAATTTCAATCGAAATTTAAAGTCATGTAAAGACAGCCAAATATTAATTATAAACATCATGTAAGTAAATACCCGTGGCTTCAGAGAAAGGAACAAAGACTGCTAACGGGCCAACAGGTTCCCAGGGAATGTCTGAAAGACTGGTTCATGAGACAAAGAGATGGTGTGATAGAGAAAGGCTGTAGGAGAAGCTTTGCACGATCTGCTGGGTAAAGAGATGGACATAATTGAAGGTGCAGCAGATGGTCTGCTACAAAACTAGATATCAGCCCTGACTAATCTGAAATGCCAAGTTATCATATAAAATATAAATTTATAAGTACATATTGATAATGAATCTATAAGTAGAGTCCTATATAAACAGAATGCAATATATTGTATAAATACACATGCATATACATGTATATGAAACTGCAGACAATGTATCCAACCAATACAAAAAGAAATAAAGATTTTGTAGTGTTCACTTACAATAAATGCTTGTTAGATTTTGATCTTGTTATTTTGACTTTTCTTACAAACATGATAGAGTGATTCTTAAAAATCTAGACCTAACCTGATCTCTGATAAAGTTCAAAGCTCAAGTAGAAAAGGGTATTTGTTTTTCCATTTTAAGAGCAAAACAGCAGAGAGAGAGAGAGAGAGAGAGAGAGAGAGAGAGAGAGAGAGAGAGAGAG
>NW_026068069.1:383765-421903 GCF_014885135.2 Alexandromys fortis | reverse complement strand
GAGAGAGAGAGAGAGAGAGAGAGAGAGAGAGAGAGACTGACATTTCTTTCTCAATGTGTGTTTCAGGTTAATGTTCATTCTTCTCCAGTTTATAGTGAGTATAAGCTAATTTGTACTTCTCTATTACTCTAAAATTTTCAAAGATGAATGGAATAAAGAATACAATGGTATGAGGTACCTATTTTAATTCTCTACTGGGACTAGACATCATTTACCTACCCATTGTAGCCGTTCATCTAACATTTGAACATTCCCAAAGCTCCAATGGCTAACTTCTTTCCCAGGAATTCTGAGAGACCTTTGCAGCCTGGATCCGTCACCAAGAGTTCCTTCAGTGTAAACTGAAGGCATTTCTAAGATCAAATATCACAATAAGCCTATCCCTAACCCTGAGCGCAAAGTTTAGTGACTGTTAGATGCACAGAGCAACTGGATCTCAACATTTTGTAAAAAGCAAACACACAGAATCTAAATTCATTTACTTGGGTCTTGAGAATTTCATGAATCTCTTTTTAAAAACATTGTCAAATCAGAATCCAGAATTAGAAATGGGAACAGAGTCTCTCAAAGAGAAACCTGAGGAGCAAAAGGAAACTGTTAATATTGAGAAGAAACTCAGGTGTATTCCCTTTAAGTGAAAGTAGTTAAATTAGGAGCCACAACAGCAAGTGACCTTAAGATTTTAGTATCAAGTGAGACTACAAAAATGATCGTTTCTACTGTGTTTTGAATCCTGAATGCGCTACTTTAGAGAGTAACTCTCTCAGTTGTTGCCTTGAATCAGGTCAGTTTTCTCCTGTGGAAGGTATGTACTATTCGGACTTCCAGGAACAGCTTATGGGTGACTCTGAGGGATTCCTGTCATCAGTGTTTGTGACATGCATTAATCTCTGTGAGTTTGAAGCCATCCTGTACTACAAGACCTAGTTCCACGACAATCTCTAAAGCTACAGAGAAACTGTCTCGAAAAACAAAATAAAAATAAAAATAAAACTCTTTTATATATTGCTGGTTGCAAAGAAAAAATTAAAAATTTGTTTATTTACTTTGTGTATTGGAGAGGGACACATGGCATAGTGTGTGTCTGCCTGTCATATGTGTACCACATGCTTACAGTGTCCATGATGGCAGGAAGAATGCCATCCATCGGATTGCCTTGTACTGGAGATACAGGGAGTTAAGAGATGCCTGATGTAGGTGCTGGGACTTGAACCTGGGCCCTATGCAAGTGCAACAAGTGCTCTTAACTACTGAGACATTATCTTGGGTTCAGAGGTGGTTTTCTTTTTGGCTTTTTGTTTGTTTTTTTTTTAATTATATTTTAAATCATAGACTTTTCATTCTCAAATAGTGAGAAGTACATTTCTTTCTTCTACAAATAGCCCTATGCTATTTTGTTCTAAAAGGCAAAACAGACTTAGAAAATTAACCATTTTCCAAGAAAACAAACTAGGTCCCTTAGAGTAACGAGTAAATACAAGTTGATTATAGAATACATGTGGGGTTGATACTTGTATACTGATGTTCTGTGGGATCGGGAGGTTAAAAAAATATTCAAAGCGAGACAGGAATTATGTTGTAGGGATACAGAAAAATATATAAAAGTTTGCCCTTGACAATATAATACAAAATAAATAACAGTGATAAATTGTGTTTCAACAAAGGAAATAGATCACCGTGATTCCATTTTATAGAAATAAACTATGTTATGTATAAACTAGTGCAGAAGAAATATTTTCTTCATAGTGTAATTTCAGTAAGTATAGAAAGAGAGAAAAAATATAATGGAACAAGCTTCAATTTAGTGTTGGTAAGCTACAGAAGGTTAAGCGAGATGCCAACAGTGACAAATTTGCAAGAAGACTCATTTTTAATACTCTTATAAATCTGAAGTTATTTTAAAATGTAAAGAGAGAAAACCTGTGCAATAAAAAGTAATTTTCTTAAATGAAAGAAGAAACCAGACAATGACGGAACTAAGATTTTATGAGGAAATAGTTATTTGGGGACATGTTAGGATCTGGATCATGGATCACTGTAATATAAAAATTAGAAGCTTGTTTCACATCAGCACCTCTTTAAAGGTCCTTGACTCTAAGGAGACATTGGAAGTCAAATGTCAAGACAAAAGCAAACAGAAGTTATTCAAGGAGAAGCGAGGAACCTGGGAGAAAATCCACCGGATATAAGCTGGGGAGAATCAGCAAGGGAAATAGTTAGCAAACCCAAAGAGGCGGCACCAGAGAGTGGAGAGCTTTTTAAAAGTTATTTTTTTTGTTGTTGCTGCTGCTGTTGTTGTTTAACTATTCCTGAGCACAGGTCTATCCTGGGGTGTGGTTTATAGCCCCAGTGTCACTCCATTGGAGAAAACTGATCTTTCCTTTCCTACTAGGTATCAGTTGCAAGCAGTGTCTTGGCTAGCAGTACAACTCAGTGCCCACTTCCCATCCTCTGTGCTTGCGTTTTGTCTGGTTTGAGCTGTGCAGGCCTTCTGCGTGCTGCCGCAGTTTCTATGAATTCATATGTGCATCTGTCTGTTGTATCTAGAAAGCACTTTCTATGTGTACTTTAATTTTGCCTTTGTTTTGATTTGATTTAGGGGGTTTTCTTTCTTCTCTTGTTTTTTGAGAGAGAAAGAACCTGCAGTTGGGTACGTAAGAAGGGATAGTATCTGGGAGGGG
The DNA here is from genome assembly GCF_014885135.2 of Alexandromys fortis. NCBI lineage: Eukaryota > Metazoa > Chordata > Mammalia > Rodentia > Cricetidae > Alexandromys > Alexandromys fortis. The sequence goes on along the minus strand of NW_026068069.1, from coordinate 419,222 downwards.
CTGAAAGAGAGAAAAGAATATGAACAAATATATGAAAAAAATAAAAATAATAAAGCTATTTGCTTGTCAAATATTACAGTGGAGAAGAGGGAAATAGCGGAGACATTGGAGGGGGCATATTGGGCATGCTTTTCAAGACAATGTGGCTAAGCCTAAATTACAAGAATAAAAAAGAAATTTTACATGCACGCAGGCAGTGTCACTTTTAGGAATCCACTTAAACTATAGAATTTACATTTGCTGTGATGGAAGTAACGAGACTGGATAATTATCTACATCTTGAGAGTGCAGAATTGTGTTTTAATAATACTCTATAGAGCTAAGATATAATTTATCTGTCAAATAAGAGAGAAACATCTGGGGCCTGAAAGGATTTAGCAGTTCTATTAGGCGAAGTATTTGTCTGATAAAAAAATGTTCAAGAAGGAAAACATTCTAACCATTAGGAATTAGGGCAGATATCGCATCTGGAATACAAGGAGAGAATACATGAAATGATGTGAGTGTGTGTGTGGGGGTTCCCCGTTAAGTTTTAAATGGATCATAAAGTTAATGGGATGGCATGAAGTATTTGTGAAGCTGGAAGCAGATAAAAGGGACAACACAATACTACAACCCACAGTGTCCCTGAATCTTAGCACAAGATTGAATACGAATGAGGATCTGCTATGTTTATAGCAGCATTGTTTGTAATAGCCAGAACCTGGAAACAACCTAGATGCCCTTCAATTGAAGAATGGATGAAAAAAGTATGGAATATATACATATTAGAGTACTACTCAGCAGTAAAAAACAAGGAATTCTTGAAGTTTGCAGGCAAATGGATGGAAATAGAAAACACCATCCTGAGTGAGGTTAGCCAGACCCAAAAAGAGGAACATGGGATGTACTCACTCATATTTGGTTTCTAGCCATAAATAAAGGACATTGAGCCTATAATTCAGGTTCTTTGAGAAGCTAAATAAGAAGGAGAACCCAAAGAAAATCATATAGGCTTCCTCCTGAATATTAACCTTCATCAGGCGATGAAAGGAGACAGAGACAGAGACCCACAATGGAGCACCGGACTGAAATCTCAAGGTCCAAATCAGAAGCAGAAGGAGAGAGAGCACAAGCAAGGAACTCAGGACCGCGAGGGGTGCACCCATACACTGAGACAAGGGGGATGTTCTATCGGGAACTCACCAAGGCCAGCTGGCCTGGGTCTGAAAAAGCCCGGGTTAAAACCGGTCTCGCTGAACATAGTGGACAATGAGGACTACTGAGACCTCAAGAACAATGGCAATGGGTTTTTGATCCTACTGTACCTATTGGTTTCGTGGGAGCCTAGGCAGTTTCGTGGATGCTCACCTTACTAGACCTGGATGGAGGTGGGTGGCCCTTGGACTTCCCACAGGGCAGGGAACCCTGACTGCTCTTTGGGCTGACGAGGGAGGGAGACTTGATTGGGGGAGGGGGAGGGAAAGGGGAGGCGGCGGTGGGGAAGAGACAGAAATCTTTAATAAATAAATAAATAAAAATTAAAAAAAAAAAAAGAAAATAAAAAACCTCTTTGCATAAGGGAAAGAGACAGATGATCTGAAGAAAGGAAGACATCTGACATTTTGAGGTGTCTTGTGCTCATACACATAGTTAGATGTTATTTTATAATATAAAAATATTTCTTTGTTTTGAATGTCTAAGGCAGGAAAACAAATGTCATTTGTTCTATCCTTCTATTGGCAACAGGAAGGAAAAAGAACTAAAAAACTCAAACCAAATGGAAAGGCTTAGAATTCAGTAATTGTGTTTAATTCACTCTGTAATGGAACAACAACAGAAATACTGACGTGGAAAATAAGTCCCTCCTCTTGAAGCAATCTGAAGAGCAACATATCTTTTAAAACATTTCCCCTCCACATCTAAACAATCTTTCTCCCTTAAATCAAATTGTTATTTAGAGAACTCTTTAAAAATCTGCTTAATTTCTGTCCAAAGGGAAACAAAAAATGACATTTCTCACCCAAAATTTAATGTCCAAGTCTCCCACGCTAAGTTTGATGTTGTAATCTTGTGTAGTCCTTCAGAAAAGATGTTTCTGTTTTGTAGCCTGCTGCTCTGTCTCAAATTCAGCTTTAATAAGTAGACATATTAGCCAAGGAATCCCTTGATACATTGAAGAGCTTAATAAAAGTGTCATGAATCATTTCATTCAAGCCTCACTTTTTATACAAAGCTTGGTTAAAAAGTGGGAGGGTCCATAATGATTGAACAAATTGAGAAATCCAATAACAAACCTCAAATCACAGTCCTATCTTGTATTTCCTCTCTGAGTTTTACTTCAGAATTCAGACTAGAAAAGAAATGGAGCCATGTTTAAAAGGAGGCCTTTGTTTAGTTCCTCTGATTTTAAAGAGAAAACGGAAAAATGCTTCTTGACGATGAGATTTGGGTCCTTCTGTCTCCTTCTGGTATTGCAAACCTATTTAGTCCACACTTAAACTCCGAAACACTGGTGATCAACATAAAATAAATTTGTATTTCTGGATAGCCCACCAGTTCCCCGGATGGTAAATAAGTATAAAGCAAAAACTATAAACAACAAACCAGGCTTAAACAATGCTCTAAGAAATAGTCTATTCAAATGATAGCAATTATACATCTTTGCTAATTTATAAACATTCTCAGTGCTTATCTAGGCATTCTTTTGATATCATATCAAATGATCCACATATTTGGTGGTTTAAACACACTTTAATCACCATAAAATTTTGTAGACCAAAATCCTAACATGAATCTCTGTGGACCGAGGCAGAATGGCAGTCTCCGCTGCAGGTTTCGGGGAGAAAGGCTGTCGTCCTTCCTTTCCTTCTCAGGATTCTGCAGACCGCATGCATTCCTGGCCTCTCAACTCTGTTCTTCATCTTGCAAAGTAGCAATATCTCATGCCCCGATCCTTCACCTGCCATGTGTTTTTGTGACCACAGTAAATGGTTCCTAGTTAGTAAGGATCTTTGAGACTTCACCATTACTTCAAGCAACCTGAGTCTTTTCTGTAGCTCCCTTTGTCCCATCATGTAATGTATTCACAGGTTCGTGGAATTAGGTTGTAAACATTGTTAACATCCAGGCACACCTGGCCCCGCCCCTTGGGGACTGGACAGAGTGATTCTTCACCCCTGTGTGCATGGCAGGCAGAACCCAAGCCTGTTGTGTGGCTTTGCCTGTCTCTTTAAAAGGCAGAACTCCACTTACTCCCTACTCTTCTTCTTCATCCTCTCTCCCACCCATCTCTCTCTCTCTCTTTTGACTCTCTGCTTTCTTCTGTGTCTCTTTTTTCTGTCTAGCTCTCTGCTTCTCTGCACCTGTCTGTCTCTGTCTCTGCCTCTCTGCCTCTTTCTCTCTTGTCTCTATTTCTCTCCCTCTTTCTCTCTCATCCCAAGATGCCACTCTGTGTTCCTTTTCTTTCTCTTCTGTCCCTTCCCTTCCCCCCACTCCTTTCCCTGCCCCAATAAAACTCCCCATATAAGCTCTGCCTGCATGGTCTGTTTGTCCCTTACCAGTCCAGGCTTGAACCGAAGCCGCCAAGGTTCATCTTGATCAGTATCCTAACAGACATCTTTGAAGGACCTATCAAAATGTTATATAGAAATTATAGAGAAACATTGATAAAGAGGATGGATGGAGATCTCAAAGCTCATATCAAAGATAAAGGAGAACTGACTTCAGGAAATAATCTTAGGCTCTTTTATCATTTTGCCTAGAAACTTTTTCTCACAGAGCCTCTTTTACATACAGCTCTCTCAGACTTGCAAGAATCAGCATTAACCTCGTAGGCGCAGGTTGCTCCTTGTTGCCGTGTCCAAACATTCTGGTTCATAATATAGACTATAACAACATCAAGGACAATAATGCATATATTATCATCCCTCTGATTTGTTTTGAGCTTGTAGTTATGTGTAGTAAACAATTTTAAGAGTACCTAGAGGTAATGGGTGACAAAGTACTTCATACAACGTTAAGCTCCATATAAAAACAATCTTCGTACGTCTAACACATATGAAAGAAAAATTAACATAGATTTTAGGTAAGATACGATGGGGCACATCCTGAGAGGATGTGTCTCAGCAATCGTGGGGGGTGGAAGTGGGCAGAATAATGGTCACTGAAATAAGTCATGAGCAAATTACTAAATACCTCATATAAAAATGTATGTATTCCTCTACATGTACCATAATACCACATATATTACCTTAACTTCTATTTTGAAAGAGTTTACAATTAAAATACACTACACTTCTCTTTCCAGAGTCATGACTTAGTCTGGAAATTCCCAGAGCTAGAGCTTTGGGGCTGATAGACCGCACAATGCATGTGCACTAGACACACAAGATATGTATTAGTTTAGCCTCATTGCTGCTGAAATTCGCAAATTAATATTTCTGATGGATTATTATAGTAGAGGTTGATTACAGATCAAATTTGGTCACGCATTCTCAATTGTTATTTCTGTTTAGATGGTGTGATAAGAATAAGAAAGGGGGAACCAGTTACAAAACTTTTGAAAAAACAATTCTGGAGCCCAAAGGACCCTTGCATTATCATCTCAGTTTAGTTTTATTATACATCTTTGATTCAGCTGCAGCCGTGAAAGTTATTACAGGAACTGAATATAATACCACGACATTGACAGCAGAAATGGGGAAAACAGGAAGAGGCCAATTTATTAGGCCATTTTACATTTACCTATTTTAATTCCTAAAACAGCTACATAATTTTTCTGGAAGGAATTTGCATCTGTTTATTTGGTTTAGCGAATTCTCTACACATGTGGCTCTGTGTTTTCCCTTCAGGAATGATAGAGTGATGCTGTATTGAAGAGGAATTGCTCTCGGTACCCAATTAATTATTTCAGTAAAATTTCTCCACGAACAACATCACTCATCTTGACTGCTTATAAAGCTGTTAAGTGCTGGCTCTGAGTCACTTTTGGATGTTGTACAAGAGAGTCTATCAATCTCCCTTTTTACTGGCTTTGAAACAGTCCTCAGAGAACCCGTATCAACTGCAGTATAGGTTTTTTTTTTTTTAAAAAAAAAAAAAGATTTGCTTGGACCTGATTAACAAAGATTATAAAATTGAGACTTATTATTTCACATTAAAATTTTATTTTAAAGTTCAAAATTCATAATAAATCTGTTACTGAATAGAAGTCAGGAAGTTATTTACGAAGTCAAGAGCTTTGGGGATATTCCCCTATTTTTCAGTTTCCCCCTTTACACTGAGTTAAAAATTGAAACCTATAGTGAGAACATACCAGAGAGTGGAGATCTGAGGAATCGAACTGGTTGACTGCATTCAGCAGTGATGGATGAAAGAAAACAACAAGAAAATTCACAACTGAAGCCCAGTACTTTTTCTTAACCTATATGTGGGTTCTTGAGGGTTCGCCATTGTTATTGTTGGAAAACAAAGACGATAACGCTGCTTGTGTCCACCCTCATAAGAATCCTAGCTATTGGACTAGAGTTTGGCCATAAATGAGATTCATGTTCATAATAAAATAGATGCAAGAATAATTCCATATAGTGAGGATATACTTTGTCATGTCCATAGACTGCTAGACTGCTAGCCATCAAACTTACAGAGAATGCTACAGTCTAATCCTCGAGGACTTGCAGTACTTGGGACAAAATTCCTAATCACTCTATTCATTTACAGATGTCATGACCTCCAGGTAAATAGAATAAGCTCAGTACTGTGTTATTAACAGTAACCTATTTACTATATGTTAATTTTCATAATAAATAGTTTCTTTTTCCTTTTTTGCTTTATTTTTTTCTTTAATGGTTACTTTTTTCAGTTAAATGAAATCACACATGATGTTGACATTTAATATTTCTACTGAGTTTACATCATTAAATTTTGGACAGCTTTAGAGAGTTAATTCCATTCAATGATTTTTGGAGTGACTATTATCTTGCTTGCTTTAAATTTTTTCACCTTTTCTTTCCATAGCCAGGTAAGAAAGATGGATTGAGGCTGTAATTATCACACTTCAGACAAATACTTAATAAATGCTTATAGAAGTTAACTTTGATTAAAAATAAGAGATGCTAGTCAACTCTGTGTGTGTGTGTGTGTGTGTGTGTGTGTGTGTGTGTGTACAGTTATAGAACAAGTCTCAATTCTTAACAAAATTTCTGAAGACCCCTTTGTGTGAGAGATTGTTTGGAGTAGTAAATACGATTGTAAGATCAAAATATTCCCTGTTCCCACTGAAGTTACACTCTTGTGGGGTAGGTAAATTTGTAAGAAAGACACATGAGTAAGTAAAGTTACAGAATGTACGTTATACTACCATGTTTCTCTGTTCCCGCGATAAAGCACTGACAAAATGCAACTTGGGAAGGAAAGAGTTTATTGGTACAGGTTCGTATTTGAAGGGCGTCAAAGCTGTAAGTCAAGGTAGGAGCTTAAAGCAGAAACTCCAAAGGAACAGTCCTTCCTGACTTGCTTACTAGATGGTTAAGTATTGATTTTCCATCTGCTTCCATGACTTGGCTATAGTCTCAACAAATGATTAGCCAAGTGCTCTGATTCAAGTTTAAAATTCCATCTATGAGAAAAGTCTTCAACATACATGCTTTCAACTCTTGCTCAGGAAATACATAATATCCAAAGAGCTGTTTTCCAGTTATCCTCAGAGTATAATAAAGGAGGACCCCCAAATAAAAGCATGCTACATGCATAGTTAGGTTAGTAATATGAAATGACATGCAAACAGAACATGCCACGAGAATTAAAATGCAAGACACGGTATTCAGGACTTAAATGCAAATCAGACACAGTTGTTAAGGTGCTGATGTCTTAGCACTTGTCTGAAACCCCAAGAGATCTCATTGTTTTCTTAAGCTTTGCCCTGGGTTCTGAGGGGAAGAGTATGCATACATGTTTCAGCATCTGGACAACTCACCTTCCCCTGGAGACTCATTGTCAGCCTCTCCCTTCCTCTGTAAAGGAATTTTGCCACAGTTACTAGCAGATGCTCCGAGGAAACATCTGTATTTCTAAATCTGAGGTCCAGTTACCCGGTTTCTAGCAGAGAAGCTAAAGAATAGGAGCCGAGAAACCTTTGAGTTCAACATCAGTGGTAACAGTTACAAATTACCACAGGCAACCCGCAGTGTTATCCCTAAACAAGATCTTATTTTAAGGGTTTAACCTCAAATTTAGAAAATTTCAATGTTTCCTTGAAATGCTATCTTGAAGCTGTTTTGTGACAAGCTTATGCTATCCCCTCGTCTTATTGACAAAACCTAACACAGGTATCCCAACGTTTTCCCAAATGGCTTTGTATGAAGTCTCACTTTCAGGTAACTCAACACTTTTTTCTATTTTATTTTAAGATTTAATAAAATTCTACATATTTATCATGTACAACAGGTGATTTGAAATGTGTATGCACATGCATTAATTCTTAGTTTACCTATATTTTTATTGTTTTTCTAGTCTTTTTTTAAAAAATTTTTATTTATTTATTAAAGATTTCTGACTCTTCCCCACCACCGCCTCCCATTTCCCTCCCCCTCTCCCAATTAACTCCCCCTCCCTCATTAGCCCAAAGAGCAATCAAGTTTCCCTGCCCTGTGGGAAGTCCAAGGACCACCCACCTCCATCCAGGTCTAGTAAGGTGAGCATCCAAACTGCCTAGGCTCCCACAAAGCCAGTTTGTGCAGTAGGATCAAAAACCCATTGCCATTGTTCTTGAGTTCTCAGTAGTCCTCATTGTCCTGGGATAAAACCGGACTCATTGTTTTTCTAGTCTTTATTTTATTTTCCTTGGGCCTATTTTGTTTTCTCTGTCTAGCTTTGAGTCCAGTTTGTTCTTTCTTAACCTTTGAAGTAAGCATGGAGTTATAGGTTATTCATTTAAAATCTATGCTCAGATCTTGTTTTCTTCCATCCCATTAATTTTGTGCAGTGTAATCATGCCAGCCTCAAACATATATTTATCACTAGAAATAATTTTTCGAATCTATTTGATGTGTCAAATTTTCTTTCTGAAGGTCATGTTGACCCATAGGAAGAGTTTATTCTACAAACTTTGCTCATAAACATTGTAATTTTCCCCAGGATTTTGCATAAAATTGAAATATTTATATGCAGTAATAAATCATTTTAATGAACAAAAATGTGAAACGTATGTACAAATAGTTAGAATCAGTTGAAGTCCATTCCTTTGAGTCTCAAGTGTGCATAGCACTTCGCTGAACTTCTATAATTAACTGATCCATTGGATTATGAAAGGATTTGGTTAATCCTCCATGGGGGCTGCCTTGGATGATGAAGTTTCACCATCATTAACTCTATGTCCCTGCAGTACAAGCACAGATGAATTTTGATACTCTCACTTGATTCCCTGGCATTTTTAAATCACCCAAAGTTGAAAAGTGAATAAAACAAACATTTTTTTTTGCTGAAAAAGCACACTAACTGTTAAAACAACTCCCTCTAAATGAACACCTTCAATGTGTATAAGGAAAGAGGCCCCATCTTGTAGGAATAAGTTAATGATAATGATATGGACAATCTGTGTGTATTTCCATGGCATATGGACAAGAGTCAGTGCTTTCCTGAGGTCACACAGTTAATAAATGATAGAGGAACAATTCAAAGCCAGAGTTGTTGAGGTTGCAGTGCCCAGTATTAGCAATTCTGACAAAGAAGCAAGGCAACCTATGGGCTCCCCAGTTTCATTGCCTGGAATCAGACCAAAGTTTCACAACTTGCTGCATGTGTAATTATTTTTTGACAGTGCATTCGTTTATCTCAGTGGGAAACCAGAATGTGTGTATATGGGTGATGATATTAATTATTCCATTTCTTTGTTATAAGTTATACAAAAAAATATGAATTACACATTGCCCATCCCTGGCACAAACAGAACACTCAATTTTCTACCCATTGGACTAAATATTAGCCAAGTAAGGTACTATCATAGAGAGAAGGGCTACCTAGATCTATGGGACAATATATTGAGAGGTGGGATAAAGAAATCTATACACAAAGAAACTGTTTGACAAGTTATTCATCACAAAATCCTATAAAAGATATAGAACAATTTATAAAATGTTTGAAGTTTCCCAATTATTTTTGTAATGATCTAAAGATATAAAATGTAAGGCAGGGTCTGGAGAGTTGGTTCAGTAGTTAAAGCACTGGCTGTTCTTCCAGAGGACATTGGTTAAATTCTCAACACAGCACGATGGTTTGCAACTGCCCATAACTCCAGTTCCAGCATCCTCTCTTGTCATATGTGTCCACCACACACCAGATACACATGTGATACAAAGACATACATGTAAACAAAACAGCCAAACAAAACATAGAAAAATAAACAAATAATTTTAAATAGAAAGTTTTTCATCTTTCATCAAGAAAATCCCTCATTTGTTAAGTTGGTATGCAGATAAATAATAAGCAGAAATGTCCAAATGAATTAATGAAGTGACTAGGATAAGAACTTATAAGTGCTTATAGGAGTCAAGAAAAGGCATCAAAGTGAGGTTTAGAAGACTATACGAGACTTTTCAGACATTTGAGTTGGTTGCTATATCTGAGGAATGATATTGAGGAGAGACTAAGGAATGGATCAGCCAAAGACCAGGGAATGTGTAAGATCAGTAAGGAGCAAACAAAAATAAGCTCTATTTGTCCTCTGGACAATAGGAATTCTGCAGGGTCTTTCAGTCTCTATGTGGCAAAAGCTGGATGCATATTAGGAAGTTCTCTAGGAATAAGGTTGGACATAAGTGCGTTGTATCCGTTAAATTATGCCTGACTGTACTTTACAGAAACCACAAAACAGCTTCACATATGCGAATGTCGGCAGACAGGAGGTTACAACCGTGACTCCATCATCACCACCTTCAACATCTGGCACGTCTCCCCATCTGTCTTCCTTTAGGTACCTGGCTAAAATCCTTATGCTCACATCGGGGTAATAATTAAAATGGTACCGCCTACCCCTGTGGGACTGAAATGATTACACACTGCTACACTGACACATGTAGAGAAATCTATTCCTTGCTATAAAGAAAGAATGAATTTTTCAATAGTTAACAAGGTCTCCATAGCCCTGACATCTGGTGATCAGAGAGGTTGGGAAGTGGCACTAAGGTTGTGGATAAAAATATACAGCAATTGAGTTCCAGAGGCATGAAAAATGCTAGATTTTTTAGATTTACTTTTTAATTGTTTTTTATTGTTCTCTATATTTTTCTCCGTTCCCCTTACTTCTTCTCCCATCCCTTCTATCCTCTTCCGTGGTCTCCATGCTCTCAATTTACTCAGAAGTTCTTGTCTTTTTCTAGTTTCCATGTAGATTAGATCCATGTGTGTCTCTCTTAAGGTCCTCTCTGTTGGCTAGGTTCTCTGGGATTGTGAATTGTAGGCTGATTTTCTTTGCTTTATCTTTAAAAGCCACTCATGAGTGAATGCATCTGATGTTTGTCTTACTGGGTCTGCATTGCCTCACTCAGTATGATATTTTCTAGATCCACTCATTTGCCTACAACTTTCAAGATGTCATTATTTTTTACTCCACTGTGTAAATGTACCACATATTCCTTATCCATTCTTCAGTTGAGGGGCATTTAGGTTGTTTTGGGGTTCTGGCTATGACAAATAATGCTGCTGTAGTTGAGCACATACCCTTGTGGTACGATTGAGCGTTCTTTGAGTATATACCCAAAGATGGTATTTCTGGGTCTTAAAGAAGGTTGTTTCCTAATTTTCTGAGAAATCGCCATATTAATATCCAAAAAGGCTGTACCAGTTTGCACTTCCACCAGCAATGCAGGAGTGTCCCCTTTACCCCACATCCTCTCCAGCATAAATTGTCAGCAGTATTTTTGATCTTGACCATTCTGACAGGCGTAAGATGGAATCTCAGAGTTGTTTAGATATGCATTTCTCTGATGGCTAAATGAGTGAGCTGGTGAGTGAATTTTGTCTTTTTTTTTTAAGTGGAAATAACAGAAAGTGTATGAGAGAGGAATGTTTATGTTTTGTAACAGGGTAAACTTGGAGTACTAAGAGGAACTTGGAAATGTAAGCCTGTAGATACATCTCTCTCTCTCTTTTTAGCTCAATGAAAAAAGAGAATAAGTAAGCATATTAAAAACCATACTGAAGTAAGTACACGGCGCATTTCCAGCACGGGGGGTGTGTGTGCAGAGTTAGCAGAAAATGCATGGCAGACAGCACTCACCTTTGTGTCAAGAATGACAGAACTCCAAAGAATGAACCTGAGAAAAGATTGAGAGACGACAGATTTGATGTGAATGGCTTAAGGAACATTTGATAAGGATCTAAGTAACATCCTAAACAGTTTCTCTTGTGCCTTTTACACAGAAGCATTTGATGATCATTTTACCAAACAGGTAAAGTTAGATGGGCACTGCTAGTTACATTTAGAAAGGTTTCCCAAGATACATGAGTAACTCATCTCAAGAAATCATATTCATTTTCTGTGTCCTTTTTTATATTAATAACTAAGATGAGCCAGATATCAGTTAGTACTGGTCAATTATTTCTAGGTTAGTACGAGTTAATTATTTCTAGTTACTTCATCTCTGCTCTACAGCATAGGACATAGGATAGATATCACCATCTGTAACTTACAGATGAGATCATTGAACTTAACAACAGCTAACTCCCCTGCAGGGATTATAGAGCTACTGGAGAAACAGAAGGAATCTGAATGTTATCTCTCCAGAGCTTGAAATTCCACCCACAGCACCACACATCTTCATCACAGCCATGCAAGGTTCTCCGTTGCTAGTTAAATTTCACACATGAGAAAACAGTCTCAGGTGAATCGGCGTTGTGAACTACTAATTCACCTGCAGGGCAAGTATAGAATACTTCGGATATTTTTGTTATTTTAAGTGAAAGAGCTACCTTTGAATGTTCACAACATATGGATGTTTTGATTTTTAAAGAGAAACAGAACAATAAAACTTGCATAATTTTCTTGAATTTTAAAGGTTTTATCTTGCACTAGATTGTGTATAAAACAAGGACTTCCGAGTTGCATTTATTTTTTCTATCCCTGATGTGTTGGTATCTATAGGAGCAACAATGTCTGAAATGTTGTTTTCAACACAGTAAAACTCTTTTGACTGTTTTAAGGTCAACTGTGGCCCTAACCCTGAGTAAAATATAGATAGTTGTAAATAATGCTCTTTTATTTCTATGTGTTATTTTTAACACTACTTTTAGACCTATAAATTTTCCCTGTGTGTTCTCATAGTAATAACATTTCTTTAGTTTTGTTTGGTTATGTGTGAAATGTGGTATAGAAACAGATGTTCTTAGACTGAAGATCAATACGGGTTCTGTGTAAAAGGGAATGACGGGTGTGGAATGCAGCCAGCAGCCACTGTAGGCATCCAGGTTGGAGAGCATGTAGCAATCTGGTCAAAGGGTGTCTTCATGCCAGACTTGTGGAACTTGACATCCCAAACCAGAGCATTCAGTTAGACAATGAGGAAAGAAACTAAAAGGCATTTTGGTTTAATCATAAAGACTTTTAGAATGATTTGAGCAATCATCTCAAGTCATAACAAAGTTTCCAAAATTATTGAGTCCACATGCTGTGGCTGTGACCATCCATCTGTTGTTCAAACAAGGAATTCACATGAGCTACTCCTTAAGTCCTTTCCTATACAAACTAAAAGGCAATAGTTGTTTCTAAAAAGTAATATAGTTGCTTTTTATGTCACCCCACCTACAAAAGCAAATAAGAATACTGTAGCATTCCCTGATGCCTTAAGATTTCCTTGAACCAGACTAAAAGTACATTGTATCATCCACGTTGTTGACCTTAAATTCCAACTCGTTGGCCTCGAGTTTAGCAAGCCAGGCCCTTGTCATGAGCTCACAAGCTTACTGACATCATTATAAACTTCAAGTGTTTGAGATGTTTGTGAGACCTGCCATGTTTTACAATGTCAGCCTAGAACAGTCAATGACAGTTTATATTTGCTAAATACAAATAAGACTTCTACCCATAACTATAGCCATAAAGAATACAACTGTGAGGGCCCTCTTGATGAGAGAAAATGAACATAATTCTGTGGGTTTCTATTACTCAGAGACCATGTTAGACTAAGACAGGATTACCAGGAAAAGTCAAAATAATGATGATGATGATGATGATGATAACAATAATAGAACAAAGAACAAGCAAGATGGATAGGGATGAGAGGAAAACCTGTGCTGAGTGTAAAAACCCACAGGGTGAGCATCTCATTTCTATCCTTTCCCCATGCTTACAGCATTCTATATATTTAGTATATGTTTTGTCAACGACTGATAGTGATTTATTAAAGGTTATATACATATATGTGTGTATATATTTACATGACTGTATAAAACTATTTGATGTCCAGTGTGAGAACATACTGAACCATCAATTTATTAGAGTTCTTTCATTTATTGTTATCTTTAAGAGAAGGACTGGAATGTTTATGTGCCCAATTGAATATAACCATTTTAAACTGTGTTAGATACTAGTGTTTGCCTAGTCTCAATTTTAGAAAAATATATTATTTAACCTTATATATTCAGGTCAGAAGTAGATAAATTACTAGTAATGTTTTTGTTCTAAAGCCTCAATGTAGCATTTTTTAAAACTTGAATGTGAAAGCAGAGCCCTTGGCTCACAGTACAGTTTCTTCTAATTAAGCACAAGGTCCTCAGTGTGTCCTAGGCCACGTCCTTCTCTCTGGGCTCACTGTTAGCAATGCCATTCACTTTATAGCTTCAATTAGTTTTGGAATAGGTAGTGTGTGTGTGTGTGTGTGTGTGTGTGTGTGTGTGTGTGTGTGTGTGTAAAAGAGAGCCTGCCCTCACCGCTTGAAACCTCAAGCCCCAGTTATACTCCCTCTCTAAGAAGGCCACACCTCCTACTCCTTATAAACAGTTCCACTACTAACTGGGGACCAAGTATTCAATAATATGAGCTTGTGGGAGCCATTCTCATTTAAACTACTACACTGGCACTAATCTATCATCCTAGAATTTAAAAGGTGGATCCAGGAGGATGAGAAATTAAAGGTTATTCTCAGACACATGTTTAGTTCAGTCCACCCTGCTGAGAGAGTGGGAGGAAAGAGTGCGAAGAGAGAGAGACAGAGAGACAAAGAGATAGAAAGAGGGTAAGGAGGGAGGAAGACAAGAAAGAAGGAAAAGAGGAAAGAAAGGAGGGAAAAAAGAAGAAAAGATAGTTCTTCCTATACTCCCACTCTCTCTAGAAAATTGCCACCTATACACCCATCCACACACACAGACACACACACACACACACACACACGAAAAACAGGATTGAAAACATTAACTTTTTAAGGGTTACTTTGTGACCGACAATTCAGAAAATACAGAAATTCATAGGATGGCTTGAACATTTTCTTCTCTCTATCAGGGAAAGAAAATAATGCTTGCTTTTAGAGAGCTGGTATAGATGTTCTACCAGGGGAATGGGGCAAAATACATAACTTTGACCTATCTTGGTCCTTTATTGGGGAAATTGTCCTGATTGAAGGAGTATAACTCCAGGAATGACAGACGTGTAGCAGGGAGAGTGCATGGGGATGGGACCCACACCTAAGCCAGTCAGATCAGCTGAATCAATCCTGTCGATCAACGGGGTGACAGAATTCACAGTCAGATTGCACTCGCATCCGGTGCTTTACTTTGTAAAAGTGTGATGACAGACTAATGCTTCACCAGTGACCGGAAGCTAAATAGTGCTTTAAGACTTATTTCCAAGCAAAAGCAAAGAGGCCGTTATTTAGAATCTCAAAAGACTAGCACCAAAGCAAACACAGGCCTGCAAAGTAAAATTGAAACTCTAGTGTCCAAGATGCCATTTTAATCAAATAGAACACCAAGATGTTAAAAGTAAAACCCATCGTTCTGCATAAACTCAGAAACTGGAAATCAGGCGTGCAGAAGTGAGCAAGCGGATTGGCTGATGATAAACAACCTGCTTCCTCGGTGTCACAGATGGTAGACTCCTAAGTTACATTGAGTAAGTCACGTTGTTTGCTTTTGCTTCCCAGTGGCAGCAATTAACTTAGACTTAGTAATTTATTTGTCTTAGATTTGTTAGTCTTTACCATTTACCTGAATTTTATAACATCAGGACTTTGGCTGAAGCTATGTATGTGCACGAGAGAATAACGCATGCCTTCTTATGGCTTCCTTCTAAAGCAAGACAGATCACTACTCTAGATCATTATGTCAGAAAGAAGTGCTTGGAATCGTGCGAGCAGGAGAGAGAACTCTGGGTGAATGCCGCTGTATATAATACGTAACTTGCGCCTCTCTTATAAAGTAAAATTTGTAATGACGTCCAAATTAGGCAAGAAAGTCAATCATCCAAATAGCAGAAAAAATGTGTGAAGCACAATGAACAGCACCAACAGTACCCATGGTCCATAATGAGCTGAAGAAACACTGACGAAGCCATACGATCTAACTGTCTTTGCACGGTTCCTTCAGTCCTGGGCCTTCATCTGCCACTGAGGCTGCACCTTCACCAATGACCTTTCTTGATCTCTCAAAGTGCCCCCATGATCCCTCCATGCCTCCAAAACCAGTTCAACCTGGGTGACTCTTACACATTACCAAGTCCATGATAGCATGGAGTTCAACCATTGCCACCTCTGAAAAACAGCTTCTCTGTGCTCTCAGGACACAAATCCCAAAAGATTTCACCACAGTGATGTTGGCCTCTTCTTAATCAACATTACTTTCTTAGCTCCAGCTGACCAGCATCAAGTATCCCAGAAAAGCAGTTTTGCTTTAGCAGTTCTGGTATCTTGTTGATCACAGCTGCTTATTCAGCCCCAGATAACTAGACCAAAGGATCTTAATTCAAAATGACAAATGTCTCTGATAGAGTCTTTAAACTTCCTTCTGAAACCTCACACTCCAGGCTTCCATCTTCTGCATAGCTCTTATCTTCCAAGATAAACCTTCTTATCTTCCAAGCTCCCACAGAACATCCCACAGAGCTTTAAACACTCTGCTCTTTTAGCCTGAAGTTCCAAAGCCCTACCACAACCCTCCCCAAAATATGGTCAGGTCTGTCACAGAAATACCCCTATTTCTGGTACTCATTTATTTAAGTTAGGGTTTCTGTTGCTGCGATAAAACACCATGATCAAAAGAGAAGTGAGGAGGAAAGGGTTTATTTGCCTTACATTTGAGCATGGCTGTTCATCACTAAAAGAGTCAGGACAGGAACTCAAACAGGGTAAGATCCCAGAAGTTGGAGCTGATACAGAGGCCATTGAGGAGAGCTGCTACTCGTTTCCCATGACTTGCTCAGTCTACCTTCCTATAGAACCCAGGGATGGCATTACCTACTACAGGCTGGGTTCTCCCCCATTGATCACTAGATGAGAAAATGCCTCACAGCTGGATCTCATCGAGCTGTTTCCTCAATTGAGGTTCCTTCCTCCGATGACTCTGGCTTATATCAAATTGACATAGAAAAAAAAAAAGCCAGCACAATGCACTTATGGCTTGTAAATTTAAATCTCTGGGCACACTCCTAGGAGTTTCATACTTGTCATATTCCCTCACAAATTTTACATATAAACAGAAGAATTCAGTTTGCGTTTCACTTATACTTGGTCCGGCTGCTGTGGCTCTCAATGTTCACTGAGGCTGCCACAGTAGTGAAAATGTATCGATCTTCAACTGTATCACTGAACATGTATCTTGTAACAATCTTATCTAAAAGGTTGTATCACTGCTATTTCCACTTTTAAAGGTGAAACTAAGAAGGAAAGAGGCTGAATCTGCATACAAGAAACATGTTCGTCATAAATAGCTAGAAACTGGAAACAACTTAGAAGTCGCTCAACTGAAGAATAAATAAAGAAAATGTGGTATATTTGCACGATGGAGTTTTACTCAGCTGTTGAAAATAATGACATCATGAAATTTGTAGGCAAATGGATGGAACTAGGAAAAAAAAAACATTCTGAGTGAGGTTAACTCAGACCCAGAAAGACAAACATGGTTTGTACTCACTTACAAGATAAATTAACTGATAAGTAGATGATAATCATGCTATAATTCACAGGCCCAGAGTAGCTAAGTAACAAAGAGAGCTCAAGGTGGGATGCAAGTATTTCCCCAAGAAGGAGTAATAGAACAGATTTTTCTTGTGGATTGGGGTCAGGGGGAGATGGGAACAAGAGGGATTGGGGTAGGTTGGGGACAGAAGAAGAGAGAACAGAGAGAGACAACTGGAATTGGGACATTTGGGGTGGGGTTGTGGAAACCTAGCTCAGTGGAATCTCCCTAGAATCTACAAGGGTTACCCTAGTCAAGACTCTTAGAGTGGGATAGGCAGGGGTCTCTGGACTCTCTTGCTTGTTCCTGGGATATTTTTCCTCCTACTGGGTTGCTTTGTCTGGTGTTGATACGAAGGTTTGTGACTAGTCTTATTGTAACTTGTTATGCTATGTTCAGTTGATATCCCTGGGAGGCCTGCTCTTTTCTGAAGAGAAAGAGGGGAGCAGTGAATCTAGGGGAGAAGGGAGGGTGAGAGCCTTGAGAGAGGAAATGGAAGGGGTGCTGTGATTGGAATTATTGTATGAGAGAAGAATGAAAAGGAAGGAAGGAAGGAAGGGACGAAGGAAGGAAGGAAGGAAGGAAGGAAGGAAGGAAGGAAGGAAGGAAGGCAAAGAAAGAAAAAGAAAAGAATAGACTTGATGAAATGGCAATATTTAAGTAGAATGAGAAAAATTTTAAAGTATCTTGAAAGATAAATGAGAGAAAGTGAGAAATACCAGGGAATTAATGACTTAAAATATTAAGAAGGAAATTAGAAACATGTTTTATAAAATCCTTCATCTTGGGTCACAGGTACCTTAGGACTGATGTGATACTATGGTAACTTTCTAATAATTATAAATGGAATAAAATTCATAGAAAGAATGCCAAGTATAGTAGTTTGGCCCACAATAATGTTTGTGGCCAAATTCAGGAAGCTTCTAAAAGAAATGGGAAATTGTGAATGTATGTTACTATGTCCTTTCCAGTAAAATTTACTGTAATCAGAACATTTTATCAAACCATTATTATTAGTCCCAAATTGAAATTCTGCATGATTTTCACCTTGAAATGTCCTGAAATTCAGAAAGTTTCCTTGAATCTGTGGTGGTCTGACTGGCCATGTTACTGTTAAATGGAACAAGCATTTTAAAACACTTAGCTTCTATTTGATCTTATGTTTTCAAATAGGTTTCTGTCTTTCTCTTTTGGGGTAGGGGAAATGGTCATCAAGAGTCCCAGGTTGTTCATATTTTAGCATGAGAAATCAAAGTAAACCAAAAAGTTTGGTCCCTCTAACCAAATTTCATGCTTTCTCTAAAAGCGCCATTTTATTCTGTTCAATTGAAAGAACAGAAAATTAATGAACAAAAATCTAAACTTCAGATTTCAAGAACTCAAGTTAAAGACAGATGAGTGGAAAACCGGGATTTCAAAATAAAATACTAAGGCTCAATTACATACCACACTGTAGTTAATTATTCAAAGTATTTATACAGAAAGAATATGACTTATGAAGGTGTGTATGTGTGTATGCACGTGGGGGGGTTCATAATCATCTAGATGGATATTTAGATTAACCTTTCACTTACCATATCTACTATATGGTTCCTCTTTTTTCAATTATTGGTCTTACACAATGGCTTCCATTTTTATGTTAAATGATAATTAAATTTTTATTTCTTCTCTGAATCTATTGCTTTAATTAGATTTTCCTGTTGTCTAGGTGAGATATTAGGAAACAAATGATGCTATGACCTTCCTAGGGCCCGAGAAACGTAATTGCAGAGGTTATAGGAGAGAGCGCATTAATGCAGAGAAACAGCTTTACTCTGCACTGAGATGACTCAATCTGTTACAACCACCACCAAGCCAGGAGCAAATAGAGTTTTCCCAAGTTCCCATAATCTCTTCAGACCTGTCTTCATGTCTCAGACTAACACTGTGAGCAGTTAAATATTTTGCTTGTTTTTCGTTTTTATAAAAAGATACTCTGAATTTTCATTGAGGAGAAAAATCTCTTGTCAATCATTCCACACAAATAGATGCATTTCTCAGTTCCTCTTACACCTGTGGACCAACCAATGGTCACGTGGTTCCATAGGTCACCCAAATTACTGGCCTTCCTTTTCTAAATGCTAGTCTTCTTGATACGTATTTACAAAGTACAGATACATTTTAAAAGCCATAAAACTTCAGCTAAATAAAAAGAGAGGTTTTGTTTTTTCAGACTATCCTCTCTGAATGTTCTCTCCTGAATGCTGATCATGAACTAAGATTCATTGTCTCCTAAATTTCAGAGGCTAAATAATGAAACGACAAATTGCTTTTCTTCAGCTTGAATTACTGCCCAAACTTAATTTATCCTCTTCATGTTCAAATTCTCGAATCCTCATTTAAAATGTAGTCTCCAGTTAATTCAACTAATTAGGCAAATCACACAGAACGCTGTGGGACAAAAACCATTAGAGGTGAAATTGCATTTCTATTTCAAGTCTTCCCAAATAAACCAAGCTGCTATTAGTTTCTTTGCCATTTTCCCTGCGTTCAGCATAGACTAATGTCAAGTGGTCAGGCTTTCATTTATATTTTTGCTCTACAGTCATTATTTTTATTTATAGGCTGCATAGGTAACTAATGATCGACAAACATTTGAAATAATAGTTTCCGAGCTATGTCCTGTGCAGTACTTTATGTAAACGTACCTGAGCATGCCCCTTTAGCACTGGGGACACACTGATTAAAATAAAGATAATGAAACCCTTCACAGATTTCACTTATACTTTCATACGTTTAGAGGTAATAAATAAGTGAGGTTTACGCAGAAGTGATATGAAGAAAATAAATTTGAATTTGTAGTAAAAAGAAAGCAAAAGCACAGTATTTGGTCAATTAGTAGGAAATAGGGTCATGGACATCAACACAGCTCTTGGCTACGGTAGGACAAGGATCCAGACATAGTCCTAGGCAGCAGCCAGGCCTGATGGTACCCTGGTCCCAGCTGTCAAGCAGGTTGCCCACATCAATCCACTCCTCACCACCCTCACTTCTTCAGATCTGCCTCTTACCACAGCACACAAACCACCCCTCTTTCTCTCCCATTTTTCCATTATATACTTGTTTATCATAATGGCACATACTTTGCTGTGCTTGCTGTGCTGGTCAGGCCTGTTGATGCCTTCAGCTGCCCCAACTGTAAGACTCCAGGCTAGCCCGCAGGTATCAGTCTATTTCTGCTTGTAAGACTAGGGTTAAGACTCAATTTCATTTCTTTGTATTATTATATCCACTTTTTAACAAACAGCATTTATTAAAGTGATGGTCCTTTGTGGAAAATAATACCTAATGTGTATCCTTGGTATTCTTTTTACTAATAGTGAGCTGACCTATTCTCTTGGTATTGTTTCTAGCCTCTCTTTTATACGCCATTGCTCTTACGTGTCTGTTTTTATTTGCAATGTGTGTCCATGTTTTAAGCTAAGTGGATTGAAACAAACAGTTGCCTGTGGTTTCTGAAAAGTGGTTTCATCTCCTTAACTTTGGATTTCTAGTCTTTCTTAGTTTCCAAAGCCTCTAATAGCTATTTCCTAATTTATTAGCTTCTAATAATTGTTCTACTTCATAGTACTCCAGAATATCATCAATTATAACCATATTCATTTTAATTATCCTTTAAGTACTGAAAATATTAGATTAATTAATTTGCTTATCAATGTATCATTGAGGTTATTTGCATGCCACATTCTTATACAAAATATTCTCATGTTTGTCAATATGTTTCACTTTCCTCTTTATGCAAACAAAGGAATATATTTAACACTTTACTGGCCAATTGGAGCCTTCTAAAATATACACTGTTCATTAATTACAGATTTAAGGTCTGAGAAATTTAGGTAAATAATTTTTAAATTAATATGCTGAACCACATTCCATGACATAGTCAACTAGAGAATTTTTAAATTTTCAAATGAGACATGATGACCTCATATCCATATATAAAACCAAATTTAAACATCATACTCTAAGCCATTTCTCAAATACCCTGCTAGGTGTTTACTACTAAACATGTCTTTCTTCTGAATGTCACTTCCTGATATTTCCAGGGCCGCATTGGAGGATGCTGAAATTAGAATTAGGAAAGCTGAAAACCAGTAAAGTCTTGTGTCTCAAACAGAAAATTCAAAAAAAGAAGTAATTGAAGAAAGTAATAATTCTTATTTCTTTACCTTGCAATCAGGTTTTGTTTCAAAAGTAATGTTCAGGAGACTATGACCGAAATGATTTTACTAACAATTTCTTCTATTTGTTCTATAAATGAATTGAGTCAAATATACTATATAAATGGTTCTTTTATTACAGCTCATTTTCTTGGGAAATAAAGCAAAGAGAATTAATCTCACAATAAATGGATCCATTTCTAATCTTTGCATAAACACATATTACTGTTCTTACAGTGTATCTTCCACATGCTACAAATATCCCCACAGACAGGCTTCCCTGTGACTGTGCTGGCCGCCACAGTTACTGCTGATGCCTTCTTTTTCTTTTGTGTCAGAGGTCTTTTTACATATGTGCCAGCATTTCAAATCCCATTCCCCAAATTCCTTTATAGACACAAGTAACCAAGGAAATCAATGTAAATGTCCAATAGAGACTGCTCTTCAAAGGTGGCTCAGTAGCCTGGAAACATCCCCTCCACCTTCTTTCTTAACATATCACAGAGGAAAGAAGAAAAGGACAAAAGAAAGACAAGTTGTACAACCACACTATAGCATTCTAAAACTGTCTACAGAAGTAGTGTACAGTATGATTCCTGTAACTTTACTTCACAGATTTTCATATTAATTATGCATTGGTTCCCCCCCTCCATGAATGTTTGTACAAATAGTTCACAAATTACAACAGGTTCTGAAATGCAAAGAACAGAAGCTGTGAATTATTCTTCTAAAACTCCGTGGCAATATGTGGTGCTAAAGACAACAAGGGTTTATAATATACAAGCGCAATAAGGATTGTTCTTCTCCTCGGGGATCGTGTGTCTACATGCACACCAGGGTGTTTTAAATAATGTTGATTTACCTGTGTTCCTAGGGACACTTGCTTTGCAAACATAACTCATGACTTACTTACAAACAAGAGCTAGGGGAACACATTCAATCTGTAGACCTCACTACGGGAGATGTGGGCACTACTTTGTAGCTTCTTGATATTACCTTTTCTCAAGTTAATATGTCATGTGCATTGTAACCCAGGTAATGTGCAGAAAATGGAATATTAAATATTCAAACATGTAGAGCAATCAATATTCATGAGTATTTTTTTTGGTTTTTCGAGACAGGGTTTCTCTGTATTTTATATTTACCTTCAACTTTTATTACCTTGTTCTTTCAAAAATAGAATATTTTTATTGTTCTCCCCAGAACTGCACACTGCATAAACACTTTGTAATTCCTAACTACTTGAATAGGGCTGTTTCATTAGTATGCATCCTCCAATAGATTATTAAAACTAATTTGGATAATATGGACAAATTAGTTTACAGTTGCTAAAATTGTATAATGAGAACTTATTTTTACAAAATAAATCTAATGTATAGAAGTGTTGAAAGTACAAAAAAACATTTTGTTTCTTCCTTTTCGATTGGGATCCAAGAAGGTCAGACAATACTATCCAGAGGGAAGAGGAAACCTGAAAAAACATTCATTCATTTAGCATTTATATAGTGGTTTTTTTTTTTTGCCATAGTGTTTCTCTACATTTTCACCAAGAAAATTAGTTCAAATCCATGTGAGCATATGGATACTTGATTCTTTTTAAACGATAAGAGCAAATATATTACTAAAAGATTCGCAATTCAGTTCAAAATGAAACTGAAGAAACGTGAAAGACCGCAAGAGAAAACGAGCTTCAGATAACACAGCATATGGGGAAGTTTGAAATTTGAGCCTGCAGCACATTTGTTCTAGAAACGTTTAAAAGTATGAACATCCAATTCTGCCATAAAAATCTCTTTATCTGGTAATTTGGAACTAAAATGCTGACTCCACCGAAAGTTGACAAAAATGTGCAGCGAAGGGATTTTTCGTCTACTATCGATGGACTTATAAAATGCTCAATAACTTAGAGATGATTTGGTAGTACCTTACCATTATCAGTACAACGAAAATGACATGTCCTCATCATGCTCCCACTGAAATGAAGGTGTATACATCTATTATTAGAAATGTCCTTGAATGTTATAGAAACCTACTTTGCTTTGCCTTTTGAGACAATCTCTTTATGCAGTCCAGGCTGTCCTCAAATGCTCAATCCTCTCACCTCATCCTCACAGGTCTTAGGATTGTTGACATGCACCGTCATATTTTGCTTCAACTGTATTTTAAGACTTAAGATCTGAAAATGATCTTAAGTCAGTAGTTTTCAACCTTTTTAACACTGTGACCCTATAATAAAGTTCCTCATGATGTGGTGACCCTGAACAATAAAATTATTTTCATTGCTACTTCATACCTGTAATTTTGATAGTTATGAATTATAATATAAATATTTTTGGAGCTAGAGGTTTACCAAAGTGTTCTCGACCCACAGTCTTAGAACCACTAAGCCATAAGTAGATGGATGCATAAACAAACTGTAAAATAGATACACAGTGGATATGTGCTTTAAAATTAAGAATGACAAATTGTTGGTATATGAAACATCAGTGAATATCAGAATCATGTTTCATGAAAGTAGCTAGGTATATGACTCTGCATTACTTCTTTAGCTCATCATCTTGGAGATTGTAATCCCTTGCTGGATTCAGCAGGAAAAAGTGCAGGTCAATGCAAACCACTCATATCATGAACAAGAAATCAGAAATCTATAATCCAGATTCGAAATCTACAGCCCACTGTGGGAGACGCCCTCCAGTGCATCAAGGACATACCACGAACCCCATCTCCTGCGATTCCACGGCAGGTGTGAAGAGCGCCATTGTGAGGCAAAACTTTTAAATAAGAACAGTGAAGTCACTCAACATCCAAACTATTGAAGATCCTATTTTATACAAAATTTCTGTAGAAAATAAGTTGATCTTCAACAACGGAAGATAGTTGACTCGAAAGTGTGGGGAAGAGGAAGGAAGAAAGCTTTCTACAAAGATGGGAGAAAGTAAGTAGTAAAAGATAAAATTTATGTTAAATACTGTAAAGTTTTAATGTATGTAAAATGATACACTTCAAATATAAGCAGCTTTGTACATTGTTAATTATACCACAACATTCTTAAATTACTAAGTTTGGGTTAATTAAAGCCAGGAGATAAAATAGAAAAGATTATTTTAAATTTAGATACACACTTTTTATTTAAGGTTTTAAAGGTAAGCACAATTATAAAGTGAAATTTGGAAACTGTTTGCCAGTTTTTATAATTTTATAATGAAAATCACAAAAGCCAAGGAATCGGTTGAAAACAAAGCAAAGGCTTGTTTCTAAGAGAAAGAACTTCTATAATGGGTTAGATGGTCCCACACCCATGAGTGTTGGGCAGCACTCATTGGCTATAAAAACAATCACATCAAGTTGGAAAAGGGCTGCAGATGAGGGCCTGGGAAGACTTAGAGGGGCACAGGTATGATTAATGCGCATCTCATATACGTGTGAAAATCTCAGAGAATAATGAAAAATATATTTAATAATAAATATAACAATTCAAAAATGAAACAAGACATGAGCAGAAAATTGACAAAAAAAAAGAAAAAAAAGGTTGGTAAAATACTGAAAAAGTGATTCATCCTGACTAGTAACTGTAACAGTAGAAAGTACAAAGGGTATTGGTTCCCCTGAATCTGGAGTTACAGAGGGTTGTGAGCTGGGAATCAAATCAAGGTCCACTGGAGGAGCAACAAATGCTCTCAGGTACTGATTCACCTCTCCAGCCCCCGGAAATTATTTAAATTAGCTAAACCTCATCAATGCATCAACATGACACCAGAGGGAAGAAATAGGTAACATTATCACATGTGTATAAAAAACAAATGTGTATGTGTCTGTGTGCACGTATATCTAAAATTATGTATTCACCGCATCTTTTAAAATGTGTTTGTACATCATATACCTAGGCATTGCTAGTGGCCTACTTTGGAAAAATAACAAAGGAAATTTTAAGAATATTTTGAAAGTGATGTATTATCAAGCAGCAAGTAGTGTCAAAGGTGTATTCTACTTAAATGTGAATAGTAAGCTTTTGAAATGTCATAAAGTCATTTGTTTATTTACTATTTTTGAAATCTTGATAATATCAACTTCTATTACTAAGAATAACTTATTTAATCCATGAATTATTTTTTTTAAAGTAAGAACTCTTAAAACAGTCCGATGTAAGGAACTGGATAAAATCAGAGTAAATGAAAAAAAATATTGTTGAAACCTTGAAATCATTAAATAAAGTCATGATCTTCTCTTTAGAAATATGAAAATAAAGTGGTTTTAGAAACTTAGCCAAGAAAAAGAGAAGAAAGCCAAGGAGACGGCACAGCAGGCAAGAGTACTTATCATACAACCCTGTATATCCAGTGTGAACCCCAAGATCCCAGAGTGGAGCAAATGAACCACCAACTCCCTAGTGTTTTCCTCTGATTCCACTCAAGTACTGTGGTGCAGAGATGAATGCAGTACATGTGTATCAACCCTTCCACAACCACATCAAATAAACTCCATAACTAATAATAACTTTAATGAAAAAAAAACAAGAAACATTGAACAATGAATTGATGGTACCTGTAATACCTATGTGATAGATGGAAATTATGAGAATAAAAATTCTTACCACAAAATAAAAAAGCAAGGAGCATACTAAAAAGGAAATAAATGTGCTACAATATTAGCTTAAAGATGGAGCAAGAAGGATGTCAGTAAACCATAATATAAAAATCAATAAATTAAATTATATACTCCACAATAGTATTAAATTGTATAGTCACTAAATATAATGATGAAGGGTATGTTTTAATATATTCAATATAAATATAAAAATATTTTTAAAAACTAAAGGTGAATGGCCTTATCTTAAGTATACAATATAAAAATTAGACATAAATACAACTCAGTGCTAACTATATTTATCAGGTAGTTACAGAACTGTGAATGTTTCTCTTTATATATTTCTTTTCAGTTTTTATATTGCAAATATTTCAGTGTATTTCTAAAAAGATAAAGCTGTTATTGTCAGTCCTGAGCGTGCAACATAGAGTTACTAATTTTTAACATTATTTTTATACGGTGCTGTAGAAAATCGTTAATTATCCCACACTGCTTGGAATGAGACCTCCTGTGAGTCGGTCTTATTAAGTATGATTCAGAGAAGCATCTGTGAAATGACGGGTACTCTCCTGCCCCCAGATGATAGATTCACTATGACGCATAATAATAAGTGCACATAATGGGGAATTCATCTTTCAGGACAGATCCTCTTGTACTGATCCTGAGGGAAATGGGCTCCGGTGCTCTCTGGAACTAAATTCTGCCATAGAGTAGAACTTTTCAGCAGTCTGACTTAAGCAGCTGTAATGACTAGGTGATCACCCCTGGTGCAGGCAGCTCTAATGGCTGCAGAAGCTATTTTGAGGCAATAACAAGCTACTGTCCCATGCGCATGAAGGTTCCGCCTTCTTCGCGGGTAAGCTCCTAAGTCCTAGGGAATAGACGTTTCGACCAAGGACAAACTAATGCTAGTGGGTGGCATCCAGTGTGACAAATCACAGGAAAATACACACCACACGTTCCATCCCTTCCTTTAGAAAAGTGTGGACCCCAAAGCTTACTATTCAAAGAGATTGAGCCGCGCACTTTATTTGAACGGTCCCTGCTGGATATCGGATGACCATATGCATCCATTTGCCAGGCGAACATTTTCCTGTGCAGTTATTACAACCTTGATTTTTTAAACTCCAAACTTATCTCATGTTTTTAAATCACCAAACCATGAATAAAATAATCACTTCACACTCGGTTATTTCTGTGACAACCTGCTCACCTACACATCCTTCCAAACAGAAAGTTCATCTCTATTCCCCTCTCCTCTTTTATCTCCTTTGCATCCTTCCACAAGCCTTCTTATCCTCTCAACTCTCAATGGAGACAGACATGTTTACCAGGCATCTACAGTATTCCAAATGTTTGCGTGTTTTGCATGTACTTCTCAATATCACACTCTGCTTTCTGAAACACAGTTTTATTTTGTTTTTTTTTTGGGGGGGGGGCATGTGAGCATTTTGCCTGCATATCTGTCTGTATTGCCTGCATATCTGTCTGTATTGCCTGCATATCTGTCTGTACACCATGTGGATGCAAGAGAAGAGGCAGGAGATCCCCTAGAACTGGAGTCACAGATGTTTGCGAGCCACCATGTGAGTTCTGAGAATCAAGACCAGTCTTCTCCAAGGGCAGCCAGTGCTCTTAAGTGCTGAGCATCTCTCCAGACCCACTGTGTTCTGCTTTACCCTCACAAAGAGGCTTGAGAGGGAAGTTTCAATCATTTCTTCCCTTTGTAGTGCAAACAAAGAAACTCAGGCTCAGGTACCCAGGCAGAATGTGATAGACTTGAGTTGAACAAGATGCAAGACTACATAGAATAAAAATCTATTTGGAGTAAAATTACAGATTTTTATCTCCCTGGCTTCATGAATCTGATGTCCAAGATATTAATTTGTACATTTTTCTTAACGTGTTTAAAGCAGCAGGAAGAGTTTATTTTGGCATGTTTTATCTTATCATCTGTTACACTATGCGTATTTCACAATCTTAAAACCACAATTCCAGATTATATTGAGAGAATCTTCCATTTAAACATAATCTGCTGACCTTTATTGTAGGTAGAGCAATAGTCAGTGATTTAGGGTTGCAGAGTCAACCCATACTTACTTAGTCAAATAAGGTAGCTACAGACAGGACAGCAGCTGGTATAGCATATTTACCCTACAAATTAATTACCCATATACTAATTTACCTTTCCACTCTACTGAAGTCTCTCCCTCTTCACTTCCTTTTCCGTGTCTAAGTATTCTGAGTTATCAGCGGAATGCCTGCAGCACAAGGGAGGGACAACTCCTGTGCACAGATACCTTTCTTCCTGAACATGGTATTGCTGTATCGTGTGCTTTCACTTTATCCATTCTAGTGAGTATTTGTATCATTTTTCTGGTTTAATTTTCCAAATTTTGCTATTAACTAATGCAACTGAACACATTCTATGCTTTAATTTGGAGTTGGAAGGACTCTACTATAAAATAATCTTCAAAATTTTTACTCTTTGTTATCGATTTTTCAGTCATTTTTATAAGTTGTGGATCTGGCACATACATTCCAAGGATGATAAGTAATATCAAAATCTTTCTCTCATTTTGTCCTTTGCAATAAATGGAAAAGCATATTTCTATATAATTAAATTTACTTAAAATAGTCTTATCTTAAGGGGATCCAAATTATTTTTCTTATTTGTCTCCATGTCCTCCTTAAAAGGGATTGAAAAAGTCACTCCTGTGCTTCTTCCAAACGCCATATAATTTTATCTTTCTGTTTAAATTTATAAATAATCCACCTAAAATTGCTTTTTGCATCGAGTGTAAAGAAATAGTTACAGTTCAACTTCTCATATTTAACAGTTGAATCAGTATTATTTGCTGAAAAGATTGTTTTCCAATGCACTGTACTGATACAGTTGTTATAAACCAAATGACCATGTATGTGCAGGTTTGTCCTACACCATCACCCCTGTAATATTCTTATCAAGGACATGGTAGCTTCTTTATAACCCCAAGCACACACCAGCAAATCTAAGAGGAATTCTCCAAAATCCCTGGTCAGAGCTTGTCAAAATCAGGAAAAATAAAGGAGACTCGGTGGCCACCCAAGATGGTGATACGCAATGTGATAATTGGCTTGGATCCTGAAGCAGAAGAAATGGCAGCAGAAAGCATTGTGGAGAGTGAGTTAAGTACGTGACATAATAATATCAAGATGATACTGATATCTTTGATTTGCAGGATTTCATTGTGATTTTACAAAATGTTAGCATTAGTTGTGCGGAACGAAGAATACACAGAAATCTCTCTTCTACGTTTTCTAACTTCCTGATGTGTGCAAAATAAAAATGAACAATAAATGTTAATATATTCTCTTTCTATTCTCTGCAAAATCTAAAAATAAATCATGGTCAATTTTTCTTTCGTTATTCATTTTCAAAAGTTTGTTGTTATTTTATGGAATATCTCAGTCTTCCTTCTTGTAATGAAAATAACACTTTTGCTAGCCTCACATTTATTGTTAGAAGAATTTCTATTATATTGTCAAAATTTGTGGATCTATTACCTACCTAGACTATTTTTTCATCTGAGATCACATCGGGCAGTGTAGGCCTGCATCATAATGTACATCTTTTGCTGTTAATTTAATTAAATTTCTGGTGGATTAAAGCTCCATTTACTTACGATATTAATGTATAAGGACTGTATTTATATGAGCCTTTCTTATTATTAATGTTGCTCTTTTAATTAGGACACATTTTATATATTCTGATGTTATCCCTTAGTTCCTCTTCATATTGTTAATCCAACCTCATTATTACCAATTTGAACTTTTTAAATTTTTTAGTCACTATTCTGCTTCTAAATAATCTTCTTTCCCTTTGGAAGTATTTTATCTAGCACTTTTATAGCTCCTTGATCATTTTCTTCCTCTTAGATAATCCTTGACATTTTTGCATTATTAATAAGATATAATAAGATTAAAAAACAGATATTTTCTTGCCCTATCCCAGAGCAGATAGAACAGGGCTCTTGGCTTCTCTATGAGGTCATCTTAAGCTACACCACAAGGGAGCCTCCATCACAATGTCCGAGAAAACGCTTACCATAGAATGAGGAAGGGGTTTCTCTGAAAACACCCATAACCATGCTAAATACCATCAAAGAGGAATCATTCGGTGTTCCACCACTCAGAATGAAATTCACTCTCCCAGAGTAGGAGGATAAGGGTATGGAGGTTGAGGCCTGGTGTAAGGAGAGGGGTGGAAGGGAAAGAGGCTTGGAAACTGAATGGCTTGTCTGTCATTCAGAAAGAACGTCTGTTACTGCACACGTTTTGTTCCTTCTCTATTTCTAGATTCTGCTTGACAGAAGCGCTATCACCCCTGGGCCACAGCTCGCCCTCCCCCCCACTGCTCAGTTCTGTATGTAACCTGATTGCAGTTAACTCTTATTCTTCCACAATACTCGGCTTCAACTATTCCGTCCTAATGATTTCCTACGTGTTATTAACTCAATTTCATTTTGGCACTTCGATACAATGTTTTCAGTGAGCTCAGAGGAGCACGAAAAGAGTATGCCTGTGGCTTTTTTTGGTATAATGATCAGGAGACTTTCCAATAAGCATTCAACCACGATTTTTAAGTTCCACGGATGCCTGTCTGCTCTGTATCCTAGGTTGAAGCACTGAGTGATAGTAATGAGTTCATTGCAGTCTAGTGGAAGAGCAGCATAAGAGAAGATAAATCATTTAAAACCGCAGAACCTGGATACCAGTCATAAACGGTAAGAGGCAAGTCAGGGCAGGAGCTCATAGCAGAAACCTGGAGACAGAAACTGAAGCAGAGACCGTGGAGAAGGGCTGCTTTCTTCTGACTGGCTCCTGGTGACTTACTCAGCCTGCTTTCTTACACCATCTGGAACCGGCTATTCAGAGGGGGCACCACCCACAGCAAGCAGGGCCCTCCCACAACAGTCATTACATTGAAGATGCCCCACAGACTTGTCCACAGGCCAGTCTGCTGGAGGCATTTTCCCCATCAAGATTCTCCCTTCCTAAATGTCTCCAGCCTAGGTTAATTTGATATAAAAACTAACCGGCTTCCTTGGCTACTTGGCAAAAGTCTCAAGATTAAATTGTCTTTATAAGGTCCCCATTAAAATAGTCTTGAGACAACTTGACTCAAGGTAATTTGGAAAATGCATTCACTATTGAGTCATCCAGATTATATTCTTTTATAAAAAAGAAAAAAAATCCCCACTCCCTAGTATGGCAGACCAACTTTTCTTTGAAATTTTCCAGTCTCATCTCTAAAACTTAGTATCAGCTAAAACAAAATTCTAAAAGCCCTCTGACACAGTTCCACGCAGGATGTCATCTCTTGGAAAGCCTTTCTCCTCCATTTTTTGAGACTTGAGCTTAGCAATTTGTGCTTGGTTCCAAATGAATTGCACTATTTTCCTGAAGCAGCTTTCTCCAAATAGCAACAAAGATCTCACTGGCCAGTTGTCATGGTTATATCTCCATCTCCCAACTTGACGCCAAGCTAGAACCACCTGGGAAGAGAAAAATCTCAAATGAAGAATGATCTCTATCAAATTGTCCTATGGGCTTGACTGTGGGCAGTTTTATTTAGTTTCTAATTGATGTCGGATATTCAGCCAGCTGTAGGCAGCTCAATCTCTAAGCAGGTGTGTTTGGGCTGTAGAAAAAAAAAAGCTATCTTAGCAAGCCAAAGGAAGCAAGCCAGTAAGCAGCATTAATACATGGTTTCTGCTCCAGGCCTCTGGGTTCCTGTCTTTAGTCCCTGTCCTGGCTTCCTTCAATGAAGGATTAAGTGGACTGTAACCAGTAAGCTGAAAGAAACCATTTCCTCCCCCAATTACAAGTGGTAAGATTACTTAATCATAGTAACAAAAGCAAACTAAAACAAGAAATGAAAGAAAGGCATCTCTTCCCTTCTTTTTTATCCCAAATCAGAGGGAGGGAGGGAGGGAGGGAGGGAGGGAGGGAGGGGGGGGGGGGGGGGGGGGGGGGGGGGGGGGGGGGGGGGGGGGGGGAAGAGAGAGAGAGAGAGAGAGAGAGAGAGAGAGAGAGAGAGAGAGAGAGAGAGAGAGAGAGATTTTAAAGCTGTGGCCTGCCGATGACTGCTATAAAAAGAAGCCAGACTCACTGATTCACTGTCTAGCAGGTGCAAGAGAAGTCCTGCTAAGGAAGAAGAACTCTTTCTAGAAAGAGACAGAATGGAGGCTGAGCTGACAAAATCATTACTCCATGCAAACATCTTTCCTAGGCCAATGTATATCATCTTCTACATAAACGAACTGCCTGATATGTCTAAGAAATAATGTTCAGAAACATTCATCACAGTACAGTGTACCACTTTGAGTACTGATCTCCCTCCCTGTCTAGATTATGACTTCTTGAGGTAGAACCCTTACCTGCATTTCCAAATCATAAAATTGTTATTAAATTTTCAATATGAAAAACATGAGCTCTCTGCTTCCCCACTTTCACATGTTCATAGAAGAACATACATGAATAATTATTTGTATTTATGAATAAATTTCTTCACATAAATACTATGTAATTATAATGATTTGGGCTTTAATACATACAGGATGTGAAACATATTTCTTTATATTTTGCAAAATAGTCCCTGATAACATAGTCCATTATGATGATCAATTATTTTAAAAATAATTTGAAAGTATAATTAATATCTAACTATCAAAATTGCCTTTTCGTTGATAATATAAAATACATCTCTACTCTCTCTGATGAGTTTCCTTTGGTTAGGGAATGAGAAGTCAGTAGTGCCTTCTCCCATTTTGTCTCAACTATAAAATAGTAAAGAGTTACAATTTAAGCATAACTGCCTTTGCCTAACTCAAATGTTATTTGGTGTAATTGTTCTTAATGTAGGTCTTAAGTGCACATGGGTAAAAATCATTCAGGGAGCTTCTTCAAAGATTCTGATGATATAGTCATCTTGTGTATTTTAAAACTTGAATTAATATACAAATTGGTAAAGACCTGTGATTTAATTCTTGAGAAGTGCAAACAAGGAATAATTACTCAGAGAAGTAAAGGGGAAGAGGTTAAAAAAATTTACTAAGCCAGTCTAAAATACAAGAAAAGAACAAAGAGATCAGTTGACCTTCCCTGGGTGAGACAACAAACTCTGAGTACCTGAGAAAGTTCTTCCTAGAGTAATTTTCCTACTCTAGTGAGATGACAAATGACAACTATGTTTAGAGAACAGATCCCATGTTAACTTCCACACTTTAGGGTACCAAGCAATATTTTCATCAGTGGAGTGCATGGAAGAAAGCCACTGGTGCTCGAGGAAAGAATTTCTCCAAAAGAGAGACAATAGCGGTGCTCCCTCTCAAAGTATGAAGAGGAAATCTTTTAGCACATTTTATGAACTGGGTATGTTTGATAAATACAAATCAAAAAAATAGCAAGCAACACTACTGCTTTTAAGAGTAACAAAATATCAGAAAACTGTCAATGAAATAAGAAAAATAATTGATGAAAGTTAGCACCCGTTCATGGTTGTAATCTTTAATAAATTGTGTGCAGCTCCCTTGGAACTGGAGTTATGGATAACTGCAAGCCACCATGTGGGTCCTGGGAACTAAACTTAGGTTTTTTGAAAAATCAGCAAGTAATCTTACCCACTCAAATGTCTCTCCAGCCCCAGAAACATGCTTCAGAAAGAGAAATAAAATAAACAATTGCATTAATTTTGGTTTTTTTCTTCTTGAATTTAATTGCATGAAGGAGTGTGCATGTGTATGTTTTCCCTCACTTGTTTACACACAAAAATAGATTCAGTTTATACCATCCGCGTTTTATTTTATTGTTGTTCTTCGCTTCCCAATCTGCCCTAGAAATCTCTTCATTGTTGTTTATAGAAGTTTTCTTTTCATTTTTTCCTCTATCTCCATGGTAGCTATCTTTGCATATACCATCTTCATTCCTATGTACCAGAATTAGAATGCTACTAGCCAATATTTTACAGTACAAAAAAAAATACCGAAATGCCTCATATTGATGCATCTTCATATTGTTGGAACTGTAACTAAATAGAAATTTATAAAATCAGAGTCACAAGTAAGTGATTGTTTTTCAGATTTTTCTCATTCCTTCCCCATAGCAGTTGAAGCATTTGACACATCCAGAAACAGCGGGAGAGATTTTTTCGTATTTCTTAGTAATGTGTTGTCTTCCTTTATTTTGTTCTGACAGACAGAAGAAGGTAACTTGACATTCTATGTTGTTAGGATTATAAACAAGTGATATGATTGCCTTTGAAAATTTATTTATATATTTAGGGAGACTTTTGGTTCTCTGTGTGGGGGTGTTGTCTCTGTTCCTTTTCTCATAATTTTTAAATTAAATTCACTATGACAATTTTATGGATGTATTTGGTGAATTCTGATTACTCACTACCATTACCCATTCTGATCATCCTCTCAATCCTGTCAATAACCCCCTTTGAGTTCCTTTCTCGAATTTATGTCTTTTGGTTTTGTTTTGTTTTTTTTTTTTTTGATGTGTGTGTTGGGGGGGAGACACACACGAGAGAGAGAGAGAGAGAGAGAGAGAGAGAGAGAGAGAAGATTGCTGCCAAGTTTAACCAGGGCTATTCAGATGAGCATGGATGTTGGAGTTTAGAGGGTTTGTCAGGCTACATGGCTAAATTCTCCCTCAACATCCATTAATGGCTAATACTTCCCCAGGAAGCCCCCTTCTCATTCATGGATGACTGCAGACGGATCCAGTATTGTGCAAGTGCACGGTTAGCCACCATAGGTTGTCTTTTGACTTTTTCTGTTTATTCAAGACAAGCACTACTCTCTTCCTTGATCTGAGAACCTTCTTCTTACAGTGAACGACAGTGAACGAAGAGACCTTATGGATATCTTATGTGTGATGGTCGGTTTCTTGTCTACATGACACAAGCTGAGTCATCTTGGAAGGGCCTCGATTGAGAAAATGCTTCCATCAGATAGCATATAGGGCATATTCTTGATTAAGGATTGGGGTGGGAGGGTAGAAACCATGACATCCCTGAGAAATTGCTCCTAAATTTAACAAGGAAGCGGGTTGAGCAAACGATGGGGAGCAAGTCAGTAAATAGCATTCCTCGAAGGACTTTCACAGTCTTAGTGATGGACTGTGAGCTCTAAGATGAAATAAACTCTTTCCTTCCTGGGTTGCATTTTTGTCATGTTGTTTTATCACAGCAACAGAAAGCAAACTGAGACAGTGTGTTAATAATTCTCCATGCTGCAAATTTTATGCCTGCTAAAACTGCATCATCTGGATATGAGAATGAGGAAAGTGTCAGAGCACAAATGTTCAAAAAAATAAGAGAAATGTGGGCTATACACTTAAAAAATTATATAGTTATCAAATTGATAAAATTTAAAACTATTCCTGCCAGGTGTCAAGTGTTTTATCACTAAATAAGTGATGAAATCCATGTGTGATCCTAGAACAGAGTTCATATGTACTTAGACATACAAGATATATATATATA
>NW_026068069.1:338389-377671 GCF_014885135.2 Alexandromys fortis | reverse complement strand
AAAAAAAAAGAAAAAAAGAAAAAAAATTAAAAAAAAAAGAAAAAAAATGGCCCCCAAAGGGAGTGACACTATTAGGAGGTGTGGCCTTGTTGGAGTGGGTGTGGCCTTGTTGGAGGAACTGTGTCACTAAGGAGGCGGGCTTTGAGGTCTCATATATGCTCAAGTCATGCCCAGTGAGACAGACCACTTCCTGTTGCCTATGCATGATGCAGAACTCTCAGGTCCTTCCCCAGCACCACATCTGCCTGCGTGCCGCCAGGATGATAATGGACTGAACCTCCAAACTGTCAGCACCCAATTAAATGTTTTCCTTTATAAGAAAAAAAAAAAAAAAAAGAAAGGTTGAGTTCTTGGTCCCTGTGAGTTAAAGGCAGCATAAGCCATGATAAGAATCAAGCTGAACCATTAAACAGTTACTTCACATTCTGCCGCTTAAAAGCCTCAGCATACAATCTTATTAATATCCTTTCATAATTAAAACTATCTCTAAGGAAATAAAATATTTGAGGAAAATGATTAAGTATGCTATCCTTTAATCTACCCCAGTCTCCCTTCTTATTCAGAGGATGACCTATACATGGTGCCTTGCTATTACGACCTACGATTCTGAAGCTTTTCGCAGACAGCAGCAAAATTATTAGAACATAAAACATCTCTGCAATCAGTGGTAATTTTATCACACTGAATACTTAAAAAATTTCAGATGCTATCCTAAGAAGAAAAGAAACATCAGAGAAATGAAAATTAAAGCTACTTTGAGATTTTATCTTAATTCTGGTCTGGACTGCTAAGATCAAACCAATGACTGCAAATGCTTGGGTCAATGTGGGGGTGGAAGGAAGGAATGGTTGGTTATTCACTACTGGTGGGACTAAAATTTTCATTCTTAAAAAATTATATCACATTATTTTGTATGTAAAATAAAACCCTAAAATATTTTAAAAGCATTATTCTTTATGTTTTCAGATCAAAATGTTGAAAATATGAAGACAGAGTTTGGGAGTTCAGGATCTGACTCATCATCGGGTTCCAAATCATTTTCTTCCCAGGTGGGAAACTTCTGTTTATTCCCATTTTAGGCTTGACTTAATCTACACCTCAGAGAGGAAACCATTTTTTTTGGCTCCTGACATTAGCTTTGAAACAACAGACTTTTTATTTATTTATATTGATTATTTTTATTGATTTTTATTGAGCTCTACATTTTTCTCTGCTCCCCTCCCTGCCTCACCCCTCCCCTTCAGCCCTCTCCCAAAGTCCCAATGCTCCCAATTTACTTTTGTTCATTTCCACTGGAATTTTACCAGAGGTCAGTTTACCCCTACAGAGCATGCGTGCACATGCGTATGTGTCTGTATATATGTATATACGTATGGCTGTCTTTACGAACAAAGTACCTTTCCCTGCTGTGCACGATGCCACCATTAGGCGGCTTCTTTAGCTTTTGTAGCTCTGCTCCGGTTCAAAAGGCATCAAATGAAAACAGAATTTCATGGCAGATGTCACACTAATAACTGTTAAGGAAAGTTATTGCCAGCTAAGCAGTCAGAGTGCCCACTCTTTCCCAAAAAATGTCTAGATAGCATTTAATGCCACAAAAAGAAAAAAATTATAGATTGAAGGTACTGACTGTCACTTAGTTGCAATGATGTGTATTCTCTTTGACTGTCTCCATTGATAATGAAGTAGAAATAGACAGCAAAGAAGTTGTGAAACTGTGTCTTCAGAGCTTATGAACCTGCAGTTCAAGATATTAGAAAGAAATATCTCAAACCCATACCTGCATGCATGTATATAATACAAAGAAATCCTCAAATTGTATAAAAAGTGATTAAGAACTTAAGGGTTGCTTTTTATAATTGTATATTGATGATATAAAGTACTGAGTGTCATTCTAACATCCTCAAGTGTCTAATGTACCTAGATCACATTCATCCTGCACTACCCTGTCTTGACCCCAAATCCTCTCTCCCTGAAAAATTTCCTCTTCCCATCTTTCCCCCTTATATCTAG
The DNA here is from genome assembly GCF_014885135.2 of Alexandromys fortis. Taxonomy (NCBI): domain Eukaryota; kingdom Metazoa; phylum Chordata; class Mammalia; order Rodentia; family Cricetidae; genus Alexandromys; species Alexandromys fortis. Next base: position 375,658 of record NW_026068069.1, on the reverse strand, counting down.
AGAGTAAGTATGACAAAAATAACATATGAATTTTTCTAACTATGTCTTACTTTGTTTAACAGAATGATCTCCAGTTAATTCCATTTCTGTAAACAAAATTTCATTCACTGTTTCAAATGAATAAAACTCTATTGTGTGTAAGTAGTCCATCTTTCTCCATTCATCCACTAAGACATTTAAATGAATTCTTTGTTTTGGCAATTGTGAATGATGCTGCAATAAACATGTGTGTGTACATGAGTCACTGCTGTATGCAAACTTAGATTTTTTCAATATAAACCCAAGGATAGTATAGCTGAATTATATGGGAGTTCTAACTTCTGATTCATGAAAAAACTCCATTCATATTTCTATAATGGGTGAGCTAATTTAAATTTCTACCATAGTGTATAAGGATAAGGGATCCTTTATCTTTCCAATTTCACCTGCATTTGTTGGTTTTTGTTTCTTGACAATAGTAATTTCAACTGTGGTAATAATTTAAATTTTTACATTTATATTTATTATCATTTCCCAGTAAACAAATGATATTTAATTGGATACTTTTTCATATATTTACTGGACATTTGTACTTCCTTTTAGCAGTAAAATTGATTTGTCCACTTATTAGATGGGTTTCTTGTAATTTACATTCAATTTTTGAGTTCTTGAGACAGTCTATATGTTCATTCCCTGTTAGATGAATACATGGCAAAGGTTTTTCTTCCATTCTGTGCGTTGTCTTCACTTTGTTGTTTCTTTGACTATGGAGAAGCTTTTTAATTTTATATAATCTTATTTGTTAATTTCCTGATCTACTTAAGTTCCACAAAAAAATGTTTTGACTATGCCTTTGTATTATATGTCTTTCCTTGTTTTCCTCTGGGAATTTCAAAGTGCTTTAACTTTTACCTTAAGGTCATGGATCCAGTTTGAGTTGGTTTCTGTACAGAAAGGGGAAGAGAGAGGTGGGGGGGGGGAATCTTGTTTCATTCTTCTGCCTGTTCATTTCCAGCACCATTTCTTAGCAAAACTATGCTTTTCTTGTGGTATGTTTTGGGCATATTTGTGAAGAAATCATGTGGCCATAGCTTCGTGGGTGAATTCAGGGATCTTCTTTCTATGTCTGTTTTGGTGCCCATGCCATTTGAGATGTCACTCTTGCTCTGTAGTATAGTTTCAAGTTAGGCATTTTGATATCGCTCTCACTAAGCTTGGCATCTATGATTTCAATTCCTGGCTATTATAAATCGAGCAGCATTGAGCACAATTGATCAAGTGTCCTTGGGTTAAGATGAAGCATCTTTTGGGTATATGTCCAAACGCTGTATAGCTGGATCTTAAGGTAGATCAATTCCGAATTTTGTGTGAAACAACCATATTGATTTTCATAGTGGCTTGACAAGTTTGCACTTCCACCAACAATCTCACCAGCATGAGCTGTCACTTATGTTGCTGGACTTATCATTCTGTCAGGTAAACAGGGATTCTCCTGTTCTCATTTGAATTTCTCTGCTAGCTAAGGACGTTTCTTTAAGTATTTCTCAGCCATTTGACTTTCCTTTATTGAAAATTTTCTTTTTAGATATGTACCCCATTTTTAATTAGATTATTTGGGTTTTGGTATCTTGAATTTTTTGTATATTCTGGATATTAGTCCTCTATATTAGAGGTTGATAATTTTTGTGTGCTAATTTTATATGTAGTTATCTTGCTTAAGGCATAAACAGCTGTAGGAGTTCTCTAGTGGTATTTCTAGGGTCACTCAAGTATACTATCCTATCACCTTCAAATAAAAATACTTTGACTCTTCCTTTCTGATTTGTATCACCCTGACCTCCTTCGGTTGTTTTATATTTCTAGCTAAGATTTAACTACTATATTGAATAGGTATGAAGAGAGTGGATAACCTTGTCTTGTTCCTGAATTTAGTGGAATTGTATTTCTCTCCATCTAATTTGTCTTTGGCTAATTTGTCTTGCCAGAAGTTACTTTTTAATGTTTAAGTATATCCATGGTATCCATAATCTCTCTAGGACCCTCATAATAAAAGGGTATTGGATTTTTGTCAAAGGTCTTTTCTGCAACTGAGGTGATTATGTGGATTTTGTCTATGCTTGTATAGTGGATTATAGGTACTGATTTTCATAGATTTGCCCATCTCTGCATCTCTGGGATGAAGCCTAGTTGATCATCATGAATGATCTTTTTATGTGTGTTTGGATGCAGTTTGTAAATATTTTTTTGAACTTTTATAATTATTTTCATATGGGAAATTGGTCTGTAGTATTCTTTCTTTGTTGGATCGTTGTGTGGTTTGGGTACTAGGGTAACTATAGTTTCATAAAATAAATTGGGGAATGTTCCTCATGTTTTTATTCTGTGGAATAATTTGAGAAGTATTTTTAACTCTTCTTTGAAGGTGTGGTAGAATTCTGTGCTAAAACCATCTGATTCTGGGATTTTTTTGTTTGGAAAGCCTTTAATGACTGCTTCTATTTACTTAGGGGGTGTAGATCTATTCAAATTGTTTGTCTGATTCTGATTTAACATTGGTGAACGGTATGTTGTCTTTTGGTGTTTTGACTAGAGAGAGACATTTGATCCTGGGAACTGCTAAGAAAGATATTTTGACTTTAAATTATGGGTCTAAGGATATGTTGCTTTGGGAAAGAGGTTCTGCTTTTGTTTCCACAGAAGATAAGAACCCATAGATTCATTCCAGATTAATGTGGTTTGATGCACCAATCCCTCTGAAGTTCACTGTGAAAGTCTCCCTCAAGTTCGCTGTGAAACTCCCCCCCCGACCCCAGATTACTTCACTCAACAGCAGGAAGTATTATAGGAAATGATGCCCAAATTCCCAAAATTGTTTACTAGAGGTTGTGGGGCGGAGGGGGACACTGCGGTGGTGCCAGGAGCATTGGCAACAGTGGCAACAAGTGCTAGACATAGACAAGCCAGAGCCGCTCAGACCTTCCTGGACTGCCGGTCTGCATGCAACGTATAGAGAAGGTAGCACGCCCAAGAGTCTGTGGCACTAGTGGCAGGCTTTTCCTCAAGACCCAAGGGACCCACGCAGTAGCCACGGGAGGTCCCCAAGTCTGTCTATCCTGCACAGGAGGTCCCCGAGCCTGCCTGCCACCCCAGCCGTTTGTGGTGGTGCACACCAGTAGGATTTGCTAAAGGAGGCAGAGGCTAGAGAATCTGGAGTTTGAGGATGACTGCCAAGCCGTCCCAGCTGAGACTTCTGAATCACCATGGGTGGCCGCTATTGTCACCACTATGTCCTCCTTCATGGTAGTTGGAATTGCCACCAGCCAGATGGCTGCTGTGACTATCTTGTAGCTGGCACCAGCATTTAATATCATTCATGTGGAACGTAGAATGAGCATGTTCAGTAGGGCATTTTCCAACTTATTGCTATCGTATTGGTGCTACGCCCATGCCAGTCCAGAACCTTGGTCTAATTATATAGAAACGCAGGAGCTGTTGGGGGCTATGGACCTCCAGATTCTTAATTTCCTGCAAACAACTTGCTTGCAGCTGCTCTGAGCAAAACAACTTGTTTTCCTGTGTTTGCAGCTGCTCTGAGCATGAGATCCTCACGAGTTCCTGATGGCATGAGAGTGGTTTCTGGTGGCTGCAGCTGAAAGATCCCGAGAGCTGGGGCGTGGCCAGAGCAGCACTACATAAGTTGCCACTGAGCACAATAAAGTTGGCAGTCTTGGCATTCTTGTTTCAATGATGACCCATGTCTCTGTCTCTCTCTGTCTCTCTCTCTCTGTCTCTGTCTCTCTCTCTGTCTCTCTCTCTGTCTCTCTCTCTGTCTCTCTCTCTGTCTCTCTCTCTCTCTCTCTCTGTCTCTCTCTCTCTCTCTCTCTCTCTCTCTCTCTCTCTCTNCTCTCTCTCTCTCTCTCTCTCTCTCTCTCTCTCTCTCTCTCTCTCTCTCTCTCTCTCTCTCTCTCTCTCTCTCTCTCTCTCTGTGTGTGTGTGTTTAAATCTCCAGGCTCCTTTCCCAGCTCACAGACCATACTGTAGTATGTAGAGCAGACATTGTGCTTTACACCTTATAGTTGTGGTTAATGTGTTTCTATGTAAAATGTGTTTCTCAGTACTGGGAGCTGATAGTTAGGAATGGCAAGGGGGTTTAGAGGGACCTGCAGGAGAACGAGAGCAGAGTGTTCAAAAAGGGTCTGCTTATTTCGTTTTCTTGGAAATGGGAAGGTAGAGACAGCAGTAATGGTCACCCCAGAGGCTCTGCTATAGCACTGGGGATAAGACTGGGGACGACGGAACTAAAAAATCAGAGAAGGAAGATCTACACCCTGCCTGCCTTCTTGCCATGAGTTTTCTGTGGGTTAGCAGAAAGTTCCTGGCAGATTTGGGGGCTGGCATAAACAATGTGTGGGAGAAGGAGGTTAGAAGGGGAAGATCTGTGGATGGGAGTGGGAGGCTGCCACAGGTGGGGATGAGATTGAAGGATTGGATTCTGAAAGGAGGGAATGATGAAGGCCGTCAGTTGGCTTACCTATTTTCCTGGCTCTGCTCAACTGGTGTGTTCCCAGTAAATACCTGCTGGTGTTGTAGGCTGGGATACAGTTGGAGGAAAGAAAGTTGAAGGAGATCTTTGTGATCCCTTGAGGATGAGGTCAGAACAGAAAGAGAGATCAGAGCAGGTTTTCTGCTACACAGCTGAGGATGAGGCAGAGGGCTTTGGGTCTGGGGAAGGATAAGGAGAGGTATGGAACTGCTATCAGCCTACAATTGCCTTGTCTCAAGCATCCCCTGGGTTAGCATGGGTTTACTGGTGAGGTTGGGGTCAGGGACAAAGCAGTGGGGGTGGAGTTAGAAGGGAAGGTCTCTGAGATCCACAGGAGATGGATGCTGGGAGGTAAGGAAGGCAGACACAAGTGTTCTGCTGCAGAGTTAGGGATGAAACTGAGGTATTGTATCTTGGGGAACACACAGAGATTGTTTCTGGGTAATTTCTTGTTTCTACCTTCCATCTTACCAAGGAAGTACTAAGACTGTAGATGTTCATTTTCTCATCCAGCTTTACTTGAATGATAGGGATTTGAACTCAGGTCCTCATACTTGCATGCCACATACTTTACCCACTGAGGCATCTCCCTGGTCCCTACTGTTATTTTTAAATATTCATATTTATCTTAAATAGTCATATTTGACCTAAATATTCATATTTAATATGATAGATTTTAATTATATAAGTAATAAATTGGTTAGTCCTTTTATCTTAATGACATAAAAACATCCAAACCAATAGTTTTATACAACTTCTATACTAATCCATAGGTAAGAATGGAGGAGAAATGATTTTCCTATTTTTATTTAGGGTTCTCCTCTCACACCCTGAAAAACTCTCCATAATCCAGCCATTTAATACATAAATAAAACCCCTCAGGAGCTAAAGACTCACTCCAAGTTTCTGAGCTTAATTTTCTCTTGAAATGAGAGCACTACAAAGATAGTAGCTCTAGTCTTCACATTAACGTAAGAGCAAGATAGTACCACTGGCCCTCTGATGCTAATGATCCAAGTTTTTTTATTAATATGAATATATATAAAACTAGAGAGGCTCCCTAATCTATAATTAGTTGTCTCAATCCAACATATAAATAATGGCATTAATAACAGCAGACACATGATATTTGCTGTGCACTAGACACACACTCTTACATTCTATACAAATGAGCTCAACACTCACTGTAAATTAGGAGTGATGTTTTTAAAGCCCAAATATGTAAAACCAAAAGTTCAGGAAACTTCTGCAATATCCCCAAAGACAAGCCACCCAAGAAGTTGCAGGAACCATTCTAACCCAATCAGTTGGGCTCTCTCTATATTGTCTCTTAATTACTGTATAAGCTATATATGACTCATTATTTCACAATCAGATGTTTATTTCACATTTTCTAAATATCAGATACCATTTAAGCACCAAGAATGCATTAACATATGCAAAAGCTCTGACCTCCCTGCATTTATTTTATGAGGAAACCTAGAAACAAAGAAACTAAGCAAGTAAATACTCAAAGCCTATAATAGACTGTACCATTTGAGTGAAATGTTGCTGCTGTGGAGAAAAAGTAAACACGGGAGAAAAACTGAGATCAGGAAGAGCTGCATTCCAAACTGCCGTGGACGTCTGAAATGCTGGGGTGGGAGTATGAACTACCATTTAAACTGTGGACAATACTGTAAGTTTGTGCATCACAAATAAGATTTTTAAAACAACATAGATTCTGTGCTACTGAATTGAAAACAATGTCACAGATTCTACTCCACAAAGTAGCACATCTCTATTGTGGGATGATTCTCCACTGTCTTTGAATACATGCACATGTTTCCTTAGTAATGAAGGCAACAGTATGTCTTTCAAAATGTCGCAACATAAAAAGCAGGAGAACCAATTCAGTAAAAAGGAATTGGTCACCCTGGGGAAGGAGGTAGGGTGGGGAAAGCCAGTCAAATCTCTGGTGACTAGCAGTAGCAAGTACAAGTCCCTCTGTGGAAGACAATAGCACTGTCACTCTGAGGAGCCAGCAGGGAGCCATGAGGCTGATATGCAGGAACTGGAAGGCAACAGATGGAGATGAAATGGGGAAGTGAGCAAGAAGCACCCCTTTCAGACTAGAGTACCCAGAGAGGAGCAAGCCACCAGGGACTTCTGGTTCTATTATAAGTGTAATAGGAAGCCCTTTGAGTGCTTTCAGGCGCAATAGACACAATGTGATTTTCGTCTTAGCAGGGTCATTTTGGCTGCTCTGTGTGAAATAGAACTTGTAGAAGTGATTGCAACCAGAGCACACTTCAATGCAACACAATTAGTTAGAATGGAATAGGACACACAGTTCCTGGTTCTCGGATCGCGGGAGCAGAATACTTATTGAGCCTTCAACTAGATAGTTGAATGCTTCTCTTAAGAACAAGTCCCTCTTTCTTCATAATGCTTCTGTACAAAGGATAAATGTGGACCACTCCAACACTTAAAAGGAAATCCCAAATAAACCTAGACTGTGCACCTTGAAGGTGGTGGTAATGGTTGCGATGAGAATTGATATTTGTAAATAACCAGAGTGCTTCTGTTCTTTTGCTTTTATGAACACAATATATTGGTTGAAATTAGCACCTGTTACAAAAGAAACAAAGTGAAGACCAGGCATAATTTCCTTCCCAACATTCAAAAATAGAATTCTGTAAATAGGCTGATCTGTTGTGAAGGAACTAAAATATTCTTGCTTTCTTGCTTTTGTGTTTCTATTAAAAATATAGGGGGGGAAGAGATAAAAAGAATTTCCAATCTTTTGATTATTTTGGAAAAGACAAAGGAAAATAAAAGGATATATGGAATATGGAACAAGTGAAAATGAAAAAAAAATATTATTGGGCCCATGCCTAAAATTTCTATTTGGATTTTGGTCAACATGCATGATATACTAGAAAGTGAAGGTGTCCAAAAACACAAGAGTTCCTCACTCTCCAACATGCACAAATGTCTATACACAGACACGCATTTTCAAATATTTAGTCTCTCGTAACAAAATCCTATGCTAGGGAACTGCTGTCCCCACCTGTGACACATAACTTGGCAGAAAAAAAGAGCTAAGACAGAATTAAACAGAATTGGAACTTCTGTACCCAGGAAGTTTAGGATGAAATACTTATAAGTGATGTACAATAGCATTACAGAATTGACCAGTTGGGCAGAATGGAACCACTGTCAGAATTCAGAGGTTCCCTGATGGAGGTAGGGATAGTGGCTATGGAAGAATGGCATGAGGCAGACTCAATGGGGGACTCAGATCGAGACTTGGGCAATGGTTACTTATCAAGACAAGAGTACCTAGGAAGGAGCACTCCTCCTAAAAGTCAAAGAGTACACACACACACACAGGGAATCATAACCAGGACACCAACTATTCCCTGTCTCTTTGGAATCATTTTTTCCAGGATGTTGAAGGCAATTCTCAGAGAACCCGAAATATCTTTAAAAATATCCAAACACTACAACCTATAGTGGCATTTTAAATTATAAAAAACATACTAAACTCACTAATTTTTAGATTGACGTTTTCCCCTCACTACATAGGCAGTTCAGGAGAAAGGACCAGAATGCTGCTGACAAAGCGAATACAGCACACATTCTTTGCATATACAAGGAAATTAAATGAAACTCCTGTGTGGCATGCATGGTAGCACGTTGGGTTGTTTGCTGTGTCTGGCCTGCCTGATTTCAAAGTCTCTACGCTTGACAACTGTAGTGATACTTCATTTGTATTTAATAAATAAAGCTTACCTGAAGATCAGAATGCAAAGTAGCCACACTAGTCAGCCATAAAGACCAGGTGGTAGTGATGCATGCCTTTAATACCAACAATAGAAAGGAATATAAGACAGGATCACACAGGAACTCATGCTCTTTTGATCTGAAGATTTCATAGAGGTAAGAGTTCTCTAGTGGCTTGTCTGCTTTGCTTTTTTGATATTCAGGTTTAAACCCCTGTATCTGTCTCTGGGTTTTTATTACTCATGCTACAGACACCAAAGCACAGTGACTTCTTAACAGACATTCCAAAAGAGAAAAGAATCTCAAGTCAAGAACTATAGGTCCAACATGGGACATAGAAGACATGTCATGTCAGTAGACTTATAGATAGAAGCATGAGGCTGGAAGAACACAGGTCACAGGCTATGCCATTAGATACACTCATACAGAAACATCAGCTAGAGAAAGATGTGCTGAGATTCCTGAGGCAGGAGGAGGTTCAGTCCAGCTCCTGGAAGTCTTTAGTGGACAAGGTTCTGGAGACGCCAACAGGGAAGCCTGAGTATCTCCAGTGGTGGGTGTCTCCAGAGCAGGCATACTGGTAGAGAATCCAATCCCCAAGCAGCATAAGCACTGGTGTCACTGCTCCCCTGATGGATCCAGAAGCACTCTCTCAGTTCCCTACACTAACACTGATCTGTCAATCATGCAGTAAATGGGCAATCTTGAACACCAAGGTTCCTTTTGCCTTCGTGAGAACTATATGAACAAGCTGTATACGATCTTTAAAGACCCATGCTTCTCATACTCCAAAACATCTTCCTACCCATTAACTAAAATCATTGTGATACATAAAATTCTTCAGCCTATAAGAATTCTAAAATATACTCAGAAAGATTAATTTAACATGTATTTTTGGAAAATCACACTAAAATATAATGAACAAGCATAACAATTTATCAAGTTCTACTTTTATTTATTGTAAAAAGACAGGATAAGTGTGAGAATTCTACAGAGAAAACAACTATTAAGAAAAGGACTATTTCTCTGTGTGGTGGTGGCACTTGGGAGGCAGAGGCATGTGGATTTCCATGACTTTGAGGCCAGTCTGGTCTACAAGAGCTAGTTCCAGGACAGGCTTGGACAGGCTCCAAAACTACAGAGAAGCCCTGTCTCGAAAAAATAAAAACAACAATGAAACAAAAAAAAAGGAAGGAAGGAAGGAAGGAAGGAAGGAAGGAAGGAAGGAAGGAAGGAAGGGCAAGAGAGAAAGCAAGGAAGGAAGGAAGGAAGGAAGGAAGGAAGGAAGGAAGGAAGGAAGGAAGGAAGGAAGGAAGGAAGGAAGGAAGAAACTATTTTTACCACCATTCTTTTAGTACCAAGGTTATTCCCGAATTTACTTTCACTTGAATCAAAAAGAAAAGAAGCCATCACAATCATGCCTTCTCATCTCTGCTTTACTTGGTTGGCTAGATTTGATCATTATGGCCGGATCTCACTATCCAAAGGAAAATTCATCTCTCAAACTCCCATTGTGTTTGAAACCAATCCTTTAACTTCCTCTTGTAACTCCGCTTAGCATAACATGTCTTTCAGAAAGCTGCAAGGTAGTAAATCTCAGGTTTGCACTGAGTGGAAGCCTTGCAATGGTACAGTGGCCAGTGTTTCTCAGAGAGACTGCACTTAGACTGAAGGATCTTGCCAGAAATGTCTATGGGATTCAACTCATTTCTTTCCAGAGGGGAAAAATACAAAGAAATTCAAAACCAGTTGGAGAAGTTTGTCTTTCCAGTAGCTGGGATGTGTCTGCAGATGAGAAAGCAACACAGAATTTTCCTTTTGATGTGCAGATCCCATCTGTCACTCGTTTCGTGCTGGGCAACACGTTCCCCATGGGGCTGAGTGTCTCGGTTGCCCTGCCAAGCTCTCTTGCTTACCTGGACTTACAACCAGAAAAACAGAGAGAATATAGTTGTCGTTAAAATACTGTAGCCACAAGGTACTAACACTGACTTTTAAACGAGATCCTTAATAAACATAAATTTATACTATTTCTGTGTTGAAGAACAATTATGCATTATATTATGTTAATCACATCTCATTAAGTTTATTTAATTAACATATCTAATTTGCATGTTTAAGATATTGGTATATGATACATTTCATCATCTGAAGTTTCATTTATTTCTCCTCTATTTTAACATTATAATTTTATATAAGATATTTTAATGAAATACTTACATAATACAAAAATAGAGAAAAGTGGAATTTTTTTCTTTTTATAGTTTTTTTTATTTTTTAAAAAATTACTTTTCATTTTACATACCAAACCCAGTTATTCCTCCCTTCCCTTCCCACCCTCATCTTTCCCCTTTCCATTCCTCATTGACTCCTCAGTGGGGTAAGACTTTCCTTAGGGAGTCAACAAGGTCTGGCATACCAACTTGTGGCAGAACCAAGCCCCTCCCACAGTGTCAAGGCTGAGCAAGGTATGCAACCAGAGGTAATGGGCTCTAAAAGCCAGTTCATGCTCCTGGGAGAGATCCTGATGTGACTGCCAGACCCCCAACAGATCAACCTATATAACAGCCACCCACCTTCAGAGGGTCTAGTTTAGGTCCCATGAAGGTTCTCCAGCTGTCGGTTCATCGTCCACAAGCTCCCAATAGCTCAAATCAGCTGTCTCTGTGGTTTTTCCCATCATGCTCTTGACTCCACTTGTTCATATGATTTCCATTTATGCATGTTTCCGTTTTTATGGCAATATCAAGTTGTTTTTATTACTGTAGCTCTATAGTAGAACTTAAAGTTAGGGATGATAATACCTCTGGAAGTTCCTTTTTTGTACAGAATTGGCTATCCTGGGTTTTTTTGGTTTGTTTGTTTGTTTTTCAATATAAAGTTGACTGTTGATTTTTCAAGGTTTGTGAAGAAGTGTGTTGGGATTTTGATGGGGATAGCATTGAATCTGTAGATTGCTTTTGGTAAGATTGCTACTTTTACTATGTTAATCCTATCTAACCAAGATCATGGGAGAGCTTTCCAGTTTCTGATACTGTCTTTAATTTCTTTCTTAAAAGGTTTTCTTCAAAGACCTGTCATACAGTCTTTCACTTGTTTGGTTAGAGTTACCCAAAGATATTTTAAGTTATTTGTGGCTTTTGTAAAGGGTGATGTTTCATTTATTTCTTTCTCAGCCCATTTATCATTTATATATAGGAGGGTTACTGTTTTTTTTTTTTTTTTTTAGTTAATCTTGTATTTTGCCACATTATTGAAGGTATTTGTCAGCTGTAGGAGTTCCCTGGTAGAATTTTTGTGGCCACTTATGTATACTATCATATTTTCTGCAAACAGTAGAAATTTGACTTCTCCCCTTCCAATTTGTATCCCCTTGATCTCCTTTTGTTTTCTGATTGCTCTAGCTAAATCTTTGAGTACTATATTAAATAGATATGGAGAAAGTGGACAGCCTAGTCTTGTTCCTGATTTTAGTGGAATAACTTTCAGTTTCTCTCTATTTAGTTTGATGTTGGCTGGTTGGCTTGCTGTATCTTGCCTTTATGTTTATGTATGTTCCTCTGACCTTTCCAATACCTTTATCATGAAGGGGTGTTGGATTTTATCAATGGCTTTCCAAATATCTAATTAGATGATCATATGTGGTTTTTTCTTCAGTTTATTTATATGGTAGATTATATTGACAGATTTTTATATGTTGAACCATCCCTGAATCTCTGGGATGAAGCCAACTCAATCATGGTGGATGAATTTTGATGTGTTCTTGGATTCGGTTTGCCAGTGTTTTATTGAGTATTGTTGCATCAATGTTTATGAGAGAGATTGGTCTGTAAATCTCTTGCTTAGTTGCATGTCTGTGTGGCTTGGGTATCAGATAACTGTAAGCTCATAAAAAGAGTTTGACAATATTTCTTCTGCTTCTATTTTGTGGAACAACTTGACAAGTATTGATACTAGCACTTTTTAAAATTCTGGTAATCCGGGCAGTGGTGGCACACGCCTTTAATCCCAGAACTTGGGGGGGGGGGGGGTAGAGGCAGGCAGATCTCTGGGAGTTCGAGGCCAGCCTGGTCTACAAAAGCTAGTTCTGGGACAGGCTCCAAAGCTACAGAGAAACCCTGCCTCGAAAACACCTAAATAAATAAATAAATAAATAAATAAATAAATAAATAAATAAAATTCTGGTAGATAATTTCAAATAAATATTTTAATAAAATAATTATATAATGCAAAAATAGAAAAAGGTGGATTTTATGTATATACATTTATGAGAATCCTGAATATAGTAGCCACCCAAATCAATTCTTAAGGAATAAATTCATACTAGGTACTTTGCCTTCTTTATAGCCATTTTCCACATTTCTGGAGACTTTCTAATGGATCCTCATAATAAAAAGAGATGTAACTTCCAGATTTGTAAAATTGTTTTCTAACTTAGAAATAATGCACCTAGTTTTTTGTTTGTTTGTTTTGTTTTTATTTTTAAAAACATTCAACCTATTCAATATGTGGGCATGGCCTGCGAATAAGGTAAGAAAATCATGTCTGAATGCCTTACCCTGAATATGACTCTTCCAAAATGTGTGTGTGTATCAACTGTTTCCCAAGGTGCTGCTTGCAGGCATTGGCAATATTACCTAGAATTACTAAAATGCTTACTTGAGCATTATGTAAATCATATGCCAATGCATTATTCAGTTATGCGGTGAATGGAAACGCTGCATGCCACATTATGGTTTTGCGAAATAGCTGCAGACCTTATTGTAAATGAGATCAGGAGTACCATTCTTAAATACTTTCGAGCCTACTGTTATTTTTGTTTGTTTGTTTTTTATCTTAGAGGCTCTCTGCACCCACTATAGGTCATATTGCTTCTCATAAACTGAAAGCTAAGAAAGTAACTAATAGTTCCATGCAAGTTTTGCTGTTAAAATAAGGTGGGTTTTTTTTCCTAAAATATAGTTGCTACTTATATTTTATGATTTTTATGCCCGGCAACAAAGTTGTAATGAAATGATTATTAAATTTAAAATGTGCTTTTCTTTTTATGGGAACAATCTACCATTCTCCCTACCAATAAGAGTCATATATTGAAATAAATGAAAAACTATTACAAAGTAATCTGTCATTGTTCATTTTGATGCAATTCATTTAAAAGAATTCAAAGGCTTGATTTAATTATAATATTTTTACAGGTTTAGGAATATTTCTTAAATAAGACATATGTTTAACATAGAAAAAGATATTAAAATAGTTGCATAAAATTTACCTCCATTTAAAATAAACAGTTAACAACCAGTTGAGTATTGTTATTACAACTCTCTTGAAACACTATAGCCTTTTCTCCCTTTACTTTTATGTTTATGTTTTAGGAAGACCAAGAAAAGTTCCTAATGAGTTCATCTTTGATTCTTGGTTATTATGAGCTATCAAAGAAATAAAATATAAATACACAAAGAAACTTATTAGCACTTTCCAAATATCTTAGTGACAAATGTGTGCACTGACCATAGCAGTAAGGCCTGGCAGAGCCAATGTGAGAACAGATGATGTAACAAAGTTCTCATTACAACACTGTTTCTTGTTCCTGGAATAGCTACTAGGTTCCTCTGAAAGAGAGCTGTTCCTGAGAATAAGAAATAGTTACCGTACAGCCAGCACAGAAAATACAGTAGCAGCTGAATCCAGATGGCTTCAGGGTGAGGCAAAAACACAGGCTGAAAGAAATATTCACCATCTTTCCTTAGATCCTATCTTCAACCATTAAATCATTCGGAGCTTCTGGCCATACCTTAGAGTGTCTCTCATTAATGATCTTTATTTTTTTCTGCAATTAAACTGAGTAAACAGCCAATTAATTCCCCTGAGCTGAACTTGTGTTTGTTCTGCAGAGCTGTGCATGTTGGCAAAGTGTGGAATTCCTGAGACACTTCACGTTATCTACTTGACTTTCATAAAACCAAGTACAAGCATGCATCTGTCTAAAATTCTGATAGACTCCTTCACAGTATCAGCTTTATCTGAGACATTAGAATAGTAAAATAACATTTGCTTAGTAAAGTGAAGATTAAACAGGACAGAGAGCATGTGGTGTACATACTCAATCACTGTCAGGTGTCTCTTCTCCTCCCCAAGACAAATATGAGCACAAGAGGCAGTCTAGTATCACAAGGCCCAACCCATAACACCCCATGTATGAGTATTGATGGTTGCTTTGTATTGCCTAATAATGTGGAAAAAGTAGGGAAGACATTGCACCAAAAGGCACTGTAGTTTCATGGTTGGATTTTAGTTAGACTGACAACAGTCTTTGGTGAAATTATATGAAATCTCTGAAGAAATGATCCGAGGATGAAACTTCATTGGTCTGCCTTATAGAGTTGTAAATAGCAATAATTCTTAATGTTAAGATAATTTTTTGAATGTTTCTCATATTTTAAATGTGATTCCATGTTTCTCTTTTACATTTTATAATTCTGCATTTATTTCTGGGGGATAAAATTGCTCCTGTAAAAACAAAATGGATGCAATGACATCAATCCTAGTACCTGACTTAAGTCAGCCTCAGAAAGACACACATTGTATATTCTCTTGTTGGAGCAGTTCCCAGATTTTTATATAAATACATAAAATTGCTTAAGAATATATGACCTGAAAGTAGAAATCACATGTCTTTGACAGGAGAAAGAGGACTAACAGGGAAGAAAGGTATGAGTAAAGGGAGCTTGAGAAGACAATCATGTTAGCAACATGTCAACATATGACATATACTTGTACAAAACCTTTAAAAAATTAATAAAATAAATGTAAACATAGATGCTCCTGTAAAACAGATGTCACACCTAATCTATGACGAAGTATTCTAAGAACAAATATAACTTTAAATAACATTCTTATTTATTTAGAACCAATTTTTAGCCTACTTGTAGAAACAGAAAAATCTCTGCTCTCTCATCTAAAATCCGTTTTCACACTTAATTTTTGAAGTTTCTTATTTCTCTTGTTTTACAAGAAAAATGCAGAAGGATGAAGGTGGCTAGGCTGGTAAAGTGCTAGCCACACAAGCAAGAGGACTGCATTCGGTGACCAGTACCCACACATGAGCCTTGTTATAGTGAACATGAAATGGAGAATGTTTTCCCATATCAGACACCCTCGATGATCTAAACTGAGACGGATTCTTTCTGTTAATGTTCTTTATCTGCATCCGTAAGTATCTTTCTAGAAGGGTAAATGAGCTCAGGAAAGTCAAAGACCTCAAGACATAAGGTAACCTACATCAGCTTTAGGAGAATAGAGGGGAATGTCGGGAGAATGGAGAGACTGCCTTTTGCATAAAGGGGAGCAGGTTTCAGACTTAAAGGCTGGTCTATGGAGCTCAGTTCAGCAAGTCGCCATTGGTGAACAACTAACTGAGCCATCCGCTGGAACATGGCAACAGAGCATATTTGCCTAGTGGAGCAAGTAACCAGGAGTTTAGGGAAAAGCGCAATTTAGAATGAAAAGCAAAAGCAAAGATCAATGCATGGAGGAACCCTTGAGCTTTGGTTCTGAAATACATCCAAGTAGAAGATGCCTTAAACCCAAGCACATTTTAATGATAAGGTAACAATGACAGTGACAATCTAATGAATTTCTTAATTTGATGTCATAATGATTGGAGTCATGGTGTAGGACCAAGGCGATTTGGTAAGTGTCCACAGTCTTGATTATTTCCAGCATCAGGGGATGGTTGATGCTGGAGTTCCAATGAACTATGGCTGCTCTACACAGTAGTTCTTGACACAAAGTGTGTTCACATATGACCTGTTGTAAAATCAACACCAAATCATCCATATCAGACTCACAGGGCTCCTTTAGACCCAGGCAGAAACGGTTTAACTGGCCATCTATGCAGTAGTGTGGAGTTCTAGCAAAGAGTCAAATGATCAACTTTTAGTTTTCAGTATAATATTGTATCTAAGGGTAAAACTAAAATTACCTGGGTTAGTTTGAAGAGTTGAAATAGACACTAATTTTTTTTCTTTTAAAACTAGTGCAGGTTGGTAATGGGTGTAAGATGTCAGGATTGAGTATAAATTACATATTGTCAATAAAACTATGAACTTTATAGACTGATTTTAAAAATAGCTTATACACAATACATAGTATCTGGCCCGATAAACCACAAAGACATAAGATATTTGTTTTTAATCTATGCTGTCTCTCTTCTTTTAATAAAACATAGTCAAAGCTGGTATAAAGTTTCTCTATAATGAAGACTGATCCAAATACTTGCGACATGATTACTGACAGAGTTTCAGCAATAACAATGAATAGCCACATAAACCTTGTAACTTTGCTTTGTTTAAATTTTTACTTATTTGTTTGTTTTGTTTTGTTTTCGTTTGTTTTTAAGGAATCTCAAACTTGACATTCAAACTTCTTGGCAAAGATGCCAAGCCAATTACCACAAAAATTCACCTGCAACATCCATAGATTTGATTGAATATTTCTCTTCTTCAGATTGCCAGAATAATTCTGGCAATCCTGTGTTTATTAGGAAACAAAATTTCTTAGTCATCTGGGAGGTTGGGAAATATGTAAGTCAGGGACTGGGGAAGCTTTTTCAAGCAGATTTTGAAAATATCTATTACATAAAAACCACAGCAGTTTCTTACAATATCTGGTCTACAATGGCTTTGTGCATCACTCCCAAATATAGCATTGCATAGATGTCTTGGAATATAACCAATATTTCCAATTATATTGGAAACTATTTGTTTTTTTCCTTCCTTCCCTCTTTCCTTCCTTCATTCCTTTCTTTCATCATTAGTTCCTTCCTCCCTATATTCATTCATTCACTCATTCATTCAATCTTTTCTTTAATTTATCTTTCTGTGTCAGCCTCAAGACTTTGCACACAATGCACAAACATTTTACTACTGAGCACTGTTTCTATCGAATATTTTTAAATTGCTGAAATTACAGCTATTGTTTGATAACCAGCAAAGGAACACCAGAAGACATAAACACAAGGGACAGAGACATAGTCTAGGAACCTTATACCAGTTCTTGAATATTACAATAAGAATATTTTATCCATATAAACACAACAGGAAAGGTTAAATAAAAGGTTTATGGTCTTTTATAATCTTCTGGGTGTTCCTAAGGTCAGTATTAGATTATATTTCCTTTAGAAATTCAGTTAGAGGAAACAAATGTCATGTCAGGAGGTTCAAATACTGAGAAAGGATTATAAATCTCTAAGAAATAATACTTTGAGTAACTACCCAAAGTGACAGTGAAATGGCCAATATAGGTAGTTTTCTAAGACGTCTTCTACTTTTAGAGAAT
This sequence comes from Alexandromys fortis, assembly GCF_014885135.2. Taxonomy (NCBI): domain Eukaryota; kingdom Metazoa; phylum Chordata; class Mammalia; order Rodentia; family Cricetidae; genus Alexandromys; species Alexandromys fortis. The sequence goes on along the minus strand of NW_026068069.1, from coordinate 358,032 downwards.
CAATGTTATGAGAGAGTCAACATAAATCATGGAGAATTGTTCAGACGAATCACAGAATCTGGATGGATTATTAGGCAAAGGAAAAAATTGTATTACTATTTCCTATTAAGAGCAAAACGAAGAAAATGTATTATTTTAACATAAAGTGATACTTGCTTTGCATTAGCATGCTACTTCATTACAAGGAAGTCTATTGTCCACTCTCTGATACTCTTAATTATTATATTCTCCTAAGAGTAAAGAGTGCAGATATTAATGTCATATTCCATTTACCATCAGGATTTGTTAGTCCACTTTAAGTTACCCTTAACACTGAACAAAGCTCAATGTTAACTCAAAGTTTCAAGTTCTGTGTACCAATGAAAATCAGAGAAAGCGAGGCTATGAGAGGGAATGAGAAGGGTCCATGGGAGAGGCTGAAGACACGAAGGAAGAGCTGAAAGAAGGGAAGGGAAGGGGAAAGCGATGCGATCATTTTTAACTAAGGAACTACAGAAGTCAAAACTCCACACCTCAAAATTAGAACCTCATATAATGGGTTTTGCCTTTCCCAAGACACAAAACATGGTTCACACTCTTACTCCATCCCCTAAAAGGCGTTTCAATCACTCATCGCTCAATAGTTACCCGTTCGGCCCCTGTTTACACATAAGCAAACCATGCCACAACATTCTCAAATGCCGTGATTCCATTGAGGAGTGGGCATCAGGAATGATGCTGGAAGGCACACCTATGCAAGTGTGTGAAGTTAGAACACCACACAGGGTCTTGCCAGTCAGGTTATAATTTATCTATGAATCCCTAATAGAAAATACAAATGGTATCCTACTCATTTTAATGTATATTTTCAGTTATAAATGTTATTAAATTTTAATGTGTGTGAGCTTTTTTTATTATGCATAGTAGGAGAATGTCCAATAAATAGATGTTTTAGTTTTTTTAAAGATTTCTTTTTAATTATGTATATATTTGCAGGTCTGTTTAGGGGTGTTATTGGTCCTGAAAAGGACAGGATTCCCTGTAGCTAGAGTTATAGGTGTTGGTGAGCTGGATCCTGAAAACCTAAACCAGGTCTTCTTTAAGAGCAAGAAACACTCATCCTCTGAACCAGCTCTCTAGTCCTAAATGCATATTTTAAAATTCCAATTAGTGTACTTCCTTAGCCTAGGCCTTAGGGCTGTAGACTTACAGTTTTGAACATAATTGAACCTTCATTGAATTTTATTTTATTTTATTACCAATGGGGGAAAACATGTTTTCATTCTATTTTATTTCCTTACATCTTATTCATGACATTTAATTTGTGTCACATAATTCTGAGTGACTGTTTAGGGCAGTCTCCTCTACTACTTTGATGCCCTGTGTGATGACATTTTTTTTTGATTCCTTGAACTGTGGACCAAACATGATGGCATTTTTATTAATTTGTCTATCTTTTTTTTAGTTATATTATATAATGTTTCATAAGACCATTTCATTCAAGTGCATGATGTATTTTGAGCACATTTCTCCCAATACTCTGCAAGTTTCTCGTTTCTCATACCTCATACAAGTCATAGATACTGAAACATATTCTTCAGGGAAAATATAAACCAGAAGGAAATGAATAATATGGTATCTAAAAGCAAGGAAAAAATAAGCCATTTCAAAAATTTCTCTAAAAGATCAAGCCTTTTGGCTTGTTTTGCTTTGCTTTTGAGACAGAATGCTACAATGTAGCCTAAACTGACCTTGAATTCACAATCTTCCTGTTTCAGCTTTTTCAGTACTGGTAACACAAGTGTGGCTGGCTTCCAAGCAAGTACATTTGTAAATAGTAAGAAGAAGGTGGAACTACATTGGCACATTATGGTTTTTATATCTCAATGTTTTACTTAGAGTTGACTTTAAAATAAACTTTTCATTTGTGTGGGGGGTATGTATTGTGATGTGTATGTGTGTGATATACGTGTGTGTGGTATATGATTGTATGTGTATGTGTGCATGTATGTGGTGTGAGAGTGTGGTGTGTGTGTGTGAGTATGTGTCAGTGTGTCTGGGTATGTCTGTGAATGGGGGGCAGGAGGGCTGAGTACATGAGTTTGTGTGTGAACGTGTGTGTGTGTGTGCATGTGATATGTGAGTGTGTGTGAGTTATGTGTTTCTGTGAGTGCATGAACATGTACATAAAGAAAATTTACAACTTCTAACATGAAAATAAAAGTACATATTACCAGATGTTTTAGATTATTTTATGTGTAAGAGTGTTTGCCTTTGTGTATTCATGTGGTTTTGGTGCTTATGGACATGATATCAGATCCCCTGGAACTGGAGATGCAGATGGTTTTAAGTCATCTGGGTGCCAGGAATCTAAACCAGAAACTCTGCATGGACAATGAGTGCTCTTAACTGCTAAGCCATTTCTCCAGCCCATTCCAAGATTTTATTTCAGACAAATCTCATGTGAATAAATTTAAAAATCCAAGAGATTCCTTTGGTGAGAAAAGAAAATATATTTTTAGAAATAAGTAATCATTCCTTTACATAACAACCAGTCTGGGCTGCTGATGGGCATAGCACATGGACAAATGATTTCTCACAGGCTTGGCCAGGATCCTCCTAAGACTGAGATGCCACTGCACAGAATGTCTTGCAGAAATTTCCATGTGGCTTCATGAAATGAAATAATGCCTTAAACATTTTAATTTATATCCCCAAATACAATGAATGCATTCAAGAGAGATAATGTGGTTTCACAATATGCCCAAGATGGATGTCACTAAGTCTTATTTATGAAAGTAAATGAAAATATGACTTGCAAAGTTTGGATTGCTGCTATCACTCTAACACAACAGCAAATCTCATGTGTAGTAGTTAGATCTTGAGGCAGAATGCTTCTCATGAATGAAGAGAAAGTAGAACAGAAGGAAAAAAAGATGCCAATGGAGACCAGCGTTTCCAGAGCCTCTCGGTAACAGCAGGATTGAAGGGCAAGGCCTTCAGATTTATCCTAGTAGTTAACTACAGGAGTGAAATCCTCAGAAAAGCTCGCTTCACCACACCAATGGCCCCTGCAGAATTTCTGCCTGACTAGGGCATTTCATGCAGGTACCAAAGCAAGTCAGGTTGCAAGACAAAGCATAGTCCCAATTTCAACCATTTCAGATTACGTCCTCTGGACCAATGGAAGCCCAGTGTGCTCACACATTCAAGAATGGGTCAGAACTGGGTAGTTGATTCCTAGATCTTCGCACAATGCCGGAAGAAAATAGGCACTAAATATAAGCTGGAATGAATTTCTGCTTCAGACACAAGAGCCTATCGCATCCCTCTGACGGACTTAACACCATCTGCTTTTTCAACGTTGGGCTTGATCATGCCTACCCAACACCCAGGGATTACTGGTATCTCAGACATAGCTACATTAGTGCAAAGCTTGTGCATAATAGAAAACAAGTCAATCACAACTATTTTTTCCTATATCTGCTATCTTCAATGTCCTTACTATGACAAAGAATCTTTCCGCTCCAGTGTTAGCCCTAAACTGATGCCTTCTTTCTCAAAGAAAAATTTTGCTTCAGAAAGTTATTGGGATGTCTTAGTTGGTAGAGTTGCTTACCAAGCAAACAGGTGGACTTTAGCACCCACGTAATACCCCAAGAATAGAAACACATACCTGCAATCCCAGTGCTGGGAAGAGAAAGAAGAGGATCCCTGGAAGTCTCCAAACAACTGGACTAAGTGGATCATGAAGCCTCAAGTTAAGTGAACTATGCTCACTCAAAAAAGAAGATGAAGTGATCAAGAAAGACAGCCATACCAATCTATGGCCTTTGCATACACATCTGTGTGCATGTATACCCACTCATGTGTAAAAACACAGTCAGAGAAATAAAATCTGTTCATTTGTTTTTAACTTTTCTTTAGATAAAAATACTACCTTAATGTGTATACATATATTCATGGCATCATCACCAAAACCAAAACATATCTAGAATTTACAAAAGTATTACTGTTCATTTCTGTTCGTGTGTTTGTGTATGTGTGTGTGTGTGTGTGTGAATTTGTGTGTGCATGTCTGTAGGAAAAATTTTTGAGGTTATTTTGTTCTTAAGAATATGTTAGGTATCTGTGGTTTAGAAAGTCAATTATATCTTAACAAGGCCTAAGATAATAAAGTTTAAATTTTACATGTCAGATGAATGCTATATCATGCTAAGTAACAGTTAATTTACAATCTGATATAAACACTTTATCCCAAATTGGCAGGGATTCCCTGGCCATCCCAAGATGTATAGAAATGAGGAATGAGAGCAACCATCTAAACTTGCAGTCTAAGTGGATCTGAACTAGACTCAACATATTTCTGTGAAATGTTGAATATTTTTAGTCCCAGAGGTCTCGTCTTACAAACAATGAGAAAATTGCATTTCACATAATATAAAAGACAGCATAGCACATGGTGCCAAAGATTTTATGAAGTCCCTGATCACTTCCATTAATGTGCTGTCTGAGTGAGGGGGAAATCTAAGGCAAATAAAACTACAAAACTCGGGAATTAGGAGTAAAGGCTACGGAAGTAAAGAGTCCAGAGGTGTAGCTGGGAGATGGAACTTGGGATAATCTGCTAAAGATTCATGGCAGAAGGAAAATCTAAGTAGGTGCATGATGATGAAGCACTCGTGTGGCCACCAAAGAATGCAGAGACATAAAAACAAATTGCCTGTCCCCAGGAAGAGACTAGAAACTAATCAAATGGGCAGAAGACTTTGGAAGGAAGAGAAAGAAAGAAATACTAAGTCATAAAAAACTAAGGAGACAAATTTTCCTTGGGGGAATGAGTCATGGTGCTTACCAGGCATATTTAGTTTCTTGAAGGAAAGGATTTTATTGCTGAAGGCTGACTGCCTTAAGAAGTAAGCAGAAAGTTGGTTAAGGACACTGTTTTCTATTTTTAGTATGCAAGATTGCAAGTTTTTACATAATTCTGACTTTGCATGAACACCCTACAGATTGAATTTTATTTATTGGCTATGTTCTAAGGATTGGAATTTGATATATGAATAATTTATAAATGTCCTAACATGATAATTAATGTCTCCTCACAGTTTACAAAAGTTATCTAATCCTAGAATTTGGCTTAAATCAAAACATTTGCCTGGAAACCCCTTAGTATGGAATATTCTAGGATATATTCCAAGAACAACCAGTTTTCATTATATTCTCCAAGTTTTATGTGATAAATTTAAGTTTAGAAAATTCTTAAACCATATATAAGTAATATATATGTATATATATTCACATAATATATTACAGAAAAGAAAATACAACACTTATCCTCACAAGGACCAATATTGAAGATTAAATTACATTTTCCTTTTTACCAAATCTTGTACTCATACTTTATTTATTGTAATATATTTTATATTTTTATTTACTTTTATGAAATGTTAAGAATATGAACCCACACATTCAGTGGGAAACAATACAAGGTTTGTGTCTTATCATTTCAAAGTTGGCATGCCTGCCATAGCTTTACAAAGTTAGGACATTTCTGACCTGCTCACTTGGCCATCTCCCTAAACTCACATAGAATGTTATTCTTCATGGTTCAACATTTGTATGTTACTCACATTAATTTATTAAAAGACTTAATAACCTAAATTACTTTATGGAAGGAGGGAAAGACCTGACAGAGCATCCTTCAATATATGCATAACAATAATGGAGTCACTTATAATAAGGAGACTGTTTTTTTGTTTGTTTTATTTTGTTTTGTTTTCCAACTGCCCAGACTCCTAAATTAATCACACAGTATTATTTAAATAATCACACTGTATTATTTAAATTACTGCTTGGCCAATTAAATCTAGCTTTTTATTGGCTAACTCTTACATCTTAATTTAACTCATTTCTATTAATCTGTGTATCGCCACATGGCTGTGGCTTACCAGGTAAAGTTACATCTGGCTCCAGCGGGGTTACATGGCTTCTTTCTCTGACTCTGCCTCCTTTCTCCCAGCATTCTGTTTAGTTCCCCCATCTCTGTTCCCTTATAGCTCTGCTATAGGCCCAAAGCAGTTACTTTATTTAACCAGTGATATTCACAGCATACAAAGGGAAATCCCACATCAGTCATTGGGTAAGGCAGAACATTTACAGTTTACCTTATGAAAAAACCTTGACTAGAGATACTAAGTAAAGTTCTACAAATATTTATTTTCATGATAATTCTTTTTCATTTCAAAATCTTCCCTTACAGAATTAGGGTTAACTCCAAACTAAATCCAAAGAATTAATTTAAGAATAATATGGATTCTACACTAGGACAGCAATGATTGATATATCAACAGCTGTGCTATATAATCACAGTTACTGTACAGATACCTGACATGTTGAAGGAAGATGAATGGATGAATTGACATCAAAATAAGCAGAAGGAGAATTGGGGGGGGGAGAGAAAATATGCAAAAATGGAATGGGAAGATAAATTAAAATCTAGGAATGTGGCAACCTGCAGTAGAACAAACCAATAATTCCAACACTAAAGAGAATGACAAATGCCCAAAAATATATACTGGAATAAGGGAACCTCTTCAAAATATGGTGGTAGAGAACTGAATATCTCTATATAAATAAAACTATATCCTTAAATCTTACTATGCACAAAAATCAAATGCAAATGGATCAAACATCCTAATGCAAGACCCTAAATTCTGAAACTATTAGAGGAGAAACAGGCAAAACATCTTAAACACTAACAGGCAAAAGTTTTCTAAATAGGGCTCTAATCTCTCAAGAAATTAGGTCAACAGTTAGCTAGTGGGGTGCCATGAAATTAAAAATCTTCAGCACAACAAAGGAAGCTGCTAATAAAAATAGAATGCAACAAAATCTGTTCCAGCTATACATCTGATAGAAGACGAATTACCAAAATAAACAAAGAACTCAATAAAATAAACAGCATGCAATCAAATGACCAAATCAATAAAACAGCTAATAAAATAGACAGTCTCAAAATACAAAATACAAGGGACCATTAAACATATGAAACAATAATCAGCCTCACTAGCTATCAGATTCCATCTCTCCCCAGTCAAACTGAACGTCTGTATAGAGGTTCCTCAAAGGTAGATCAAACATACGACACAACTAGAGCCCTCCATGGTGTTTATGTAAACGACTCCTGATCAACACACCAGTGATACTTGCACATCAATGTTCACTGAAGCACTAATCACAATGGCTAACTTGTAGAATCCATGTACGTATCCCCAAACAGAGGAATGCTTGAAGAAATTTGGTAAACAAAAAAAAAAAAGGATATTTTTTGTCATAAGGAAGAACAAAGTTGTGCCACTTTCAGGAAAATGTATGCAAGTTTAGATAACTGTATTTGCCTCAGGAAGATTATTAGTATATCTTTTCTTTTATGCATGATCCCCAGATCACATACAGATACACAAAATCATGTATGTATATATAACATGAAAGGAGAAGCAAGACTTCTAGGGAACAAAGAAGATTAACAGACAGTAGGAGAGTGAAAACAGGGAATATTGAGGGCATGAAGGGGAGCATACACAATGTACAATATGTATTTTTATGGAATGTCCTTAAGTAGAGCACAGTACACCATATACAATGATTATATATAATAAAATACCTTTAAAATAATAGATACATTTCAAAAAAACATCAGTGAAATAGAAAGAACAAGGTTTTAGTATACCTCCAATTTTTAATTTCATGAATGAAATTCTGGAACAAAAATAAGGATCCAGCAGCTTCCTTGGGGTGGGGCAAAGGTGGAAGGAAAGATATAAGTGCACTGGATAGGATCTCCCCCAAAGCTTATGTGCCTTTTCAGTGGTAATTAGGCATTTGGAGTCTGTGTGGTGAAATAATAGATTTGACAGTATATCTCATGATCTATTATTTATTTATTCACTTGGCTGCTGAGATTAAAGCCAAGTCCCTTGATGCATTCACAGGCTCTCATACAATCATTTGATTAGGTATCAATTAATATGCCATTAAACACATATTCTTTCTTTTCCTCCAACATTGCATGATATTACATCCTTTTAATTTTTTTCAGATCTTTCTAGTAATTTACACTGCTTGACAGTAATAAGCAATAATATAGAAGGCAGAAGTCAAAACTACATCTGATTTAACTCAATATATCCCAAAGCACAATTCATTTTCTTGTTAAAACATCAGAATTGTCAACAAGGAGGTGTCCTTTTTATAGTGACAGGATTTCAGTCACAGCGTGTGTTTCGAATCATATGAAATACTTTTGACATGTGTGCTTTGCTCCCATTGGAAAGACCTTGCCATGTGTCTAGTCATGAACTGGAGGTTTCTGGAAATCCTGCTGCAGAGAAGCCAGAGGGGGGGAAATGTAATGCTAACTCATTTGTTTTTAGGATAGGAAAAAAAGGGAAAGTGTAATAGAGTTGATAAATGGCTTCGAAATACTTAACCTGGATCCAGGGTTTTGTGGCCTATAAATCACCTCTCTTTACATTCAGAGCTCCCTCAGAAGGCATTACTCACAGAGGGCCGCTGTAAAGGTCAACTGTGAGTGTAAACACCAAGAATTTATCACACATGTTTATGCTTTTTTTCCCAGGGAAGCAATAATGGAGATAAGTCATTTTATCTCCGTATTTTGTCTTGAGCATCACAAGGTGATCTTGGCTCTTACATGTGAACAATATATGCATGGCCACACCTCACCTGAGTTCAGGACCAGCAAATAATGACAGAAACTTCATGTGGACAACAGTCACTTGGGCAGCTTCTTATTCTCACTGAGGGAAAAGAAGGAAGGGCCTACAAAGACAACAGTCTGTTTGTCTTTTCTCCAACGGAGACAGTATTTTTTTGGTTATTTTTAAATGGTTCTTTCATTTTATAAGGACAGGAACCCATAACTGTCCCAGGTCAGAGTTACCTGACATACTAAGTAGTCGATTAAGTGAAAATCACCCAGGGTTCAGTAATTGAGGCTGACATACTTATTCCAGTCAATCCTTCCTTCTAGGCTGAAGAAAAAAAGAGATGGTACAGGGAATGCTTAGTATATTAGACAATATTAGAGATTTTTTATATTAACCAAGTGAATAGATTTATAGACTATTTTAAACACAATTGACAACTTAATTCCTCCATAAAAAAACTCGAGTCTAATGACTCAAAATTTGACATACTTTCATATATGTATCCATTTCTAAAACAAATTACAGAAGAAAAGTTTATCTAAATGTACAACTGATTTATTTTAGGCATCATCAGTTTTCAAGTAGGAGATATGATTATGATTCTTGACACTATAGAATACTAGAGACTGGTTGCTAAAATGCCATGTAAATACTTTTAAAGGCACATGTGCCTTGTGCTGATATCTGATTGCTAGAGTTCTATGCTCAGCCACCTCTATAAAGGAAGCATAAGCAGAAAGAAAAGCAGATGCTGTTTCTACATGAATATTGGAATTCTTTCTATTGAGAGCCTGCAGTAATGAAATAAGGACCAGGATATTTTATAACTACCTGAAAAAGAATTGCCTGATGGGAAATTAGAGCACTGTGGCCTCAATTTCTCCCTAACATCCATGCAATGGAATAGACAGAGGGATGAAGTCTATTTCCAGGAGAGACACTATACATAAATAGTGAGTTAAGCCCTCCAGACTGACTAGATTGGTGAGAATTGAAGGGATGGAAATATACACCATGAGCCTGTACTTACAATATCTCCAGATAATCTATTTAAATGACCTCTTCCTCCAGGTTTTCATTACAGTTTTGAATGCTTACATAGTTTTATCTACAAATTACGGCAACAAAACTGTAGAAGGAAAACAGTTTCTAGGCTTGGGTGAAGACGAGTAGCTGGATGCAGAGCATGACTGTCCACGCCAAAGCACAGCCTGGGATGACTGACTCTGCAAACAGTGACATCCTAAGTTCAACACATTATGAATCTGACCTAAAACTGTAATTCGGTTTTGAAACAGTTGAAGAAAGGCCAAAGGAGCAGGGTATAAAGAACTCTGTATCCCCTCCACAGGCCAAGCAGTTTCTTTATTTTTTAACCAATGACCTTCCTCCATCAACTTTTAATGGGAAAGATGAGAGAAAATGTTTTAATACAATTTAGTAGTAATAGTAATGTAAGAAATCCATCTGTCTTTCAGTTTGGCCTGCCACAGTGTCTGTCATTATTTAGGCGTCTAGCTTGGGCATAATTAAAGCAATTTCAACTAACATGTATTAGAAAATGTTATTCTCCCTAAATGGTTTTCTGATCCTGACTTATTGAAAAATAGTGGCAAATAACTATCACTAAAATGGGAAAGCCAAAATCATTATGTAAGGATACATTATTCTTTACCAAAGATCACAAAAATATATAATAATAATAATATAGACAATTATCATGAATAATATAGACAATGTCCTTCTATTACAATGAAAAATATTATTTGTAGAAGTATCATTAGCACATAAAATGCTATTAGAATTGATTTTTATATTTTCCTTCATATTTTTCAGAACGATAATGTTAAAATTAAAGATGCCAAAATCTTTGGGAATTAAGTGCATTAACATTTAAGTATAAAATGTCCTTCTTAATTCATAATTAACCTAAAATCAGATGTATTCATTTTCAGTGCTTCAAGTTTCTGAGGTGACTTGAATTATGTATATTATAATCATAACCATTCTTAACCTTGTCATCTTATATAATAGTTTTGTTAGGTATTTTCCAAAACAGCATAACCCCTGTCCTTCATTCAAAATGCTGAAAGCCTCAAATCCCAAACAAAATCTAATCATGCTCAAACCACAAGGAAGAAAAAATAAATAAAACAGGCTTTGTCAAGCTATTCTAAAGGACAAAAAAAAAATATGATTACTTCAAGAGAGCCACTAGTCAAAATTCTTTGATATTTTTCCAAATACTTATATGTGTGTGGAAAAACAATAACAGGTAGGAAAGGTACTGGGGGACAGAAGTCAACAGAAGGTCTAGGTAATGTGAAGCTGAAAGTGTAGTGGATGAAAAGACCAAGTAGATACAGCATGTTATTTCACATACATTTTCCCTTTTCATTTTTGAAACTGTATTTTAATTATAACATTTCTCTCTTCCTTTTCCTACATCCAAACCCTCCCATAGAGCCCTCACCACTGTCCTTTATATGTATAGTCTCTCTTCTTCATCAGTTGTCATTGTATGCATCTATGCATTTGTTTTTGCTTTGTTTATTGTTTTTATTGAGCTATACATTTTCTCTGCTCTCCTCCCTACCTCCCCCTCCCCTTCTACCCTCTCCAATAATCCCCACACTCCCAATTTACTCAGGTGATCTTGTCCTTTTCTACTCCCCATGAAGATTAGATCCATGTATGTCTCTCTTAGGGTCATCTTTGTTGTCTAGGTTCTCTAGGGTTGTGGACTGTAGGCTAGTTATCCTTTGCTTTCTATCTAGAAGCCACGTATGAATGAGTACATAATATGTTTGTCTTTCTAGGTCTGGGTTAGCTCACTCGATTTGTTTTTTAATCCATCTATTTGCCTGCTTATTGCAAGATGTATTTTTTTTTACTGCTCTGTAGTACTCTATTGTGTTAAAAGTACCACATTTTCTTTATCCATTCTTCAGTTGAGAGGCATCTAGGTTGTTTCCAGATTCTGGCTTTTACAAATAATAATGCTATGAACAAAGTTATGACAACTTATGCTGGAAAGAATATGGGGTAAGGGGAATAATCCTCCATTGCTGGTTGGAGTGTAATCTTGTACGACCACTTTGGAAATCAGTATGGTGATTTCTCCTAAAATTAGGAAACAATCTACCTCAAGAGACAGCAATATCGCTTTTGGGTATATGTCCAAAAGATGCTCAGTCATACCACAAGAGCATATATGTCTTTGTATATGCACAAATATTCCCAAATATAATCTGTTGAACCCATATAATGTTATTTATATGTATGTTTTTAGAGCTGATCACTTGCACTAGACAATCAATTGGGCTACTCCTCCCTGGGGTGGGCCACCTCTTCTACTTTCAGCCTTACTCAATTGCCTGTAGTTCTTTGTGTGGGGTTGAGGCTTTATGGGCTTTTCCCCCACGCAGATTAGTGAGTTCATTGATGTTCTTCTTGTTCAGCTCTTATTTGAGCAGTTGTGTTGCTGAGGTGTTTGGTATTGGCAACCTAACTACTCTGTGACAGTGAAATCACGGAGGAGAATCTGCAACCACTAATTTACTAAACCAGCACAATTTCTAGCAACAATCAATAAAAATTTGTTCACTTACAAGTGTAATCTTAAAGTAGTAGTAGTCAGATAAGTGTAGCCATTTCCTTTGATCAAGGAAATTTATCCTTGCAATAAACAGTGACCACTACAGAAAGCCATAACCAATCAATATGCAGAGTTGTAGAACCCAGGTCCTATGAATACATGTACAAAAGATTCACATATATTCACGGGTGGGAATGCATATATGTAATCCCAGCAGTAGAGGGGTAGAGGCAAGAGAAGTAGGAGTATAGACTCAGACTTTACTATGTAAGGAGTTCCACACAACCCTGAACTACATGACATCTTGCCTCAAACAAGTTTGGATGCCCACCTTACTAGACCTGGATGGAGGTGGGTGGTCCTTGGACTTCCCACAGGGCAGGGAACCCTGATTGCTCTTTGGGCTGATGAGGGAGGCGGACTTGATTAGGGGAGGGGGAGAGAAATGGGAGGCGGTGGTGAGGAAGAGACAGAAATCTTATATAATTAATTAAATAAATAAATGATAAAAAAACAGAATTACTCTCAGAAGCTTTCAAGAACATACTATATTGTGTTATTAGTAACTGTGGGTCCACATGTTATATAACAGCTATCTTAGTCTTATTCCTCCTATCTTACTGAAATTTGTTCACTGACAAACATCTCCCCATCTTAACCTGTTGGCAGCCTTTGGCATTCACCTTTCTACTCTCAACTTACATTTCTTTTCACATAAGTTTAATAAATTTGTCTGTTTCAAATGGATACATACTTCAAAGCACCATGGTATAGAAAATACATTTATAAATATATAGCAATTTTCACAAATAAATTAACAACTTAAAGGATAGTTCAATTGGTAAAATATTTGCTGAAGTCTTCTGTTCAACTCTCAGAACCTAAGTAAAAAGCTGGTGTCATGGTGCCTGCTTGTAATCCTAACTGTGGAGGGGGATGAGACTGAAGTATTGCTATTTCTGAGGCAGCCAGGATAGCTAATTGACAAACTTTAGTCACGAAGAGACTGGCTCAGATACTAAAGTAAATGGTACTCCTTCAGCCAATAGCCAGGTGAGTTGGTGAATTTAGGTTGATCTGGATGTTTTGAGAGAGAATAGAAGCAACTAGAGATTAGGACTCATGAGCAGAAATCACTACAGTGCTCTCACAATGATAAAAATGATTGAAATCCCTTCCAAGTAGGTGAGAACCAAGCTTGCTGTTTGTGACAAATGAGAATGTGTCTCAGAGTCTAGCCTCAGTATACGATAACAAAAAAATAGAAAGAGCACATTTTGATGTATCTTGAACACATTGAATTCTAGCACAGAAAAAAAAAACACTTGGATATAGATTTTAATAAATATGAATAAGGTTCTCCATGATGTTTTTACTGACACCTGAAATGCACCCACCTTCTTCTCAGTATGCCCTTTGCACACAGAACTGTGGCTTCCTCTACATTTATGCATATGTAGGAGCAGCATGGGAATCAACAGCACAGGGTATAATTCTGCTGCTTTACATTTGGTAAAATGTTATGAGCTAATATTATAGAGCTCTAAATTTGAAATTGTTCATGTTTGTAAAACAAGAGTGACTTCTTTAAACTGTATGTGTGTTACGGTTTTTAAAACACATTGAAATTAGTAGTTGGCAAGCATATGTTATGTAGATGTTTTCCCTATATCTAAACATGCCTTCTGGAGGGAGAAGGGGAGTATAAGACTCAAAGTCTTATGAAGCTAAAAGAATCTCAAGAAAGATCCAGAATGCATAAAGTCACAAAATTCAAAAGGACCCTACCAAGGTCATGTGTAAACAGTAAATAATTGCTATAAGTTAGGAGGCTTTTTTTGATAGAGTTGCCTGTAAATTGAGCAGAGATGTGATGTCACCCACGTGGTCTTGGTTTATTTTAGTGATTCATCTGTCTCTTTAAATAACCGTAATGCACTCATTGACCTACTGAGCTACACTGGGGTAGGATTGCTTTTGTTAGAATTTGTTTTGGTTGGAGTCTGTCCTCAGAGCTCTATCTGCAGTGAACAGGCTTCTGTTCTTGTCTCTCTGTCATACCTGCCTCTGAGCTTCATGGGAAGCCAGTTCTGATGTAGATGGAAACCTTCTGAAGAACTGCTGTAATCAAGTAAATACAAAATTCCTCTCTAGATCTTTGGGCATTCCATTCACTCTAAGGACTTTTTACATTATTTTCTTAATCGAGTAAATGATCATGAGTTTTTTAAATTGAACAATGTAGGGAGGCTTATGCTGATCATCCCCATCCACTGTCACAGCACCTCCTAACCTATATCTCCTTCTACCAGGCAACTTTGGTAATGATCTCTGCTCTTAGCTCTTTCAGTGATATTACCTTCATGCTTCATAATAAATAATAAGATGCAAGCTTTATACTTAATAGCCAGCTGTCCAGAAGAGGAGGTGCCCCAATTAACCTTCCCTTCTGCACTATCTCGGCAGCATTATGCACCATTTTAGATTCTCAATTCTTTGCTGCTTTGTCTTTAAACTGAATGGCTAAGACTGTACTTATTTCAGACTCACTATCTCCTATTTTCTGTTTTGTAATAGGACATCCCTATAGCTGCTTAATATTCAAAGATAGTTACAATCAGGCAAGCAACCAAGAAAGCACAGTCATACGGAGAAAACATGCCAAGAGAATAACTATGTTGCTGAATTAAAAAAAAAAAAAACAGTGCAGAACAAGAACATGCTGCAAGAATGTAGCTATAGTTGTGGTGGTAATGGTGGCAATGACTGTGACTGCAGACAACAGGTGCAGGTCCTGTAGGACATCACTGCCACCTTGGGTGCTTCAATCATTTCATCCTGGCAATTCTATGAGCCACTCATTTCCAAGCTGAGGAAAGTGGGTGATTAATCAGCATAAGCAGGAGGTGGCAGAGCACGATTAATAAATACTCCGTTCACATGAATTACGTTGGCTCCAGAGCTTGAGCTCTGAATTATTATGACAGTTGTGACTACAGCAGATGTGGTGATGGCCATCATAGAGTAGAACCAAAGGCTCCAGCCCTTCCTCAAATAAATCCCAGGCTTCAGTATGGTCAATAGAGATGGGTGTAATCTACACTGTCAGATGATGCAGAACTTCTCACCACCTTAAGTGGCATGGACTCAGAGTTCATTTGACTTAGAAGACATCATTGAGAAACATGTGCTTTGCTGCAAATATCTCTATATTGCTCTACCATTGTTACCACTTTACCTAAGATTCAAATAGGGCTTCTAATGACATATTATTCCTCTTGGTATCTTCTTTCTTCCTTAGATCTTAAAATAATAAGGTACAGGTCCAATGAGATGCCCCAGAAGGCACTTGCTGTCAAACCTGACAACATGAGTGAGTTCATTCCCTGGAACACACATGGCAGTAAAAAGAGAACTTAAGATATGTTGTCCTCTGGCTACTCATATTCACACTGGTACATACATACTGGTACACACACATACACACTCATCAATGTGATAAAAAAAATTAATAAGAAACAAATCAGTGCAAAATGCAATTGAATAGGTTATTAGGAAAATGACCATGTGTACACATTTCCTAGAAGTTGGAAATATAAACCAAGACCCTTACAGTTTATATAAGT
The DNA here is from genome assembly GCF_014885135.2 of Alexandromys fortis. NCBI lineage: Eukaryota > Metazoa > Chordata > Mammalia > Rodentia > Cricetidae > Alexandromys > Alexandromys fortis. Next base: position 342,097 of record NW_026068069.1, on the reverse strand, counting down.
TAAATAAATAAATTTAAATACTAGTATATGAATAGTTTCTTCATATTTTATGACAAAAACACATGAGAACCAATCTGGGCACAAAAAGTATGAGAATGGTTAACCAGATAACAAATATTATGGTGTTTTAAAAATACATTTTAGAAAGTATTTTTTTCATTGTACAGAAAAATGACATATGTTATAGTATAATATGTAAAGCAAAATGTTGTAAGTTATTGAATTGAGCCAAAAATAAGACGGCAGCACGTACAGAGAAAGAGAAAAAAGATTTGAGTAAACAGACAACAGAGAAAACACTACAAGCTGGACAAACAGAATAAACAAAGAAAATGTGAGAATATGAAGAAAAAATTGAGAGTAATGAGAGGCGGCCACTGTAGCCCAGATGAAAGAGAAGGCATTTGGGATTTAAAGCAATGGATTCCCATTTTAAAAAGTAGCCAGCCAGGAACAAACTTCAATCTCTCTTCCTGCAGTTTTGAAGATACACATAAGAGAGCGTATCATTGACTGAGGGATTCTAACACATTTAGAGGATTCTTGAAAGCAAGTTGAAAAGCATGTAATGTTGGAAAAGAAAAGCAGAATCTTCAATCAATAATAGACCTGAAAAAGCTTTCATCACCGAGTTTATGAACTAAAAGGCCACATGAGTGGGGAGAGTGACAAGTAGCGCTGCAAACATAAAACCATGGAGGTGTGAAGGATGAGCACTTAGAATATTATACATTATTTTTTGTGCTCCTCCCCTCAAAAAAGGCAAACAAGCAAGTTTTTCACCATCTAAAAAAATTATAATGGCAGTGACACATTTAAAGTAAAGCTGTTACTGTAGATATGTGGTAGGTGGATAGATAATAGGTATATAACTAGTAGGTATATAAGGTAGATGATGAAGAAGACAGACACACAGACAGACACAGATTCTATCTATTGAGAAGATATTTGAAGAATCATCAGCTTAGTTCTGTCTACATGAAAGCAGAAATGAAAGAAAACTGTGATCCCACAAATAAGCCAAGATACAGAGGTAGAATTTGAATTGAAAACAAACAAAACAATGACTTCACTCTGATAATCCCCTGAAGAGCACAGGATCCCTTGTAGAACACAAGGACAGTACTCCAAACCCAGAAAATAAATGTAATGAGGTTGAGTTTCTGAAATAAAAGGAGGCAACAATGTAAGTGTTGAATGCTTGAAATTCTTTGCATACTTTTCTATGAATAAACTAATATGGTTGTAGAGGAGGATGGGATTCTAACAACCATAATCATACAGAGCTTAGGTAGAGTTGATGAAAATAGGGATATGATCAAGAGAATAAAAATGAGTTCTTCAAAGCTATAAAACTGATGAAACAATGATGAGAATTATAAACATACTACTATTTAAAGTTACAAGTTAGATGAACTAAATCACACAGTATAGTTAACATTAAGTATTGATAAGGAAAATGAGGGTCAACTATAATAATGACTTTTTATAAATAATAAGCTAAATATGAATGGATTCATGCTTTGTGCATGTATCCATGAATAATCAATATCTAAAAAAACGTAAAGACACTCAAACTGATAAATTGAGAAATAATTATATATTTATATGATTTGGAAATACGGAATCAAATACACACACACTTGCAAAGAAAAAGAGATAGTAAGAAGAGAGGGAGAACTCAAAACTATAACCAGGAAATAGAGAGTCATTACCTTAGAGAATTAAAGTTCAGAAAGAGCACAGACAAGAAAATACAAATAAAGATACATCTATTAATTCCTTCTCTAACAGTACTATTATTGAAGGACATAGTGACAAAAGAATGACATTATATGATATCTACAAGTCGATTTTTTGTTACGAAATGAAGCATTGTGGAAGGTTGTTTATGGAAAGTAATATATGTTGATCACTTTTTTAAGAAGGAGAGTTAATAACCTGCTTTATCTGAAGTTTCTAATTATGGACACTAGGCTCTGGGAGTTTAAGAAAATGCCCCAAGACTAACCAGTAATAAGATAAAAATGAAAAGAGATTCATTATCTGAAAATCCTACATACTACAAATCTTGATATTTGCCCTATTTTAAGTCTTGCTATAATCATACAAAAGCTAGAACATGTTCCACACCCTTCTCAACACCTTTTCCTGATGCTTATTTCCCCTCAAAAAGTATACCTTTTAAGACTTCATTCTGCTATTCAAGTAACTCAGTTAAAGCAAACCACATGACATCTATGTAGAGATAGAAACAGCACAATATTGCAAAGTAAAGTGCTTCATTACACAAAAAATTAGCATCCCATGAATCCAGTAACACTTTTACCTCATTGCCATAAGAAAAACTAGCAAGATCTTAAGGCTCTCCTCAATACTATATTAAGATTTCCTAAGGCAAAGCCTGACTCTATGATGTAAGCAAGAGATACTTCCTCCAAGCAATTCATAAAGAACAAAATCAAAGTGATTGACAGAGATTTACCATGAAAATAAAAGCAATAAGATATCAAAAATCATTTTTCTTTAACAAATCTACAACACTGTCTCCACTTCTGCTTAGCCCTGTACTATGTCTTTCATAGCAAGTTAAATAAGGAAGATGAATGAAAAGGAAGATGTTATCAAAAGAAAAAAAATCATTTCTTCAAAGATATTAAGACAATGTTAGAATTCTAAAAATCAACACTGACTATTACTCAGCAATAAATTCACTAAAATATAAATATGTAATATTTGTGAACAAAAACTCAAAGCCTTCATTTATACAACAAAAAAAATCTGTTAGACATTACCATTAAAGAAAAACTTCTCTGCTCAGTTGGTAGAATGATTGCCTGGAATAAGCAAATCCGTGAGTTCAATACCCAGCAATATGTAAACTGCATGTGATGGAGAAAATCTGTGATCTCAAGAGTTAGGAGAGGGAAACAGGAAGGTCAGAAGTTCAAAATCATCCACAGTCATTTACAGGTCAGCATGGGTTGTTCGATGTCCTGAAAGATAGATAGATAGATAGATAGATAGATAGATAGATAGATAGATAGATAGACAGACAGATGATAGATGAAAAGAAACAAAGGGGTAGGGAAGGAAGAAGGGAGGGAAGGGAAGGAAAGAGAAGGAAGAATGAGAAGGGAAAGGGAAGGGAGGGACAAAGAAGGGGAAGGGAGGAGAGGGAAAGGGAAGATAAGGAAGGAATCAAGGAAGGAAGTAAAAAGGAAAAGAAAAGCAGAGGAGAGTGTGAGGGGGAAAAAGGGAGAGGAAGAGAGGAAGAAAGGGAAAGATGAAAGAAATTTCATTTACCCTGCCAAAAAAAAAAGAGGAATAAATTTAACAATAAGTATGTAACGATTACTTAAGAAAAAACTAGAAAGCACTTTTGAAATATATAAAAATACATCACTTGTTCTAGGTTAGGGATATTCAGAATTATAATGGAAAACCTGAAATGTGTATATGAATTTAATGACATACATTTTAAAAGTACTAGGATTTATCTTAGATACCTAGAACGGTTTACTGAAATTTTAATTTTACATGCAAAAGTCGGCATCTATTTGGGTCTGGGTTACCTCACTCAGGATAGTGTTTTCTATTTCCATCCATTTGCATGCAAAATTCGAGAAGTCATTGTTTTTTACCGCTGAGTAGTATTCTAATGTGTATATATTCCACACTTTCTTCATCCATTCTTCCATTGAAGGA
>NW_026068069.1:325704-337507 GCF_014885135.2 Alexandromys fortis | reverse complement strand
GGAGCAGAAGGAGGGAAAATATGAGCAAAGAAGTCAGGACCACGAGGGGTGCACCCACCCACGGAGACAGTGGGGCTGATCTATTGTGAGCTCACCAAGGCCAGCTGGACTAAGACTGAAAAACCATGGGATAAAACCGGACTCTCTGAATATGACGGACAATGAGGGCTGCTGAGAAGCCAAGGACAATGGCACTGGGTTTTGATCCTACTTCATGTTCTGGCTTTGTGGGAGCCTAGCCAGTTTGGATGTTCACCTTCCTAGACCAGGATGGAGCAGGGAGGACTTTGGACTTTCCACAGGGCAGGAAACCCTGACTGCCCTTCAGACTGGAGAGGGAGGGGGAGAGAAATGGGGGAGGGGGAAAGGAGAGGGAGGAGGGGGGGAAAGGGAGACGGGGAGGGAAATGGGAGGCAGGGAGGAGGCGGAAATTTTTTTCAATAAAAAATTATAAAAAAAAGTCGGCATCTAAGACTGCAAAGGAAAACTCTAAGACCAAGCTTATGAGATGCAAAACAGTAGAAATCATCTATAATTAAAACGGTACAGTACTCCCATGGATAGGCTGACAGACCAGCAACAACACCCTGACCTTTTACCACACCATGTGAGGAATATTAGAGAGCCACTAGGGAAAGATAAAATTGATGATTACTTCATACCAAATGCCAGAACAGACTTACAAGACATCAGAGACCTGACTGAAAACTTCACAGTCTTGAAAAAAAAAAAATACAGCAAATCACTTTGACCTTAACTTAAGGGTATGGGAACATAGTTGTTATTTTAAATCAGTCAATGTTAGCATTTAAAACAGCATTTTTTTTTCACAAGGCAACAAGTAAGGAACATTTAGAAAGCATATCACACTGGGAGGCTATTTTCAGTGTGTCTCATGGAGGGGACTTGTCGCTGTAACCCTTCCAGGACTCTGACAAGAATGACCAAATGAGGTAGGAAAGAGACGTACTCCATAAATTACCAAAACACAGAAGCATATCTTAGAGTGATAGACACACCCATCTCTTATCATGTCAGCGATTCAAAAGCTTGACTGCACGTTTTGTCAGTGAGCTCATAAGGACAAGCGTACCCCCCCCCCTTCCTGGGAAAGGGCAGAATGTGCAGTCCTGATGGAGATGTGCTCGGTGACAACTTACACACTGCACATGTAGTTACCGTCTGACGCTGTGTGGTGACATACTAGAAACATATAGACACATTCTCACACCTTACTAACCATGAAAGCCTAAATGTAGAAGGCTGGTTGGAAAAGGAAATGTCTAGCGTATTGTTTAGCTGAGTTAAATAGTTAAAGATGGTAGCTAACATTCATACAACATAGTGTGTGCTTATAATAGCTTAGTATTACTGTGGGATGCCCTTCTGTATGCTGTGAATGTCTTATTACCATTGATTAATAACGAAGCCGATTTGACTAATAGCCAGGCAGAATAATAGCTAGGCAGGAAATCCAAGCAGAGATAGAGGGGGAAAAGAAGCCCGAGTCAGGAGAGACACCAGCAGCTGCCGGAGGAGTAAAATGGTAAGCCATGGGGTACTTGGTGATACCCTGATTATTAGAAATGGGTTAATTTAAGTTGTAAGAGCTAGTTAGTATTAAGCTTGAGCTAATAGGCCAATCAGTTTGTAATTAATATTAAGGCTCAGAGTGTTTATTAGGGAACTGGCAGGTGGGAGAGAAACCTCCAGTTACAAAGGACAGACTGTTTCTGTTTACAAAATAATGGCAAACACATTAAATGATGCTTGTTAGATTTTCTTAGCTATTCCACAATGCATGCAGAGATCAAACATCATACCAACCACCCACTACAAACACACATTTGCCAATTTAAAAAGTATATAAAACAGAATGGAAAATGTATAGACACATTTCATATCTGTAAGAATGGATATGAAGTAATTTCTAGGATATATTTTTAAGAAAATAATGAAAACTAAATATATCTCATTTGTATTGAGAAAGACACAGAAATATATGTAATATACATATCACATATAGAATGCATATCATAAATAAATATATGTACCATATAAATATATAAACACGGTCAGTGTGATAAATACCACGACCAAAGGCAGCATATGGGAGGAATATATTTATTTCAGCTTACAGGCTACAGTCCAATAAAGGGAATTTAAGGCAGGAACTCTAACAGGAACTTTGTACAAAGCTTTTATTTTTTTAGGTCACCAACCAGCTCCCAAATTATGACACAGAGACTTACTATTAGTTTTGGATGCTCAGCTTTAGCTCAGCGCTTTTCTGGCTCTTTTAACTCAAATTAACCCGTTTTTTTAAATCTACCTTCTGTCTCTGGACTTATCTTCATTACTTCTGATATTCTACTTTCATTGCTTCTCTACATCTGGCTGGCTGCTGCCTGCCCGGCTTCTTGCCCCAGGCATACCCCTCGTTCTCTCCTTCTTCTCATACTCCTCTTTTTTTCCAAGCCTATATTTCTCCTGCTGTTTGTTCTTTCTGTCTGCTAGCCCTGCCTATCCTTTCTCCTGCCTAGTTTTTGACCATTCAGCTCTTCATTAGAAAAATCAGGTGCCTTAGGCAGGCAAGGAGAAACAAATGCAGCCTTTCTTTTCATAATTAAACAAATGTAACATAAACGAAAGTAACAACCTTTACACAGTTAAACAAGTGTAATTCATATTTGCCTGGTTAAAATAATATTCTACAACAGAATTTAAAGCAAACAAAACACGGAGGAGCATGACTCACTGATTTTCTCACTGACTTATCCTCAGCTTGTTTTGCAATACGGCCTAGGACCACCTGCCTAGGGGTGGGTCCACAGTGTGCTGGGTCTTCCTAAATCACTAAAGAATCAAGGCAATTCAGTCACTCACAGGCTTGCTTAAAGGCCAGTTTTCTGCAGAGAAGATTTCTCAGATGAGTCTAAGATGTATGAAGATGTAAACTAAGGCTAAGCATGACAAGTATATATTAGTACACGTATATATCATTATTTTTAACAATGAAATGAAGGCTAGCAATTACTTAATCACTTGTTTATCAGGAAAGATAAAATAGTGGTAAAAATATAGTATAAAGCAAAAGGAAAGAAGTATCAATTCTCTGACTATGACTTCATCCTTATCTTTAAGTTATAGTATATTAAAATACAAATTAAAACTGAGAAGAATGGAGAAAATATTGAATACAACATACTAACTTAATCATATATTAAATTTAAAACATAGTCATAAGAAAAAGAAATTGCTAAAATAAATTTTGGACTGTACTGCTATATATTACCATTACAAATCTTGAAACTTAATTGGTCAATGATATGGATTGAGTGCTTGTGATCTGTTTTCAAAGTCATATGTTGAAATACTAACGCCTCAAAGGGAGCATTAGGAGGCAAAATCTTGGGAAGCTGGTGTGGTCTTGATGATGGAGCGCTCAAAATTACTATGTAGAAATATCACAGTGTACTCTATCAATTTATAAATAATATATATAAATATATTAAGTATATAAATAAATAAGTATAAAGAAATTTCTTAAAGTGGCATGATCTATTTGTGTTTTATCCTTTTAGATTTATATTTATTTATGTTTCTCTGTGTGTATATGTGTGTGTGTTTGTGTAGTGTGTGTGTGGTGTTTACAAGTATATGCAGGTGTCCCCTACCCCTAAGCCAGAAGATCCCTTGGAACTGAAATTATATACAATTGTGAGCCAGTTGGGTCAGGGCTAAGAGCCAAACTCTGGTTCTCTGCAAGAGCAGTACATGCTCCTAAGCATTGAGCTGACTCTCCAGCCCCTATTTATGCTTTAAATGGCCTGCTAAATTGGGATCTCGAAGACAAATAGCCTTTTTGAAGTATCTTTATTTCCCTTCAGTGGTCTTCAGTATCAACAGAGGCAAGGGGACTGATAGGATTCACCATGAATCATGCTAAATGGCCGTGTTGATCATTAACAGGCTCTCAAAAGACTTACATCAAGTAGAACCATGCTCCACTGATGCTTCACAAGCCTGAAGCCACACTGCAACTGCATCCTATATTAGTTTTCTCTGTGCAGAGAAGTGTTTCCGGAACCCTCCTCACACATGCTAATGCTGGCAAATGTCACGAGCCCCACCAGCTACCTGATTAGAAATGGTCTCCTTCTGTATAGCATGGTTGGCTTGCAAACTAGAATCGGGTTTGTTAAATCTCCATCTGCCTTGGAAGATGTGATTGATCCTCCGAGAGGCATCGCAGGAAAAAGGAGACTGGCATAAAGCTGCTACTGGTAATGATGAGCAGTTGGACAGTTGATTATATTGGGCCTGAGTGATAACAATTAAAGACTCTCCTACACTCGGGTTTTTTTTTTTAATAACTTTTAGAAAGAGAACTCTTCATGCCTATGGAAGCCACTCATCTAAACTGTACATGGGGAGTCAGAGTTTATTTCCATCAGTCAGGGAGTCATTGAACTCGATAAGGAATTAAATAAGAGGAGTGCAATTGGAGTTAACGTTTAGACAAGAGCAGGAGAAATAGTTCGGGGTTTCCCTCATTTAGAAACAGACTGGACGACTCCTGAAGGTCAGCTAGCAATGAACAGAGCAAGCACTCCAGTGTCCCTAAAATATATAGTTTTATCATGTATTAGTAGTACTGTTTGCCTGTCCAGTTTCTGAGTCTTCATCCATTCCGTCAACTTCTCTTAATCTTTTTTTGCATGATCTCAAAGTTTGCCATTTTACTGTCTGCCTTCTAGTTTTACTTTTTAACACAAGCACATTTTTACATGTTCTGCCTTTTTAAATAGATATGTCAAACAAATATCCAAAGACTTATTGAAAAAATCAAGATGTTAATATCTTTATTTATGTAATTCTTCTGGCAATAGATTCCCTGAATTAGAAGTTATCAGTATTTTTAAACATTTTCATCATTAAATAAAACATCAATTTCTTTTTTTCCTAGAAGAACATATACAGGGAAATGTAAGGCATATTAAATCATCTCTTTTGTAAACAGAGAAAACAAAACAACAATCTAATAAAATCAATCATTTGGATTCCAAGATAAAATAGTAGACAATACATACCTAAATTCATGGCTCAATGATAGGAAAACAGATGGAAACTTTTAATTAAATATAGTTATATATAATCTATCTATGTATCTATCATCTATCTCTCATATTCTCTCTCCTCCTCCTCCTCTTCCTTCTCCTCACAGTAACATGGATGTAAGAGAATGGCCACTTATTATACATATTTATACAGACAAGCTCCAAAGTCTATAGTGGAGAACAACTAAAAGTAATCATTCACTCTGAAGAATCCTCAGAAAGATATATTCTGATATTTCTGGAAATTACAACCAACGAGACCCCTGATTGGGCAAGGGAGTTTAATATCAAGACTAATATAAAAGTTGTATGGCAATTATTTAAGGTGCTGGATGCTTTCCCAGGTTTTACCTCACAGAATGACTAGCTTCCTCTTCATGCCACGCCAACAAAATATGAAAAATGTTTTTCACAAAATTTTAAAATAGAGTATCTCAGGACTTGGGTTACCAAAAATAGCTGTGAACTTGGACAAGTTACTATTCTTAAAAAGTGGCAATGAAGCATGCGTAGTGGATAGTGAACGCTGGAGCTGTGGGCTCTCTCACCTGACTCTCCTCCCAGAACTATGTAGCTAGATAATGTCCCTCTTCTCTCCTGTTTACAACATGTGTCTCTGGAATATTTCATCAGGTCAAAAATATAAAATGCTAATGGTCTCTGGGGACAATATCGCCAGTAGTGTGACAGGCCATGGAAGGCAAGAAGGCAGTTTGGTTCAACACAACTCAGTAGTTTATGTTAGTTCATACTTCAGGAATCTGACCTCAATAGTTTACTTTAAGCATATTTTAGCACAGCACAATTTGGTAAAAATTTTTTCTGGTGATTATTAACTTAATCCCATGTGCACAGCAAAATTTATTGGCAGGACTATATCAAAACTCTTCGTAAGGTAAATGTTATATCTCCACAAAAAGAAGTTCTATAAATTAATTGAGAAAAACAAGTTCAAGAAAAAGGTCTTGTGGAGGATCCAGTATGGTCTCAGCTACACAGATAATGTAACATTCACCAGCCTATTAATTAAATCTACTCCCAGTCTTCTGGGTGGGAAATGGGTTATATACCTCTCTCCTTGAAGAGACGACCCTGTGTGTATAACATTCCTGGTTCCCCTAGTACTTAGGTTACCTGTGAGTACAAAAGCCTCCATGCCTAGCAGAGTCTGTCTAGATCACTCTACTGAGAAACTCAATCTATAGATTTTTCCAAGATCATAGAACCTTCAAGAAAGAAGGAAAGAACGTAAGTTAACATTTTCTAGAAGAACAAATATGATGGAGCAATAACACTAAAACTCAGAAGGAATTTTATTTTCTAATCCCATTCCTATTCAAATCCCAATAGAAGAGTCCAACTTTCAAATGCAGAAAATAATGAAAATATATATGTATACTTTCTTTGTGCTCTTATAGTTGTTTTCTCTGTGTTGAAATATTCACTCCTTGAAAGAGCAAAAAGCATGTTACAGGACTTATCAGGATCAGGAACACTTACTTAAAAGATCAGGAAACTCACAAGACTCAAGAAGCCTCTTTCTGCGGTTGCTTAAACAATAAGCAGGTGCTGGAGTTAGGTAAGGTAGAAAAGACTCTTGTAGAGTTGTAACCTGTAAGCGGTGTAACTTCCATCCATCATCATCCATGCTGGAGTAATGTTTCTATGATGCAGCTGCCTTTGACTCACCCATGCTCCTCTAAGTAAGCTCAATAATCCTATTACTTCACAAAGTTGGACTTAGATGGAATTGTTTATTTGATCTTTTTTTTTTCTTTATCTGAGGTAAGCAGGAATAGATTTCCCTGAGCCATTGGGTTGATGACATGTCAGGGCTTTGTCTGGCACCGTATATATTCTGCTTCCACGGGGACGGGGTCTTTTGCCTCTCTACAACCTCAAGTGTAAGTGCTCCAATAAAGTGTGTTCTGAGAAGAATCCTGTTGTGGTCGTCTCTTCTGCTGGCAGGAGCAGCGTGCCGCAGTTGGTAACATGGAGAAATAAAGCTAACACTCAGAATATTAGAAGGTATTATATGTGCTACTTACCAATGCTACCCTGCTATGAACTCTGAATTAAAGATATATTGTTATGCCTTAGACCAGTGAACCATACAACCCTCACCAAAGAAGCATCTCCTTCAGTCAATGGTGATTGACACAGAGACCTACAACTGGACAATGTACAGAGTGAGAAACTTTGGACCACTCAGTCCTAAGTGAGATGTCTTCATCAACCCCCAATCCCCACCCCACCCCCAAGACTTAGGAATTGTAGGCCCATGTTTCTACATGATATGACAGCCAGGTTCTCAAGCCATAGTTAGTACCTGAGGTGATCACATAGCCTTCCAGACTACCTGTCGCTACCCTAACAGAGGGTCAATATGTTTTACTCCTTTTTGTAATTTAGAAGATACCTGAATAGAGATTCTAATTCAGGCCTACATGACAGAGCTAGCACACAGAGCAGGAAAACCAGAGAGACAGAACAAAATGGCCATAGAATAGTATGGCTAAAGAGGTAGACAGGACCAGAGACATTCACCTGGTTACCTAGGAAACAGAATGCTAATGTATTCCCTCCCACTCCCCCAATTTACCTTTGGGTATAAAGGCTGTTTGGAGAATAAACAAGTGGTATTTTTCCGGATGTTAACTCAGGATTTCATGAGGGATCACTGAGGATTCCCCCCCCCATTAAAACCCTGTGAGTTGTGTCTTTATTTCCGCCACTCCATGCCGGTCCAGAGGAATAATTTAGGGTCTGGGCTGGCACTGGACCCCGACAAGGGATCTATACAAAAGAAGAGGTAGAAAGATTGTAGGAGTTAGAGGTAGTGGATAAGAGCTATAGCCTCCTGTTTTATATTCCTCTCTAGTTCTGGGATTAAGGGCGTGTACCACTACCACCTGGTTTCTATGGCAAGCTAGTGTGGCTACTGGAATTAAAGGTGTGTGTCATTGTGCCTTTGTGCCTACTGGGACTAAAGGCATGTGTCACCACTTCCTGGTCTTTAAGGCTGGTCAGTGTGGCTGTTTTACTTTTCAGATCTTCAGACAAGCTTTATTTATTAAAATACAAATGAAATGCCACTATATCAGTTGATCATTAGCATTTTAAAGACTGCCTCTTGGTGTCTTGAAATCACGTCTAACCTCTGTCCTGGGTTGAAAGTCCCCTGCAGCTTATTCTTACAATAAGTTCCTTGCTTGTAATTTGATTCTCCCGTCTCAAGCCATTAAATTTACAAGACTAACTCAAAGTTATTCTGGAATGCTCTTGCAGAAATCGCCATGTAATTAACAGTAAAGAATAGTTATTTAAAACTGTGGTAGGTTCAAATATAAAATTACTATGCAATTTATAAAAAGTGGCAGTCCATTGGCTCATACTCTGCCTACATAACAACAATACATGAAGCAGGCCTTAAGAATCCATATCTATTTGTTAAATTATATCCTCTCCCTTTTTTCATAACAATATAAAGATTATCTTAATAAAACAACATTAGTAAAATGCCTACGGTGGGATACCAATCGAATGTAAATCCAAAATCCACATCTCTGTATTTTCATTAAGATTTGCTTACAGATTTCTAACTTGTCAAGAACACCAATACCTTTGTTGGACAAATATACAGCACCTTAAGGTGTATGGCAAAGTGAATTGTGACAATGGAAAGGAAGGAATATGTTAAAATAATAGAAACTTACTTCAGTAAAATGCAAGTATTTTATAGTTCCATAAATTTGGGAGCAAACCACAGAAATCTATCATAGTAGCAGCGATGGTTAATTGCTTCTCAATTCCCATTCTCCCATTCTGCCCATTTTTATCTGGGCAGTTTGCCACCCAGCAAAAATCTGTATTCCCCGTCTACCCTGCTGTATGGCAATTCCTTTTTTCCATCCCCTATAAAAAGCAATGGAGGATGAATAAACATATATATGAAAGGGCTGTTTGTAAACTTACTTCTTTATTATACTTGCCTGGAGGGCAGTAAATCTTTTCAGGTAACAGCCCCTAAAACATAACTTTAGGACCAAAAGTGAGGGCTGCTGCAGAAATAAGTAAGTTTGTTTTATCTGAACATGTGTTTATGTTAATTGACCCAAACTGAGAAGGAGGGAGGGAGGGAGGGAGGGTGGGAAGAAAGGATGGAAGGGAGGTGAAAGGGACTGAGGGAGAGTCTGGAACTAGGTATGTAACTTTAAGGAAGGACTACTACTGTTGTACATGCTTTTCTGAGCCTAAAGAGAAAAGAAGGGGGAGAAGGAGGGAAGTGGAGGAGGGAGTGGGGGAGCAGGAGGAGAAGGAGGATGAGAAGAAATACAGATGGCTGTCAGATGGAGAAAGGGTGAAAATACAGGTTCAAAAAAGTATTTCTCTTGCCAGAGCTAATATCAGATCTTAATCTAGGTATCCAGGGGCTTCTGTTCATCTTGATTCCCTCATTATTCCTCCTGACTCTGTCCTGTAATTTCCTTGGACTCTTGTATTTCCTCTCTCAGAATCCTAACCATTCTAAGAGATTCTAATTGCTGATAAAACTACAGAAGAGGGTGGAGTTGGAGTTTAGTGTCTTGCAAGTGCTAAAAGACGAAGTCTTCTGGACATGACATAGCTATAGCCCTTGAAAACTCAGAGCATCTGTAGTTACCTACACAAAACCAAAGCAGCAAGTATTCTGGCACCAAAGGGTAGATGATGTTCAGGCCATATTCCCTGCTAAGGAGATATTAGCTGAGGGAGGGAAGATTATCTTTTATTGAGGATATGGAAACTGCTTCATTGGATAGCCCCCTCTCCTGTGCACACATATATTGGCAGTAAAACTGGATTTAGTAATTACTAAAGCAAACAAAAAAGACATGAAGTTGGGAGGGAAACATGAGGATGAAATGTGGGGAGAGAAGAAGAGAGGAATGTATATTGTCAGGTCCAAAGGAAACCCCATTTCCCCAAATTCTGGTGATTATACAAAAGCCATTATTCCTCAGGAACTCATAAAGCTGGATCCCCTCTACCAAAAGGAGCCATTTCCCTTATCACTGGCAGAAGGGACACATGGCTGTCTGTCATGCTTCCTGGAATACCAAAGCACATGATGGCTTCCAGGTTCCCTCAGTATCACAAGTTCCTATTATTTATTTCAGCATCCTGAAGCTGGCATGCTGGTCTTCTCTGGTCTTTGCCTGTCTTCCCCTGCTCTAAATGCCCGCCAGTTCAGAAGCTTCTCTCCCTTCAGTTATTCATACTTCCTATAACCTTGCTGTTTGGGCTATGTTGTCTCCTTTTGTCCATGAACTCTTTGGCTTCATCTCTCATTCTGCCATTTAACTCCCATTATCTCTCTGTTCTTATCCTGCTTCTCATGGTCCAATACAGTCTGCTGGCCATTTCAGTACACTACTTTCTCTCTTTACTCTGGACTGTTCCAGATGCCTCTGGCTGTTCTCTCTCATATCATATGTAATGAAAACCTTCCCCTTAACCATACATACCATAGAAGATTCATGTCGTCAGTTTATACATATATGAACATATTCCATTTTGTGCATGTGTGAAATTCTTAAGAATAAAAGAAAACTCTTAAAAATAACATTATTAGACTACAATTTACACACACACATATATCTCAAAGTCAAGTATGGGCCCAGCTTACATTTATGGAAGTGTCTTTTCTGATTCTTATATATGAGGTAACTGAAGTGCAGAAAGAATACAGAACTTGCCATAGGTCATTTTTCTTGTTATTCAGAAAAAGACAAAAGCCCAGTCTCTTGCCTCCTAAAACAATATCTTTTTCTAATTTATGAAAGTGTATGACTCAAAATTCCTACAAAATAAATAAATGAATGAATCGCAGTTCTTAAGTATTCCTCCAGAGGAATGGCATCTGTAGGTGTTATCAATTAGGTGACTCGAACATTTCTATTCACATATCTACAAGTCAGCTGGGGGTCCGCTTCAGGCTCTGGTGGCTCAGCAAATTGTGGAGCTCTGCTTCTCCTCTCTCTCACTCTACCCACAGGCCCCGCCTTCTTGTCAAGATAGCAAAGGTAAAGCACTCTAAGTAAAAGCCTGTGGTCTTTTTAGTGTGTTCTGACAGCCCAAGTCAATCCCAAAATAACCAACGATGGGAAACACACTATAATCTCTGCAACCAGCGGGGAGGGACACTGTCAAGTAATCTAAAAAAAAAAAAAAGAAAGAAAGAAATAGATTTATATACTATTTGGAAATTACAATGAGAGTGATTGCTGTTTGAATTTTCCAGGGGATACATAAACAGAAGTCTACTCATACAAGCTAGGGCACCCATGACCAACCAAAGTAACAATTCTGCTACAACCCAACTTGGTAAAGCAAAGAATGTTTTGATGTTACTTACAGGAGTATAGACAAGGGTTTGCTTGTGGAAGCTTGGAGAAATCAAGAACACCTGAGAATTCTTTGTTCAGGTCAGTGCCCCATTTTTTAATTGGGTTAATTAGCATTTTAACGTCTAGTTTCTTGAGTTCTTTATATATTTTGGAGATCAGACCTTTGTCTGTTGCGGGGGTGGTGAAGATCTTCTCCCAGTCAGTGGGTTGCCTTTTTGTCTTAGTGACAGTGTCCTTTGCTTTGCAGAAGCTTCTCAGTTTCAGTAGGTCCCATTTATTCAATGTTGCCCTTAA
>NW_026068069.1:242406-324905 GCF_014885135.2 Alexandromys fortis | reverse complement strand
AAAAGGGAGACGGGGAGGGAAATGGGAGGCGGGGAGGAGGCGGAAATCTTTTTTTTTTCAATAAAAAAATTATATTTAAAAAAAAAAAAGAACACCTGAGCACTGAGTGTTTCGATGTTGCTTACAGGAGTATAAACAAGGGGTTATGTACAGAAGCATGGAGAACTCATGAGCAATTGTGTCACTCAAATTTTGTACCTCGTATGAAGCCTGTAAGGATCCTTTTCTGGCCTTTATTACTTCCAGAATATCTTGAGGGCTCCTAATCCTTTCAGAATCACGTATCTACAGTGTTTTTAAAGAACATGGGGATTGTAGTCAGACATGGGGCAGCTGCAGTAGTTGTGAAGAAAGGCAGGTGGATCTCTGGTGAATCTTAGGCTAGCCTGGCCTAAATAGTGATTTCTTTCAGGCAGGCAAGTATACTGAGAAAAACCCTGTTTTAAAAAGGAAAGGGAGAAAAAGAAGATGAGGAGGAAGAGAAGAAGGAGAAAGAACAGGAGAGAGAAGAAAGAAAGGAAGGAAGGAAGGAAGGAAGGAAGGAAGGAAGGAAGGAAGGAAGGAAGGAAGGAAGGAAGAAATACACTGTAGTTTTTATACAGGCATAGTATTTACAAATAATCCCTATTGTAGATGAAGTCCACAACAATTTATTCTGAACTCGTTAAATTTTTCCTAAGTGATTTCATTTCTTAGTAGAATCAGGGGAAAATAAACTCCAAATGACTTTAGGAAGAGAACTGGTAAGAAGGCAAAGAATGAGATTGATGAGAACTGACCATCAGTGATACTCCTAGAAGCAAGTAATTTAAAGAAGCAGACAAGCATTTGCTACTCATAAACTAAAAATGTATGAGGATGCATGGAGGCCAAAACATCTTTACATGTCAGTTAGGGTGAACAATGAGATGTGTTCATCATTAATCTCTATATACACATCTGTGTGTCCATATCTTTCACCATTAGTTTATATAAGATACCCAGCTGCAAATATAATTAGTTCATGACAGTTTTAAAGACTGTGTTTCATACAGACAAGGGAGAATGATGGGAATGTCCTGGTGTACTTGTGGAGAGCAGAGGACAACTTGTGGGAACAAGTATTCTCCTACCACCATGTGGGTTGCAGGGATTGAATTCAAGTGGTTAGGATTGGCAGCAAGCAGCTTTACCCACTGAGCGGTTTCATTGGCCCTATTTCATTTTTTTTAACTTTCTTTTTTTTTTTACCCTTTGTGTCTTTCACATCATGCATCCTAATCCCGTCCAAATCCCATAACCTTGCATCCACACTCTGCCTATGCAACTTTCCTCCCTCAATAAAATAAAATTAAAATTAAAAGGAAAATCTTATCATGGAAGTTGCAGTGTGACACATATCACATTCATCCAAAGAATCATTGATTTGGTTTGAGGCCCCTGATATCTGCTACACCATTGGCACAGGATCCTCAATGAGACTCTTCCTGGACATCCTATTGTTGCCATGTGTCATGAGATCTGCAGAGCTGGGTTGGCAGGACTGGTGCCCCATGTTCCAGCAGATCACAGATGGCACGGATGTTGGGCTGGGCCATTACTTAACCTGGTTCTGGGCCTGAGTAGTTGCAAGGTTAGCTAAGCCATCAGCTCTCCCCTGTCTTCACCACAGGTGAGCTCTCCAGCATTGGCCTGGCTAGTTCACCTCTTCCAGCCATGAGTATAAGGCAGGGTCTGTTTCCCAGCTTTCACATCCTCTGGGTAGTTCTCCCACACCTACACCTTTAGGGACAACTCTACTGTGTTGCCCAGGAAAGGTGCGGGGGCCATTTTCCTGAGTATGCCACTGATGAGGAGCAAGGACAGCTCTCATGCGCTTGTGACCTCAGGGCTGGTTCCCACCTGCCTTGGGCATTGATGGGAGTTGGAAATCTCGTCCCCTCCCAATGCTGCCACATGAAAGAGGAGTAATGGGAACAGCTCTCCCGTGCTCACAACTTTTGAGGTGACTCACACACACATCCTATTGCATATTTTGAGAAGTCAATTTTTCTGTCGGGTGTGGCCTAAGAGGCCCATATATTCCAGAGGAGAAGAGTGAATCCAGTAAAGAAATGGATGAGGAACAAAAGATAGAGTCAGGAGGGCATCCAATGAATGCTGTGATCAGCCGCAACTTTGTTACTCAAAGTTCTTATATACCCCAATCAAGAGGGAGAAAGCAAAAGACTTCCCTGGTACAAAGAACAAGTGAGCATAATCACCTCCTTTCATCTCAAATACTTGTTAATCATGCCCTAAGTCAAAACATCCTGTTGACTGGTCTTTGAAGAGTACGGCATCCAGTAGCCACACCTTTGGTAAAATATCTCATTGTTTAAGCAAGACATCCAGTAGCCACACCTTAGGTCAAAACATCCTGTTGTATACCTTGGAATAAGTCTGAACTCTCTGACTTTTACTCAAGATGGAACAGATCCACATCTGTGGGCCTCCACAATTTTCAGTTGAATAATCAGCTCTAAATAGATCATCTGTATAGCCTCCTCTACCCTGTGGCTCAGGGAACTGAGACAGAAGGGGGGAAAGAAAGAATGGAAGAACCACACAATGGGGAGTGAGATGCTGTTTCATAACCACTCGTGGTTGCCCTCCAGTACTAGAGGCTAAGCCCCTATTGCTAAAGATACAGAAAACAGAAGAATCAAGTTGGAATGATCTGGAAACTCTCTCCCTTCAGGATAACATTTACAGTGCTGCAAGGTGTTAGGAAAGCTGCATGGGAAGAAAGGTCAGCAGTCTCATTCAATTGTAGATCATGCAGGCTACAACACTGACGTGCTGGCTAAGATATGCCCACTGATCCGATAGTGTCACAACTGTCTGGGGATGCCAGCTTCTTTATGATTGGAGTGGAAGCCTGCTCCAGAGGAGAGAACGCCTGCTGGTGCTAGAAATCTGACCAAAAGCCTCTGGGAAAACAGCACTATTTTCCCAAATAAGCACATGGTTGCATCTGCTTTCTAATTACAAATCTCATTGAGGTTACTTCCATCTTAATTCATTATAGATATCACTGAATGTGCAAATGAACATACATTATAGATTCACGTGTCACATTATTTCATTAGGCTTAATTACAGAATTACAATTGCTGATCTGTCTAATGTATGAGTAATTTTTAGATACTTTGTTTAAATTTGCAAATTCATTCCCATGAAGTCCTATAATTACTCTCACCAACTTTACACTGGAATAACGTCCTTATTTCCACCTTACCTGGGTTAACTTTGCTTGGTTTTATAAAAGGATTTATTCGCAATGTCAAAAATATAGTTTCTTGGTTTTTTAATTTATATTTATTTCACTACTTAATTTATTTATTGACGTTATTCGCAGTTCATTATGTGTGGATGTTAAGCAAACTCTGATTGTCTAATTTCTAACTTCCCCAAAGATTTTGGACTTGCCAGTCCCACAACTGAGCTAATTGGCTCTTTAAAATCAACCTCTCTCTCCCTTCCCTCCTCCTCAACTGTAAGAGTCATCACCCCTGAAAATATATTTTGTGTAGTAGAGACAACCTCAAAGCAGGATGAACAAGCATCCTTGTTTACTGGAGAGCAAGCCAGTAAACAGCAATTCTTTGTGGTTTCTGCTTCTAGGTTTTTTCCTTGGCTTCCCTGAAATATGGACTCCAAGCTATAAGGTGAAACAAATCCTTTCGTCCATAACTGCTTTTGGTCACGACATCTGTCACTGGTACAGAAACCAATTAAGACAGTCTGATATCGATCATATATATGAGTCTGGTTTTCTTCATAGGAATTTAATAATCCATGTGTTCCTACAGTTTTGATTGCCCCAATATGCTTCTGGAATAACACCCTTTCTATTCCCAAGAATAAGTCATTTGTCACTTGGTGTTTTGTGAGTGGAACCTGACAAATGGTGCCACTCACATATCCACCCAGGTGCAGAGTCATCCTTCATCCTCAAAACAGAGTAAAACACTTTTTAGGCAAGAGATGATCTGAAAATCCACTATTTTACACTATTTGGGTAGCTTGGGGTCAATGCACTTCAACAGATCCTTAACTAGGGAAAATTTCTTGGGAAGCTGGGCAGGAGTGGTGCTTGCCTTTAATTCCAGGACTCTAAAGACAGAGGCAAGTGAATCTCTGTGAGTGTGAGAGGCCAGCCTTACCTACAGACACCAGGGTTTCAGGACACCAGGGCTACACAAAGAAACCATGTCTTGGAAGAAACCCCACACACACACACACACAAAACAAGAACATAAACAAAAACAAAAACAAAAAAAATTATTTAAAATGTTAATACAACAGCCAGTTCTCTAATATAACTTTGTTATGATTTTTCAGTTCAAACAAATCGTCAGTATCTTCATACTTTTAGTTTGGCTTTTTTTTTATTGTTAATGTTCCTGAAACTGTGAAACGATCACAATTTTTGATACATTCACTGAGGTCTTCTTGTAGCCTGTGGCCTGGGTTCTCCTAGAGATGGAATTCATCTCCACGCTCACTGAGTAGCACAGCTTCAGGTAGACTATCTCATACCGCACAGAATCCTTGGTGACGCCGGGGGCACACCAGCCGACAGGCAGCTTTTCTAATCAGGGTTTCCATAAGCCTCGGGTAAGTAACTATGAGCTATGAGCGCTGCACTGCAATCCCCAAACGGTGTCCCATGGGCATCCACAGAGAAATAACTGTTCTGTAACAGCTGGCATTCCACCCTGCTAGGAAGTCCCAAATAAGCAGGACATCTTGTTCCCACCACTGGCAATGGCACCGATCAACTCTGGTCTACTGAAGTGGAGACAGATGTCTGCCCAGCCAGGAGGCTCCAAGTACTCCTTGATAACACGTGGGAAAGGCATAGAGCAGCTTAGAAAGCCTTCCTCAAGAATGTGTCAATCACTGGCAGAGACAGTTTAAATGTATTGCCCGGCCCTACTCTGAGCTTCTTATTTAGTAATTCTGAAATGAAGGTGAAGTGAGCCCAGGTACACGGAGGACACTCGTGTGAGGATCATAGTTGAGAACTGTGGTGGAACTCTTTCTCCTCCCTACCTCCTGCTTCTGGCTTTCCTAGGCTCCAAACAACTACGGATGACCTGCCCTGTGCTAACTAGGCCTCCATCCTTGTCTCTCTGTGCATTTATGCTTCATCAGGTCCTTTGGTTCTGAATTCCCTTATGTTGGCAAACTTCCTTTAAAAATCCTCCTGTCTCCTTAGTTTCATATTTGTCCATAACTTGGTAAGGTTTCTCTCAGATTAAAATGGAACAACATGAAAAAATACTGAGCTAAAAGGACTAGTCTTGATCAGTTAAGCAATAAAGCAGATTATGAAAACAGCCTCAAGTTGTCTAAATGACTATTGTGTTAGAGCTTGAACCTGTTATGATTAATTCCTTCTAAAATACCAATAAAACAAGAGACAAAATTTCAGTGTTAAAGGACATAGTAAAAGACACTGAAAATAAACAGAAAGTGCCAAAACACTTTTAAATTCTAGGAGCCTGAGGTTAACACTGTAGACACATCAACTGTAAACCAAGAAGTTTCAAGTCATCAAATGCTTCCTTGAATGCTGGAAATAAACATATTAAGAATCTTAATTTACAGCAGTGTTTTAATAATATATGTAAAGCTTTTATCCTGTTGCTGTCTATATAAATAACATGGACAATAACTCAATTTAATATGAAATAATAGTTTGTGTCCATTGACTTAGTGGGAAAACTAGTGTTGTCATAATGAAAGAAACAAATAATAATAATAATGATAAAAGAAGGAAAAATGTATATGCAGTAACCTTATAGGGATAATGGGTTCATGATAAAGGCAAACTAGACCTCATTATCCAAATCACAAAATAAAACTAACAGCAAGACTCTAGTGCTGAAAACAAGAAATACACAATTTGCTGAACATAAAGAAGTCGATGGTGCCTTCATTGGGCCTTCACCCTTATAGGCTAGTGTCTTTGGTACAAGAGGATACTGTGCACACTATGAAAGGAGAAACACAAACACCACCTCAGCTACAAAGTCCCTGAACTCCAATGGTGTCCTTCCTGCAAGATACGCTCATGCAATGGTGGCACAAACCTCATGGGAACAGCAAACCTATCTGATTTAAAATTATGGCCCACGCCATGAGATTGAACCCATACCCCACAGTGTTTGGGTGACCAAGAACCTAAGACTAGATATCCCAGAGACCTGAGCTATGAGCGTAAAACCAAATAGTACTGTTCTAATATAATAGCAGCAATAAGATTATTGCTAATGGTATTCTACTACACTCACAGAGTGGTGTCATGTTCTTTGCCATAAGAGAAGCTTCCTCCTGCAACAGATGGAAACAAATCCAGAGACCCACAGCTGGACGAGGTGCAGAGAGTAGGAGACCTTGGAACACTCAACCCTAAGCAGTATTTCTCCATCAAATTTCTCCCCACAGTATCCAAGGAAACCTGCAGAAGAGGAGGTGGAAGGGATGTAAGAACTAGAGGGGGTGGAGGACACCAGCAAAACAAAGCCCTATCAATCAAGAGGATCTACATACATGTATCCACAGAGACTGAGACACAGGGCCTGTGCAGATCTGCACCAGGAGAGGTCCTAGAGCTGAAAGTAGAAGTGGACGCATGCCCTTCTCCCTAACCCAGAAGTTATCTGTAATTGATAAGTTGTAAATAAAATTTAGCTTTCTCTAAAGGAGTCTCACTGGGGAAAACAAACTACTCTTAAGGGTATATCACATGCCCAGCAGAAGCTGGACAACAGAAAATGAACTCAGCAGTATATTTTAAAGTTCCTTATCTCATAGTTTTGTGCCAAGTCTTTTTTTTACTTATTTATAGACATATATCTCTCTCTCTCTCTGTTTTATCTTATGGGTCTTCATATATATTTATATATATATATATATATATATGTTATGGTTTTCAGTTTTGTGTTTTTATAGATTCCCAAGAGTGCAAACAAGTGGGTCTCTGTGTCTGTTATCAGTTTTTTATGTCTTTTTCTTGTGATATGTTTTCCTTCTGTATGTTTGTATTAAATATTCCAATATGTTGGTTTTGTTTTGTCTTATATTTTATTTTATTTCATCTTTTAGAAGTCTATTTTTCTAGTTAGTGGCAGAAAGGAGGTGGATCTGTGTGGGAAGGTAGTGAAGGAGGAATGGGAGGAGTAGAGGAAGGAGAAATTATAATATTAATGAATAAAATAAAACTTTTAAATGTAAAAGATATATATTTTCCAGTAGTATCTGCACTTGTTCTGTTTGTCTCCAGTGGAGTACTGTAATAGTATAAAGAATACGTGCAGTGGGAGGAAGATGAAACTTCAAATAAGAGACAAATTGTTTTATGCTATAAAAGTTAATTAAACATAATCAGTGTAAATATTATTTGCCTTGTGATTTTCTCATGAGATCGTCTCTTCTCTTACATCCTGAGCACACTTTGCAAAAAGGGTTTTTCTATTTAAACAAGAGAGAATCAAGGATAATTTCACAGTTCTGGGGAGACAGCTGTCAAAAGCAATATAAACCAAAACCTTGAAGTGTGACACCTCACTGCCTCCAAAGGAAGCTGAAGGTTCATTGTAGATGGCCCTTTTCTCCCTGAAAAATGGCTATAAATGTAAGTGCCAAATTACAATAACTTAAACGATTCCACAATTTCCTGAGAGCAGAAGATAATTAATGGATGTCTGTGGGGGAAGAGTGGGCTCAGTGATTCGATTGCCTTTTGATTATGAAGGTATCTCACAGAAGCTGGGATCTGCAAACAATAAAAGCGTCAGTGTGTATTTCTTTTTGAGAAGTGTTAGTACTCAAGACTCCTGAGGAGCAGCACATTGTTAAGCTGGTCCTTTGCTCACCATGTAAATGATTTTGCCTCACCTGGGAAGCTAAATTGCAAATTCCTTAAGGCAAATTTAGTAAAAGTTGAATCTGCTTCCTGTGGTTTTGATTGTGCTGAAATTATCCTTAGTATCATGATTGGTTGTCAAGGCGTTTCATTGATTGGAAAATGCCTAACTAGAAAACTGACTGGAGAAGCAGTGCCTCCACAGAAAGTATTTCCCTTCTTCCAGCAGCAGCTCCAGCAACTGTTCTACTTTGTTGGGACTGTGAAAGACTCTGGGGACTTCTGAATCTGGACTAATTACATTTTGCATTTAGACATGGTCATTCATCTGTAAGGGCCAGGGAGTGGCATGTGGTTGTTTAAATGAATATGGCTCCTACAGGCCATATGTTTGAATGCTTGGCCCCAGTTGTTGGAACTTTTTGGGAAATACTAGCAGGTGTGGTTTCTTTGGAGGAGGTAGGTCACTAAAGATGGGCTAGAAGGTTTTAAAAGACTCCACCATTTCAATTTATCTCCCTCCCTCCTACTAATTGTGACTAAGATGCAAGATCTCAGCTTTTCTGCCATCCTGCTTTGGCTCTACCACCATGGACTCAACCTTCCAAAACCATAAGCTCAGATTAAACAATTTCATGGTCATGGTGTCCTATCCCAGAATTAGAAAAGCAAATGGGACAGACAGGTAAGTTGGTTGTGAGGCTTAAATGTGGGTTCATGCACACAATGACTTACCATTACTGTAAACATGCATGCTATTTCAAAGAAACACGAGATGATTGTTGGTTTCTCTTTGCAATATTTTCTAGTTGGAAATGCATTTCTTTTGCCATGGGGAACAAAGTTGTTGAATTGCTCATGTTCACTTTGAGTCTCAGCATCAATCCATTTTTTTCAGAAGCCTGTAAAACTATCCACTTCAGTTTACAAGAGTGTAAGACTAAAAATAGATTCTGCTCTGCAGATTTGGTTTTCTTTGTTGCTTCAGATCCTCATTTCCATCACATTTACAATCAAACAGCACGGAATATATTCCCCCCATTTTCCCTAACCGGAACGACTCCCTGTTTCACCCAGCACTTTGCACTGTAAAAATAAATACTATTCAGCAGGCTTTAAGCATTCTCTCTCTTTATTTTAGGTTTCTAAGATTCTTCATATGCTGTCTGGCTTTTACAAAATAAGTTTTTTTTTTTTAAAAAAGAAACAAAAAAAAATCTGTAAAAATGGAGTGCTTTATTTTTTTATAATCAAGGTAAAAAAAACTATATAATTTTGGTAGACAAAATGAAGCTAAGAATGAAATCTGTAATTAAGACTCTGTTTAGCAGATCTGAGTAAGAGAGAGACAATCAGGAAGAATGTTATAGGTACAGAAAATGGAACATATTGACAGACTATTATAAAACAAAATCAACTAAAGAGAGCGCAGAGATTTCAAAATGACCAGAACAGGGAACTGACAGAAGTTCTCATACAAAGATGAAGACTCCCACAGTCTTGCTTATGTATATAATATTTGTACAAAGTATATATTCCCAGTTTTCTGAGCCTCATATCACGCGTGCACCATAATTCATTGCTTCTAAAGTGATGTTTGAGGTATATAACACATTGAAATGCTATTGGGAACCTCTGAATGCCAGCCTTAGTGTCCCCTCAGGATTCAGAAGAAGATTCACAGCAAGTGTGGGACTTAGAAGGATCTGAGGGGGAAAATGAACTCTCTGCTGTGTACTTTCCTGCATCAGTTTCTCTGTTCTCCTCTCCTCCTGCTAGGTTTCAAGCTTATACACACACACACACACACACACACACACACACACACACAGGCAGTTCTCTGAGCTTAAATTTTCTCATGGTCAAAAAGCAGATTGCTCTTTGGGCTGACGAGGGAGGGGGACTTGGTTGGGGGAGGGGGAGGGAAAGGGGAGGCGTCAGTGGGGAAGAGACAGAAATCTTAAAAATAAATAAATAAATAGATAGATAAATAAATAAATAAATAAATAAGCAGGTAAGAGCTGCCTGCAGTACATCGTCAACATTTGTATGGTCTGAGGAGGTGTGGTCAGAAAAGACACAAAGGCTAAACTCTAAAAGGGGCAGAAGGGGAATTCATAAGTTAAATTGCATTCTTATGTGTGACTAGTAAAACCAGAAGTTTGTAATCAAAGAACGTAGAAAAAGGAGAGGAGACCCAGCAGCAATGTGCTCTCTGAGCATCCCCTCTAGCACCTGAAGGGGCTAGGACAGGTGTTTATGGTGCCCATCACAACTGGCTTAAGCTGCTGAAGAGAAACATGTGGTATTTGATTTACATTAGCATTTTCGTCAGAATGGCTAGCTAAAGAGGACTTTACAGATCTGAAAATTCTATCTATCACCATACATGGTTAGGGTGAGGGGGATTTGTGGTTATATAGTACAAAATTCATGGTCTCACAAATTCTCGCCACCCAAGCCAAACGGTGGTGCTTGTCCTCCACGCTGTTTATATAAAAGGGATTTAATAGAATGGGGTTTAAGTAGGTTAGCACTTTCCCAAGTCAGCTGTGGGAGAATTTAGGGCACCAATCTCTTCATCAGGAAGGACTAAGAATCAAGCGACTTGGGACGTGCCACCCCTATCTAGGTCTGGAAAGTGATCCACATGAAGAATTCCTCTCCTGACCAAATGTCCACCAAACAGAAGAGCTGGCTTCTAAGTTTGTCTCAGGGAATGAAGCAGAGATTAGACTGTGTGATTAAATTTTCCACTGGAGGTCTCATAGTTAGGGAATAAAGTGACACAATATACCAGTACATGGGAAAAAGTTGTGGTCAATAATCTATATACTGCTGAAGGCGCCAAAGGGGAGTGCTTATGGCTTCACATGAGATTTACTGAAAGAACAGCTGATATACAAAAGGTGGTAGGCCCAGGACCTTGCGAATGGGTTTATCTCCATCAGAACACATTCATTCTGGTGTGTCAATATTTTGTTCCATCAGTTGAAGTTTCACTGCATGATTCCTGCGGACCACAGCAAAATACAAAGTTGTGTTCTCTTATTAGGCACGTATTCTCTCCCAAGAAGGCAGTATTGCCAGCCACCATCCATTCTTCTATAGAAATTACCTAAAGCAGCACAGTAAGAAAATATACATAGGCTTCCAGTCTAGTGTATGAAATCCGGTACCTCCAGATATCAGATTCACCAAGAGAAAAGACATTCCAGGAGAAAAAAAGTATAATATAAATTCTTGTTGGCCAGTCACACGAATTTAAATGAGAAGCTCAAGAACAATGTGACACCCTGTCTCAAGAAACTGAAGTGGGTGGTCCTGACAAATGACACCAGAGGGTCACCTCTCGAACACACCTACATGTCTGCATGCTGTTATGTAGCAGTTTCCTGTAAAGTTAAAACTTTCCAACTCAGAGGAAAGCTCTTTAAGACAGAGATGTTTACATGGAAAACACCAACAAAATGTTTTAAGGGGGAATAAAACATCCCATCCTGTAGGAAAGCTCCGGGAAGGCAAGAAGTAAACCAAAGAAACTCCAGGAAATCCCTGAAACTTATCAGATCTACTAGTACTCTCCCTCCTCAACAGTACTTGAACAGTAAAGACAGTTGGGAGACACCTGAACTGCTTGGAGGTCGCTTGGTAAAAAGCAATAGTAAGACAAGCAGAGTGAAAGAAGCAGAGAGCTGCTGAACTATCTAGAAGCACAAAGCTGCCAAGCTGCCCAGAAGAGGCTCAGACCAACTGAACCACCAGGAAAGGATACTCTTCAATGTTTTGAGCTGCCTGGAGGTTGCGCAATGTGCTTTAGCTCTCCAGGTTTTATGAACTGTCACCTATGCTTGGGTGGGCTCTTGGTGCTTATATAACTTTATGTGTTTATTGTATATGTTTATTATTGTAACCAATAAAACTCATTGCTTCCACCAAGTTGGATTTTGGTGGTATCTGTACTTTAGTCTGTCATTGGTTCACTGTCTAAGGTAGGTAACATTTGTCTTCATGGGATAGTGTCACAGAATACCAGCACACAAAAACAGAAGCACATACATATGCATGCACACATATATACCTACACACAAAATGGAGCAAAGGGAGGAATTTATAAAGAAGAAGACTTCTGTGACAACCTCTCCCCACACTCAGACCCAGAAAAAAAAACAGTCTAGACAGGAACCCATTAAAGATAACTCTTAAAAATTGTGATAGGGGAGCCGGGCGGTGGTGGCGCACGCCTTTAATCCCAGCACTTGGGAGACAGAGGCAGGCGGATCTCTGTGAGTTGGAGACCAGCCTGGTCTACAAGAGCTAGTTCCAGGACAGGCTCCAAAACCACAGAGAAACCCTGTCTCGAAAAAAACCAAAAAAAAAAATTGTGATAGGGTTGCTAAAGTGTAGTTCTTTACCCTCTGGCAGGTATGGGGTAGGGAAGGACTTGGTTTTCTGTAAGGGGCTGGCCACTGGGAGTTTGCCCATGCTCCAGTGGGTCTATGAACAACACAAACTGGACTTGGTGTAAACAGGAGGTTTCTGTTCTGCCTGATCCCATAGTTGTTCAGTCCCAAAGAATCATACAGAAACTATATTAATTACAACACTGAATACGCTTATGCATATTTCTAGCTAGCTCTTACATCTTATATTAACCAATTTCTATTATTTTATATTTTAGCACAAGACTTATGGTTTGTTATCTCTTGCTTTTTGGATACTACATGACATCTTCCTGACTCCACCTTCTTTCTACCTGCATTCAAGTTAGTTTTCCTGCCCATCTCTATTCTGTCCTGCCAACTTCATTATTAACCAATGCAATAAAACATATTCATAGCATATGTAAAATAATCAATAAAATAATAAATAAAAATATTACTTTGAACAAAAAAATCAAAACCCTGCTTATCGGCTAGCTCCCACCCGGATCTAGCTGATGCCTCCTTATTACTTTGAGTTTCTATTTTGAGGATACGGGGGAAGCAGACTATGACTAACCTTAAATTCTACAAAATGAAGAATTAAAGACACCCTAACTGGAGTTCTGTATTCAGAGGTCTGAACTCTGAGTAGAAGGGTGAATGGGATACAAAAGTGCATTGCTGAGTACCTCTGCCTTCTTGGTTGACAGAAAGAACAAAAAGAAATGACCTTTGACAATGTGAACCAAATACCTGATCCTTGTACAGGTTTAGAAGTGGGGTATTGAAAGGCAAAACAGTAATGAAGTGTTGTTAATCGCTATCTTAAAATGTCCATTATCTTGACAAAATTGAAAGAACTTGTGTCAAAATTATAGAGCAGATAAGATTATTGAAAACAATTATTTCTTTCCCTGAAATTGGAAGAGACTAAATTTAGCACTGGTTAATGAACGCTTGTATTTTGAGGTGGATAAGACAAATGGACTTATCTAGGAAATCAACATTATCAGCGGCACTTGAAGCTCTTTAGTGAATAGCTTTACCCCAGCACAGACTGCATTTCTTACTCAAGGCCCGTAGGATCAGAGCTTTCTGTAAGGGCAGAGCATTCATCTCAGAGAAATAAAAGCCCTCCCATTACTGCTCTGTGGGAAGGTAGGTTGGTGACATCACAAAATCCATTTCCTCCAAGCCTAACACACCCACACCCAAATTAAAGACATCTTCAGGTACATCCTGTGAAAACGGCAATGAGACAAAGAGGCAGCATAGAAATTAGTGATATGTGCTCCAGACACAGCAGGCTTTTAACCTGAGAGAAGGAAGGACTTAAAGCTGGTTTGTACACAGCAGGAAAATGATGCAACAGATGTGGATAGCTTGGCCAAGGAGAGAGGATATCAGGAAATTGTGCAATTTCATTTGACAGACAGCAACACTGGTTATTTTTAGAAGAATGAGAGAATGACCATCATTAAAAAAATGAACAAATCTGTTTTCGGAGAGTAAAAGAATAGCAGTATGGCCAGAGGGCATCATGGGAAAATGTGTACATATGAAAGGACCGCACATCCCTGTAAAGTTAAAATGTGTTCTCCAATAAAGAATAAAGAACGCACCAGCCAAAGCACCATGAGACCAAGCATTCCCCCAGTGGCAGTGGGCACCTCCTTTTAAATTCTCCACAGCAGAGTAAGGCTAACCACAACTGATTCCGATAACAGCAAATGCCTGAAGATACATATCCCTGGAAAAGGCACATTACCTGTTCATTTGGTAAGATATGGAGTGTTACCTGTTCATCTGGAAAGATACAGAGTGTTACTCGAGGCTGTAATCTTGGGTGTTGAGAAATTCACTCACTGGTGCAATGAACATATGCAGGGGACAGAAGGGGAGTCATTCCCACTCTGGGAGGTTGTTCCTCATAGATGTTTTATATCCTCGAAATGAGAAGCCACAAAATTGAAAATGTGAGCCTATTTATAATGTATGAAGTGTCAGGTTAAGAAACTACTGTCTGTATCCATTCCTTCGTTGATTTTTCATTCCTTACTCTGTGTGGTAATTTAAAAAAAAAAAAAAAGCATTGCGTGAGAGAAAGAAGCCTGTGCGAGAGAAAGATGCCATGTGACAGAGTTCAGGTGGAATTTTTATGGGGGAGGAGGGGAGTGAATGGGAAAGGATTGAAGGAGAGAGGGGAGACTGGCCTCTGGGTTCAAGAGCAGCAGAACAGAAAAGAGAGGCAGAGAGACACTGGGCAGGGGGAGACACAGAGCCAGAGAGGCTGGGAAGCAGAGACAGAGACAGAGAGAGACAGAGAGAGATGGGAGGTGAGCAGCGCCCTTTCAAAAAGGAACATAGTTCATGTGCAGAGGAGGTGTTATTAGTGGCTATAGTTGAGGACATATTTTGTGAGAACCCCAAATGCAGGCCGGTACAGATGCCAGAATACCAACGCTGCGCTATGAGTCAGGTAGTAAAGGCCGCAGTGGAGAAGACAGGGTGGGCACTCAACCACTTATGTTCTTCAGAACGCCCCCCAGACTAAAGCAGCCTGATGCAAATGCCTGCAGTAATTAACACATGATCTAGCCGGCATTGGACAGTGGCACACATCAAGATAAGCTGGAGCAAGTTCCTAACCTCTGGGGGACCTAGATACACAGCTGGGGTTGAGAAAGAGTCTAAAGACTAGCACTTTTGAAGCCAGCTATGGTGCTGGTCCAGGGCTTTGTTTTCTGGGACTTTTTTTTCTTTTTGATTTTTCAAGGCAAAGTTTCTTTGCATAGCCCTGGCTGTCCTAGAACTCTCTCTCTGGAGACCAGGATGGCCTCGAACTCAGAGATCCACCTGCCTCTGCTTCCCAAGTGCTGGTATAAAAGGTGTGTGCCAACATCACCTGGCTATTCTTTTTACTTTTAATATATTAAATAATGTGTTATTATATGTGTTCATGGGTGTGCAGGTATGTGCAGTTGCCAAGGCATAAAGAGGACACAGGCTGATGTTGGTGTCTCCCTCAATTTTTCTCTACTTTCCTTTAAATGAGATAGGGTCTCCCACTCTTCTGGAGGTCACCAGTCTGCCTATCCTGACTGTCCAGCAAGCTCCAGGGATCCTCTTTCTTCACTCTCCAAGCACTGAGATTACACACATGCACTACCATCTGGAACTTTTCACATAAACCCTAGGTGTGGTAGCTTGAAAGTATTTAGTCCCCATAAACTCATAGGGAGTGGCACTGTTAGGAGGTGTGGCCTTGTTGGAGAACGCTGGATGACACACACCTTTAATCCAGACCTTGAAGCTGGAGGGCATACCTTTAATCTGAGCCTCATCTTCTGTTGGAATTGTGTTGCTGTGGTGGTGGGCTTTGAGGTCTTTTTCTCAAGCTTCACGCAGTGTAACTGTCAGTCAGTGGACTTCCTGTTGCCTCTGAGTGAAGAGGTGAGCACTCTTCAGCTCCAACATCACATCTGCCTACATGCCACCATGCTCCCCACCGTGATAGACTGAACCTCTGAACTGTAAATGGGGCACTGCAATTAAACACTTCCTTTATAAGAGTTGCCATGGTCACGGTGTCTTCTCTCGGCAGTAGAAAACCTAAGACACTGGGGATCCAAACTCTAAGCTTGTAATCAGCAAGCACTTTACCCACAGAACCATCTTCACAACGCTCTAGGCTTAGCCTAATGCTTAACCCAGGGTGGACCAATATCCATAAAATACAATTTTATAAAAGCATCATGTACTGAAGAAATGGTTATCAGTTAAGAGCACTTCCTGTTCTACCAGGGGACCAGAGTTTGGTTCCCAAGTATGTATCTCAGGTGGCTCACAGCTGCCTCTAAATACAGCTCCAGGGGATCTGACAACCTCTTCTGGCCTCCACAGACCCTTCAAACACCTGTGGCATACATTCAAACACATTCACACATGGCCGTGGGGAGACAGACACTTTTTTTTTTTAATTTAAAAATAAAATACCGGTTGGATGTCTCATTGTCAAACTCACTATGTAAGTCGTGTAGAGTTATAAAACCCGCGCCATGGTGCAAATGTAACAAAGCTTCCCATACATTCACATATTTCATCAGTTCACTCAGGAGCCAGTTTGAATATTCATTCTGATTCCAATAAGATCTTAAAAATGGCACGGCAAATGAAAAAGCAGGTCTTAAGAAGAGCCACTGAGAGGTCAGAAAAGAGGCTCACTTCTCTCTGTCTGACAGTCTCTTGAGCAATCCCTACTCATCCTTTAGCTGGTGGTCCTGATGCTGCAGCTCTCTTCCTAAAGCTCACTTAATAACACCTCCAGGGCATCTTCCTGTGGGTTCATAACCTCTGCTACCTGAAACTGGACAAGGCAGGATGCCTGTAATCCTAGAACACACACACACACACACACACACACACACACACACAAACCTGAAGCAGGAGGATTACTAAGAGTACCAGGCCATCCTGGACTACATGATAAATTTCAGACTAGCATGGACTATAGAGTGAGACCCAGTCTTGAAAAGAAAATCAAAAACGGAAAGTGAAACAAACAAAAAAACAAATCAAATAAACACCCCAAAAGAAAACAAAACCAAGTCCTCCACTAATTAAATTTGAATCCCAGAGATAATATTTCTTTTCAAGGAGGAAAACTGTGGTTAAGAGAAGCAAGCTTAATTCCTTTAGATTAAAAGTATTTCTTCTGTAGTTTTTCTACTTTCAGATTTCCATTTACTCAATTCTGTATCTGAAAGATAGAAACCTTTTCCTTCTAAATAGAAGATGAATTGTATCTGATTTTCCATACTAAAATATAGGTCATAGACTAAATGGCTGCCTTTGTTATAAGACAATATTTATTGCTATAACCTCAGTCATTTACATGCCAATACTTATATAACATATTCAAACAATCTTACCATTCTCAAAACAGCTAAGTCATCACTGTGGGAAGTGCATAGTTCTCTAGGGAGTTAAGGTCGCTGGGACAAATTCACCTCCCACATCACGCAGTCCTGAGTTGTCAGTGACATAGGCACTACTGAGGTAGGAGCAGAAGTGAGACACAGAAGTGTGACAGAGAGGATGCCAGCAATGAAATCTGAGTGATTGGTGTACTTTCTTACCTGCCCAAGTCCTCTCTTTGAGATAAATAGTGGAAAGATAATTTCTATGTGGAAGATTATTTGAAAGCCCAAAGAGTCTCTCTCAGTGAATTTACAGCTCAGCTAAATGGTCCTACCTGGATTTTTCATTTTAAGTCAGTGATTTGTTCCTTGTGTGTTTTTCGTTCATTGCAGTTTCTAGATCCTGGGCAAACCATCTGAATTCCCATATATACAAACTAAGGAAGATCCTCTCTTTTCGTATATTGTCTGGTCCACTCTAGCACTGCCCCATCACTGTAAAAAGACCAGATTTTCACCTGTTCTCATACCATTCAAAGACTCTCATGTGTGGTGACTCAGTTCAGAAAGAAATGAAAGACTCACTTCCTAATAGAAGAGCAGAGTGTAAATTACATTATCTAAGCCGTTCTTGATAGATTTGCCCATTAAGTAAAGCAGAGGGATGAGGAACTCCCACTAAATCATAGAAGTACTTTTTGTAAATTTGCCTGATTGAAGGACATTTTTACTATGTCATTTAACATGCCTTAAGCCGTAAGTCCGTCTTACTAAACCTTGCATAAATTACCTACTGAAAAAAAAAATCTTGATGGAGTAGATCAACCTCAAAGAAAAGCCATTAAATAATACCCCAAAATTGAACGTATGGAAGGTTTAGATGTAAAAGCATTAAAAATATTAAACAAAACACTAGTAGAAATACCCAGGTGCTGGTCTTAAGGATTTACAGCAAAACAACAATGCTAATTCAAGTGCTTACTTGCAATTATTTTATTTTACCTTTACAACAAGTTTCTCACTACATAGCCTCTATGCAAATGAAGAAAATAACTTTGATGAAGCTTTCTTAGTCTAGTTTCTATTGTAATATGTGTATGTCATATCTTATTTTAATAAAAAGTCCCTAAGGCAAGATAATTGTTTTTTTTTTTTTTAAAAAAAAAATATCGACTTACACTTTCAGCTCTGGCAGCTGGAAGAACAAGATGAAGGCCTCATGCAGCTTCCTGACATGGCAGTCGGAAGAGCAAGTGGCAGTGTGCAGAAGGGACAGGACATGGGTGACAGCCTGCTTCCTCCCCAGCCATGCAGTCACTGTCTAGTCAAGGAGACTTAGAACTGCTCACTGCTCAAGCACTAATCCAGCAACACAAGAAAGGCATTGACTGGGTTGGCAAATGGCTCCGTGGGAAGGACACCTGCCCCACAGACGTGACAACCTGAGTTTAATCCATGGAACCTGAGGTGGAAGGAGAGAATAGACTCGAGAAATTTGTCTTCTGGCCTCAACACAGGTGTTATACCTCTGTAGCACACAAACACACACACTCAAACACAAATATTTTGTTTAAAAATTAATAAAGATTAAGGTATTTCTTTAATGAGTGCACTGACATAGGAGTAAAACACCTTCCACTGCTTCTCCAGCAATGCAGCATTGAAGACTTAGAGTTCCAGTATGTGAAGTTTGGGAAGACATGTTTAAACCAAAGCAGAGGTCAAGCAATCAACAAAATTCTACAGCCAAGGAGCAGCAGGGACTTTAGCACTGACCTCTCTGAAGCACAGGTTACATAATCCTGTGCCATCTTCCACAGGAGATTGGGTGGAATTTTACTCTTGGCAAAAAGAGCCTGCTAAATGACCTAAAATGGGCACAGAACTTAGCCAATTTCTTTTCTTTGAACTAAAGTAAATATCATTAGATAGTGTTGTAATCACCTTAAAATATCAGTACATTAACTAATGAATTGTGCACAATAGCTTTCAGAATAGAATATAATAAGAATGCCCCAAATCACTCCTTTATTAGATGCATGAGCACGCATGCATGCCCATAACAAACAGGGAGAAGCCATACATTCATATGCACAGGTATACATATGCATAGATATCTAACTCAATATATTTTAGTCACTACAGAAAATAGTTTCCATGACTATAAACAAGAACAAGTATTATGGTCTGCCACCAATGACCCTCTCAAAGTTTATGAGCTGAAGGCTTGATCCCCTGCTGATGGCGCTGTTGAGAAGTAACTAGATCCATAAACTATTTTTAGGTGGGCCCTGGGTACAGGAAATAGGTCACTAAGGGGCATGACTTTGAGCAGAGTGTATCTCGTCCCTGGTCTCTGGTTCTCTTTGCCCTCTTCCCCAACCCCTTCTTCCTTCCTGGCTGCCATGAAGGAAGCAGGTTTACTAGGTCACAGGCTCCCAGTCAGGATGCCGTGCCTGACCTGGAACCCAAACGCAATGGAGCCCTTCTAGCATGGACTGAAACAATGAGTCGAGATAATTTCATTTCTTCTTTGGAATATTATCTCAGGTACTTGTTAATTAAACAGAAAGCTGACAGACAGCAGAGCTGGCCTATCTCCAATTCTTTCTTTTCTTCCTTTCATAACCCCATGCCTTTATTACTAGAACCCGAGGCTTGAACCGCTCAGCTCTCCATCAAAAGCAAAAAAAAACAAACAAACAACAACAAAAACAAACAAATAAAAAACCTGGGAAACAGAAATGAACAGAAAGAGGGTCGTGAGAAAAAAAAAAAAAAAGAGGCATTGTCAAGGAGTGTGAAGTTCTCTTAAAGTTACACAACAGGTTTTGATGAAGGTGCAGTCTTTCTCTGGAGAGCATATCTCTTCCCACTTCTCTTGCATGTCCTCACAGACCCGGAGGCAGGAACTCCTATCAACAGCACCTTCTTTTCAGGCAAAGCCCTCACTTTTCTGGGGGCGGGGGGAATGTGGCATGTTACAAAAAAACAAAGGGGGGTGGGCATGTACAGAACTCTCTCTTTTGAATTGGACCATGGGAGGTGATGAGTTGTAAAGGGTTGGGAGCTGGGAGGTGAGAGCATTTTCCCCCTCTGAGACACCTAACCTGGAAATGCTTGGCCAGGTCCTGTCTGTGTCATCTACACGAATAATCAGTTTCCAAATGGGAACTGATGCGTTCGATAGCTCATCTCAACTGATGCTCTCAACTGGTCAAGTGTGTGGGCTTTTCTGCCTTCCTTAACTAGATATGGGCTCAGTCGTGGCAGCAGACTGGACATATTAGAAACAAATTCTTCTGAGTGGAACAGAACCACTTTAAACAAGGTATCTACCAGATGGTTTTGTGAACAACATATAAATAAACCTGTTAAAGAGTTCTGTTCAAAGGAGCTTGCACGAAGGCCAGAAGACAGAATAGAAAGAAAAGACAAAGCCAGAAAGATAATTAACCTACCTGAATATCTCACTTAGACTCATACTTGTCAAACCCCACTTTATTAATTATAGCATACTCAATCAGAGCTGGCATAAAAATAGAAGAATTCAGCTGTGGAGTCACAGTTAAACTGATGATTTAGGGTGAAGTTCAGAGTTGGTGAGATAGGAATATTAGTGCAGGATTAGTGAGCGCTAGCAGCCTGGCACGGGACAAGAAAAGAAATCCGAACACAATGCATTTAGGTAAATCCTCTGTAAAGTGTAAATAGATCCCTTAGTTCTGACCCAAAGGCTAAGAATGTCATCAGAGAGTATCTAAGGCCAGGTTTTCTGTGATTTGACTACCTGATGTTTTCAGTAATGCATCTGAAAAGCCTCCTGAGTTATGAGCTTCTTTCTTCTGTTACTATGAAACTTCTTAGAACTGTTACCACTCTGGAAAACGAAATTTGGCATAACCTAAATTGTTCCATGGTCGCTTACATTTGGCTCCAGAATAAACTACCTTCACCCCTTTAAGGTAAAAGATGCGTTTTTGCATAGACATCTCTTCTCAGCTATCACACTGCCGAAACAGCGTTTCTAATGAATTGGAATTTCCTCAGAATCTTATGCTGGAGGAAGGAAAAGATTGAAACTCTGAGCCCAGCCACAGGGAGAAATCATCTCCCAGGAAGAAATTTCATACGGTGTGGACAATTTCTCTGCCCACCTTGCAGTGGGCACCAGAGTGAAGGCAATGCCAGGTCAGTGATGGAGGGTACAAGAAGCTGACTACTTAGTTATGCACACCTCTCTTCTCTGCCTAAGCTTAAACCACACCTCAGGATCCTGAAGAGACTGTATGGGCGGGTGGAGGTAACTTTTGCAATTGTTTCTTCATCCGGTAGGATCACATTAAACAAATACCATTTCTCCAATTTTCTCTATTACCCCATCTCCTTCCTAGTCTATTGAGAAAGAGTGGCCCAGGCTTGTGCCTTGAAAACCCCAGTAATAATATCTGAACTGTCAGCTCAGTCTTAAAATTAAATTCCAGGAGAGCAGAGCAGACTTGTAAGAAACTAGTAATCAATCATGAATTGCCTAAAGTGGCTGCAGACCTTATATACATTCCTTGAAATCCTTGCCACCACCCGATGAGATGGGTACTATAATCCATCATCACTCGGGGAAAACTGAATGCAAGTAATGGCCCCAGGTTACATTCGAATAGCAGAGCGTAGCTTTGCAACCAGCACTCTTCTGCATTCCTCTGAAGCTACTGCGTAGAACCTAATCATTTTTAAATGTGGCAAAAAAGAAAAAAAAACACATTCATACAAGCAATAAATAGCACCCAGAGGCTCCAGGCTTCTCCTTATGGGACAGAAAACCCCAGGCACCCGGAAAAGAAAAACAAAAAATAACCCCAAAGGCTTGGTGCATATTTCAATACCCAGGCTCTGCAGTAAAAGGAGCTAATGCTGCCAAAAAGAGCCCAATTTTCTCCGAAGTGTCAAGGTGAAGACAAAGCTCTCAGCAGCATTACACATAATGAAAACCATTAGCAATCTCCCACCTCCATTGCCTCGCGCTAATTCTTTTATCATGTAGATTGCTTTAATTCGATTTCGGGAATTTTTTTTCCCTCCGTCTGTTGTTGCCAAGAACTATAAACACAATGCGATATGAGAGGGAGGCATTCTGGGTCTTTATTGCCATTCTGATGCTCGTTTAGTTTAGGCTCTAAGGTGCGACTTAACCAGCTAAGAGCCCAGCTCTCCCCATCTTTTTGGGTAAGGTGTGCCAGTTGGAAACCACTTGCCACGTCGATTCTTCTCCTCGGCTTTGCAAAGCTGCCCTGGAGGAAAAGCTATACCAAACCGAAAACACCTGGAAAACTCATTAACCGCTCTCGCAGAGAATGATGGGTCTCTGGGATCGAGCCACATTTATTAGGTGATGAACACACCCTCTGGGCATTCAATTTATTGGTCAAGTTTGCTCTGTTGCTCAAGTCTCCTCGGAGCCCAGCCTGTGCTGCCCGCCTGCCACTCCTGGCATAAGCATCTTTTTATTTTAAAAGGCAGCGTCATAATTAGGTGAATTAATCCTCATATTGAGGAGAGGAGAATGCTGGGCACCTGAACACACCCAGCATTACTGGATTTAGAACCTTTCAGCCTGAACTACCAAATGTGCCTTAGGCTCTGACCTGAGCCAGCCAATCATTCCCAAATGAGCCACTAAGTCTCTGCTGCACCCCCTCCTCTGAACTGCAGCTTCCCATGCCTCAGAGAGCAGCTGTGAGCATAAAGAGTATAAAACGAAAGCTTGTCTTCTAAGCGCATAGTGCAATGCTTGGCAACTGTGCAAACTGACAATAAACCTGTTTGTGTCTGTCTGAGAATTTAGAATCACAAGAAAAGGGATAAGGCACCACCCGTTTCGGACATGAGGAGCGTGCGGCCTGGTCTTAGGGTTTTTATTGCTGTGAAGAGACACCATGACCATAGCATCTCTTAGGATAGAAGAAAACATTTAGTTGGGGTGGCTCTCTTACAGTTTCAGAGGTTCTGTCCCTTATCATTCCTGCAGGAGTATAGCAACATGCTGGGCACACAATAGCTGAGAGTCCTACATCTTGCAGGCAACAAGTTGCAGGCAACTGATACACTGGGCAGTGTCCTGAGTATAGGAAACCTCAAAGCCAGCCCTACAGTGACACACTTCCTCTAACAAAGGCATACTCATTTCAACAAAGCCACACTTCATAATAGTGCCACTCCGTACGAGATTATGGGAGCCAATTACATTCAAACTGCCCTATATTCCACTCCCTGGAATACAGAGCTTGTAACAATATCATAATGCAAAGTACATTTAATTCAACTCCAAAAGTCCTCGTAGTCTATCATGGTCTCAACAAAGTTTTAAAGTCCAAGTTCAAAGTCACTTCTGAGGTTCTTGCAATCTCTTAACTGATCACCTGTAAAAATCAAAATCAGAAAGCAGATCACACGCTTCCAATATAGAACAGTACAGGAAATACGTTACCATCCCAAAACATAAGCAAAGGGGCATAACAAGGAAATACTGTTCCAAAGAAAGACCAAAAAGCAGCTGGACAAACTTCAAACTCTGCATCTCCTGTCTGATGTCAAAGCATTCTTCAGATCTCCAATTCCATTTAGCTTTGCTGACTGCAACACACTTCTTTCTCGTGGCCTGGTTCCACCCCCTGATAGCAGCTCCCCTTGGCAGGTAGCCCACGACTATGGCATCTCTAACATCTTGGATTCTCCAATGCAATCCAGGTTTCAGCTTCACAGCTTCACACAGTGGCCTCTCTGCTGGGCCTCCAGAGACCCCCCTGACACAGACCTGGCCTCAGAAGTTTTCTTCCATAAGTCCTTTCTTCTATCTAATCACATGGCTAAAGTTGCAGAGTTCTACTGCTTGCTGGGGCTGGAACATGGTCACCTAAATCAAATGCATGTTCACCAGCTTTTTGTCTTTCATTGCCTAAGCTTGACTGTCCTGAAATTTGCTCTTAGACCAGGTTGGCCTCAGACTCAGAGAGCTCCCTTTGCCTTCCTAGTGCTAGGATTAAAAGACTGAACTACCACACCCAGCTCTAAGTTTTTCTTTATTTCCTTTTCACAAGTTAGGAAAATAGCTGGGTGGGATGGCACCTTGAGGTCATCATTCCCATTATTCCATTTTTTAACCTGTTGATCTCCTTGAACACGGGATTTAGCTCCATTTTACTTCCTGGTGCCCCTTTCTTCCTAGAAATTTACTTTGTGTAATTTACCCTGCTTAGTTTGCTCCTTTTCGTTACAAATTTTCATTAGAGTTACCACTAATATCCATATGACAAAGTCTATACTTGGCTTGTTTTGACATTTCTTCTGTCAATGAAAGTAGTCAAAACTCTTCATTTTAGCCTTAAGCAGACTCTTTGGACAAGGGCAAAAAGCAGCCATTTTCTTCACCACAATATCACAAGAAAATGTCTAAAGTTCTTCTCTGAAACCTCTTCAGTGAGCCCTTGACAATTCAAATAACTCTTAGCACCTCTGTCTTCCAGGCTCCTACCAGTAGGACCCAGTAAGCAGTGTTTAAATCATTCCACTGCTTTCATAACACAAAGTATCAAAGTACAAACACATGGTCAGAACGATCACAAAAATACCCCAGTCCATGGTACCAACTTCTGTCTTAGTTAGGGGCTTTATTGCTGTGAAGAGACACCATGACCATAACAACTCTTATAAAGGAAAAACATTTAATTGGGGTGGCGCTTACAGTTCCAGAGGTTTAGTCCATTCTCATCATGACAGAAACATGGAAGCATACAGGCAGCTGGTAGCTGATATTGCTACCTCTTCTAAGCAGGAAGTCGACTGAGACACTGGGCAGTATCCTGAGCAGAGGAAATCTCAAAGCCTGCCCCCACAGTGACACACTTCCTCCAGCAAGGCTGTAACAATTCCAACAAAGTCACACCTCCTAATAGTACCACTCCCTATGAGATTATGGGGAGCAATCATATTCAGACTACCTCTGGTGCCCTACAAATCACATCAACCCTTATCATCTGGATGCTACCCCAGTCTCTTGCAGTGTACAGCAGAGATGAAAAAGAGATGCTTGGGCTTATCTCTGTTCTCCCTTGGGGGCCCTTCTCTCAGTGAGCTAAAGCACTTTCCAAACTTACAAAGGATGAAACTGTGAGAATTAATGAAAGTAAGTAGATTTATTCTTTCTTTGTTTTGGTTTGCTTTGCTGTTATACACATTTAAAAAACTATATTGAATTTAAATTTAGGATGCTTATTAACACACAGATAAAGTGAGGATTTCCTCCAGAAACATGATATGATGAAATGGTACCTTGCTATTCAAGTTATGTCCTATGGACCCAGAGTTTGGCCTTATCTGAGAGCTTGCTGGAATGTCCCAGAACCACAGAAGTATAGACAGCATTTTTACAGGATTCATAGTGATTCAGACACACTTTGAAGCGTGGGAAGTATGGAGGAGAAGCTTTTCTACAGAGCACACTGAAAGCCTGATAAAACCTGAGCATGAGCAATACCAGAAATCTGGGGGAAATGCCACCATAATAGCCACATGTTACCAGGGAGTTTGGGGGTCACTTTTTTGAGTTCTTCGTCTCATTAATAACAGATTTTCATAACAGACTCAGAAAAAATACTGAACAAATTTATTAGAGTCTAAACAGAAAAAAAACCTCCAGGGCAGCAAGCTGTAAATTTCGGCAGCTGCCCAGGGAGGGCAGATGGAGATGAAAAAGAGAAAAACATGCTACCCTTTGTAAGCAGTTACCTAGAGGGGAGGAGTGTATCAAACAAAGAAGACTGACAAAGCTCAATATACCAGAGGAAGCATACTTAGGCTCTGGCTAGCCTTCAAAGAGACAAAAGAGAAAGAGAAGGAAAAGTCGTGCCTTCCTGAGTCGGGACACAGAAAAACGACTTGAAGAAATTCTGTGGCAACTGCACAGGGAGCATGGGATTCAAAGAAGAGCAAGTGCATTATCTCATTAAAAGGATAATTGTTGCTCCCATCCTTTTTATCGTGGTTTAAGGTTAATCCTTCACCAATCACAAGAGGATTGAGTCTTCATGGAGGATAACGGCACATCTCTAACAGAGAAAGATTCCATTTTTTTCCCTTAATAAACCTCCAATGATATGATAAGTTATTAGCGACTTCATTCAAGTATGTAGGAAAACCTTGAGCTGATCAGATTCTGCTTGGTAACCCACTGCAATGGTAGGGATAGAACAAACGCAGAGTTCCATTCAAACCCGGTTAATACGTGTTGGTCAAATAACACTGGAACCCAAAGAGTTGTATTATCAGTACGCTTGTTGAATGCAACACAAAACAAACCTGTGCCTAGAGAAAAGGGAAAAATTTACCCCGTCAAACTTGATGTTAAATGAAAAGAAAAACAACCAACAAATAATGTAAAATAAATTTGAAAAAAAATAAATTTATTTATTTAAATAAATAATCCATTTTTAATCAATAATCACTGTAGATTCAGATAGAACACCCATCCACCTGAAATGCAGGCAGTATTGAATCAGGTTAGTTGTTTCTAAGTATCCAAAGACATATCTGCCATTAAAAGTCACATGTGAGAACCAATAAGAGTGCATAAGACTGCAGGGCGATGGTCCTGAAGACTGCAGACTGAGGTAGTTTTAACACTTGAGCAAAGTGGCCAAGGAAGTCTAGTCATCCCTGGTGACTACATACTCACAGGACGGCTTCCAACTTCCTGAAAAAGATATTCTCGGGCTGTGAAAATGGCAAGAAGCTTTAAAAAAAATCTGCATTTCCAAGGAAGTTTAGGAAGCATCTACAAATTTGCTGAAGTGTATGATCTAGAAGGAAGGAATCTTAGAGCCGGAAGAAACCCCAATAAACCCCATAAAGTTTACTCAAGTTGGGAACTCTCTAAATATCTTTTTTTTTTAAGGTTACAGATAATTTATTAAAAACCTTTCCTCCAAGCCATTGCAATCTCTAGGTCACTTTCTCTGCTTGTAGATTTGTAGATTTTTCTTGCAGCCCTGAGAAGTGGGCTAAAGCAGGGATGCAGTATATTTTACTATGAGACTTAAAGTAGTTGTCTGTCTTCCTCACACAGTGTTTCACCCGTTCCACATTCTCTAGGTCCTTCTGCCCCCCATTCTTCTCTAAGATATAAGAATTGTCACTGTTGCACAGTAACGTGTAGCAGACACTGAATAGCTGTCTCTGCTGTCCTGGATGTCAGTGCCAACCTTTCTAGTCACACAGAGGTCCCCATGGAGGCCAAGATAGTCACCCTAGATATGGAAGAACTTGTCCATCTCCAGCAGGAATTTCATGGCATTGGCATAAAATAAAACTCCCTTTCCCTATCAGTGCTGGCTGTGTACCCTCCAGCCATCATGGACCGAAGGAGTAGAAAGCTGTATTGTACAAGCAGTGTGTAACTAACTCTTTTTAGTGGATTACTACGATCCAAATGGCTCTGGAATGTTTTGGTAAGGTCCAGCGTCTGTCTGGAGTCAGTATGATAGGAACTCTGCCGAAAGAACTTGTGCACATGTTCACACAGCAGTGCTGATCCCAGCAGTAGAACACTAGCAGACTAGATAGAGGTTTCCAGAAACAGAGCATCATAGATGTCATCCAAAACCAGGTCTA
The DNA here is from genome assembly GCF_014885135.2 of Alexandromys fortis. Classification (NCBI taxonomy): domain Eukaryota; kingdom Metazoa; phylum Chordata; class Mammalia; order Rodentia; family Cricetidae; genus Alexandromys; species Alexandromys fortis. The sequence continues at coordinate 297,004 of NW_026068069.1, read as the reverse complement.
GCTGATGATACCAACAGAGATGCCTCCTGACAAAGGAGGAAAGAGCCCATGATGTTATCTGTCACAAGGAAGAAAGCTCTGAGCTATTCCACATACCAGCCCACACAGTCAGGAAACACTGGAGATTCCTAGCACCGCGTTTCCTTGGCTCCACCAGCTCCAAGAGTGTTCACAGCAGAGACAAACCTGACTGTACTTGGCACCTAGTCATTGTACTCAATGACACCCATGAGCTTAGTAATAGCATCTCCCATCTCTGTGTGTCTTAGCTCATCCTTGGCCAACATCTTGATTACATGCAGGAATTGATGCTAGATATCCTACCTTCCTTGAGCTCAAATATCCGATTTCTAGTTTTGATTCATTCCAAGAGAAGAGCACTTCTCTGCTCCTAAATGTGGGTTCCAAAGGCCATCTTGATAGAAGTGAAGAAAGCAACAGCTGGAACAAACATCATTGAAAACAGAATATTCACAGTATCACAGGTTCTTATTGAACCTGTATAAACGACTGTAAACACCAATTATGGAACTTCTCCTTGCAATCTCTTTTATAACCTTGCTACACCAAATAAATATAATCCAAAAAGACAATTTTGCCCTTCCCCTTTCTTCAGCTATCAGACTATTGAGAAAATGGACACCAAACTTTGGAAATTTCCCAGAAATCCCATGAGAGACAGAGACAGACCTCATTTATATTATTGGTAGCATTATAATTTTATGTTTGCATTGTTAGTTGTTGTTTTCCATTCCTTTCCACAACCAATTTATAAATTCAGTATTATTGTGTGCATTTGTACATGCTAAAGCATTGATAGGTATAGGGTTTAATGTAATCCATGGTTTCACACATCCAGTTGGCATTTGGATAGGGGAGGACTACAGTCGCAGCTATTTCATCCGTAGGAAAAATAAGTTTTGATTCTTTTCTGCAAATTGAATCATCAGTCCTATTTCAACAGCTTTATTGCTTAAAGAAAAAACACAGTTTTGATGAAGTACTCTCTTACTTTCAGTAATTTAATTTATAAATAGGTAGTTTGGCTGAATCTTAAATATATACACTTTTATTGCCTGTATTTGTCAATTATCCCTACACAACACTTGTGTGTTCATCCTGTTCATTTCATCTCTTACTTACATTATGACATGCTGTTTTCTCAAAAATCTGACATGCCACAGAACTGTTGCCATCTTGCTAATTCCCACTAGCGGAAAGAGCTCAGGGAAACCTGTGGTCTTGCAGCCAGCTTAGCAAAGAACTTTGCCACAAATGGCATTGAATGTAGTCCAGAGAATTGACCTATTCATTTCATAGGCTAATAAATACAAAGGTGCAATTCTGTCTCTGCTATGTGGCAGAAACCAAGAAGGAAGCAAAGAAACATGGCAAAAGATTTTGTTTCTTAATGCCTAACTGAGGATGTGGAATATGATCAGACATTGCTGTTTAAAAAGTAAGGCATCTTATTTTTCTTCAGAGAGAAAGGCTGTAAGGCAAGATCACTCAGTTGCCATTATTCCCAAGAGAGGGTTATTTGTACTCCAGCCAGCAAGTTATTTCAAGGTTTTAACAGTGACAGAATGTGGAACACACCTCCTACGTGCCTTCCGACGTTTCAGACATTTGCCCCCATGGGACTGGATCTTGAACAATACATCTTCAGACAGACGTCCCATTTGCCAACGCCCTAGTTGCTTTGCCTTCAAATAAGTGTCTCCTCCATTGTGTGCCTGGTGCGTGCAGCCTGGCACCTTTCTTCAGCATCAGTTCCCTGATTTTCAACCCTCTTCTGAGCAGCTGCTACAGATTGCACTGAACTCGAGATTTTGGAAGATCTTACCATTTGTTACTTCCTGGAAAGAAATAGAACAGGAGAGAAGGAAGCATCCACACATAAGCTATATATGCCCAGCCAGAGTGCTTGCTAGCATCGCTCAAAAGTCAGCTCAACAGATGGAAAAGATTCTTTTTATCTCCACAGCATTATTATAAAGTAAATTCCTGAAATAAAACATGTTTGTTCTGTCTCGTACCATTTTCACCAATTATACCTTGTTTCACTTTGAGTCTTCAGAATACACTGCTCCCAAAAAAAATAATGAATTTGCTTTATTTATTCTCCTTACTAAAAATTTGCTCTCTATCTCTTCTCTCTCTCTCTCTCTCTCTCTCTCTCTCTCTCTCTCTCTCTCTCTCTCTCTCCACACACACACACACACACACACATTGTTATACCTCAATAACACTTACATGCAAATCCTGTTCATTTTTATCTCTTACCTACATTATGTTAATCCTGTTTAATTTTACCTCTTACATACACACACACACACACGTATATATGAATTCTTAAAAGTAAATGAACCAGGCGATGAAAGGAGACAGAGACAGAGACCCACATTGGAGCACCGGACTGAAATCTCAAGGTCCAAATCAGGAGCAGAAGGAGAGCGAGCACGAGCAAGGAACTCAGGACCGCGAGGGGTGCACCCACACACTGAGACAATGGGGATGTTCTATCGGGAACTCACCAAGGCCAGCTGGCCTGGGTCTGAAAAAGCCTGGGTTAAAACAGGTCTCACTGAACATAGCGGACTATGAGGACTACTGAGACCTCAAGAACAATGGCAATGGGTTTTTGATCCTACTGCATGTATTGGCTTTGTGGGAGCCTAGGCAGTTTGGATGCTTGCCTTAAGAGACCTGGATGGAGGAGGGTGATCCTTGGACTTCCCACAGGGCAGAGAACCCTGATTGCTCTTTGGGCTGACGAGGGAGGGGGACTTGATTGGTGGAGGGGGAGGGAAAGGGGAGGCGGAGATGGGGAAGAGACAGAAATCTTTAATAAATTAAAAAAAAGTAAATGAACATTTATTTATTTAAATATATAGATTTTTATATGATATCCCAAGTCTTCCAATGTATTTTGAGCAAAATCAAATGTAAAAGATATGGCATAAACATATAATTTTTTTTCTCTACCAGAACTAAAAATTCTTATTTATTCCCAAACTCTCCAGTCCATCTCAGAAATTTGGGATGTGCTAGTTAGAAACTCATATAAAGGTGTTTATTTTTTTTCCCCATGATAACAACGATTTTAGGTCAGAACCCATTAGGTGAGTGGAAAGTCTTTATATGGCCACTGGAAAAACAGCTGTAAAAACTAGACTAGCAGGGATTGAAGAGATGTCTCAGTGGTTAAGAACACCTGCTGCTCTTGCAGAGGACCTGAGTTCTATGCCAAACCCAATACCAGGCAGCTCACCTAGCTCACAAACACCGATAACTCCAGAATATCTGACACTTTCTGGACTTCACAGGCACCTATACAATATGCTACACAGACACACACACACACACACACCAATGATTTTTTTTTTAATCTGAAAAAGGAGATTAGTATCAAAAAAGAATCAAATGATAAAAGAGGCTTTGGGGGAAATGCAATTCAGTAGAACACTACCACTTTAAAGCACCATTGTTTAATTAGCAGAACATATCTCGAAGTCAATCTGAAATCTTAGAGCCGTAAGAAAACAATCTTGGAAACCAGTTTAAGCACGGCACTTCTTGTGTCTTTTGAACAGTGGAGTGAAAAAGAAACATGGGTATCAGTCCCTAGGGGATTTGGGATGCTACAGATCAATTCCAAGGCGTTAACCTCCTGCTAACATCCGCTGCTTTCTGTAAACATTCCAGGTCTCAAAGCTCTTTCCCTCTCTGTCATTTCTCCAGCACACTACTCTGCCACAGACAAGATCCTAATCCCTGCTTTTTTCTGGTTTTCACATCAAGCCCTTCAGCATTTCCTAACTCCCAACATCTCCCCTTTCTGGATAAACATGTAACAGTTTTTTTTTTTTTTTTTTTTTCAGGATAAACTTGCTGTTCAGGGTTTGTGACCGTGGAAACTTCTGGGTAAGAACAGAGAGTTGTGCGTGTTAGCTCTGCGTAAAATCTCACAATTCTGGGGTCTCATCAAACAAGACTCTGACCCCAGACAACCAGAATTAGTACCTTGTCTAATATTTCATCATAGAGATGTGATTACTAGCTAGTGACAGTGGGAGTTGATCACTCCAAATACTTTAATGTAACAAAGTGGCACTTGAGTCTCAGTGTAAATGAGGAAGCTAACGGCTGTGTCTAAAGCGATAATTCAGCAAATGGTCTGCTACTTGAGCCTTAAAGTAAGAACTGGATCTCGTTTGTGGAGACATCTGCTATCAGTATACATTGCCTATGAGGAATCTTTTGCTTCCATTTTCTGAACATATTTGTATACGATGAAATGTTAAGTCCCACGAGGAATATGAAAGCTTGATTTGGAAACAATCGGAAAGGGAAAAATAAGATGTGCGTAGGAGGGCAAGTACAGCGGCTCTGTGTGTCTATGCGCTATTTCTTGGGCTGCTTGGGGAACACATGAACACTCTACGCATCACTGAACTGTGTACGAGTGCTATAAACAACTTCTCCCACACTATTTGTGGAAATTTTTATTAAAGACTCTAAAATGGTGAGAAAAATAAACAACAAGCTTTAAAAAAAAAAAAACTAAAGATTGACTAAAACTTTTTAAGAGCAGGAACAGTCTATAACCCTTTCCTGTTGCAGCACAGTATTATGAAAATGCATCTCACATCCTAAGAAACTGGAATTTTTACCAAACCTCACAGCCAGAGTTAATAATATCCCTTGAAGTTACTTAAAACTGCTATCCCACCGCGTATCCAGCCTGTTTGTTTAACCTGCTGTTAAGAGAGCCGTGTAGCAATCAGCCTTGCTTGCCTTGAACTTCCCATGCAATCAACCTTTCTAACCTAAGCTAATGCATAGCTATAATCTTAATTATGTACTCTTCCATAACCCTGACCGAAGATAATGCCTGTCTTTCATTTGCTCAAAACAACAAAAGTAGAGGTTGAAAGAACTCTTATAAGATGAATATATGCCATAAATGTTCAACACAACCTTGGGATAGTGCTAAATAAACAATAAAGGAGCTGGAGAAATGGCTCAGTGGCTAAGAGCATTGATTGCTCTTCCGGGGAAACCCTGGTTAAATTCCCAGCACCCACATGGCAGTCCACACCTGTCTGTAACTCCAGTTCCAGAGCTTCTGACAGCCTCACACAGACCTGCATACAGCCCAGATACCAATTAACATTAAATAAAAGTAAATTTTTAATAACTTATTTAAAAAAAATAAAACAAGATATCCCAGGCAAATATGGGGCATATCTTTAACCCCATCACTTGGAAGGCAGAGGCAGGGGACCTCTGTGAGTTCGAGGCCAGCCTGGTCTACAGAGTGAGTTTCAGAACAGTTAGAGATACACATAGAAACCCTGCCTCAAAAAAAAAAAAAAAAAAAAGGGAAAAGAAAAGAAAAGAAAAACAAAAGAAACATGCTTAATAAACAATACTGTTTGTTATGTGGGTCAGTTTGAGTCAGTGATAAATTCACAAGACACCACAGATTCAGACTCATTCAAAAAATAGACAGAGGACATAAGACACAGGGAATATGAAGTAAATAATGCAAATCTGGGCTCACTTTTAGTTAAATGAGACCAAGAGGAAGTGTTTTGGTTTTTCCCTAATCATGGGTTTAATACTGGTGACTCTGAATGTATAGTTAATGCATTCAAACCGATTGCATTTTGGTGCCTCAGGGGAGGAATGCATGAGGCTAGGAGAGCACTCTTTAATGTGTTCAACACATGCACACTCACCTCTACCAACTCCAAATGATTGCCGGCAAGAGCGTGGGCTACTTTTACTCCACTTTCCAGTCAGGGCAGAATAGAATGACCACACCTCTCTCATACTGCTACAGGTTACACAACCAAGATCCTAGTGGCTCCAAAGGCTTGGAAACTCCCTTCGCTTCAACCCTTATTTTTAACTCAAATGTTCTAACCATATGCCTGGCAAAGAATCTTAGGGTACTGGTTACCCCATCCTTGGTCTTTCAGTAGTCAGACATTCCAGACTGCAGAAGCCAAACAAATAAACCAGATGCTACCAAGCCCTACCTACTTCCGAGAAATCAAGAGCATCACCAGGAGGAAAATATCCTAAAATTATCAACTCCAGGTCTAGGGGGAGAGGCAGGCTATACACTGAGAAACACTGAGGTCTTAGTGCACAGAAATTAGGCACACCATGTGACCTCATTGACAATCACACTCTTCTGTAGGTCAGCCCATTTACTATGCAAAACCAAGGCAAAGGAAAGCAAAGAGAGATGCTCCCCTGGAGTTAGAACAAACAAATACTAACCCTGCAATGGAACCTGGATTTGGATCACTCTGGAGACAAATGTGTGCTCCACAGCATTATTAAGGACAGCTGAGTAATCAGCCAGGAATTAGCAGACCCGGCTGCAGTCAGAGAGACAGTGAGACACATTTATAAAAGCACCTCGACAACATCCTGCAAGGGCTGCACGGGAGAGAAACCAGAATAATATAATGGGTCTCACATATTAAATAAGCAAGCAGTTGACAACCTCCTTAGAAGAATGAGGAGACCACCCTCGGGGCTTTTGCTTATATCATCTCAGATGCTGGCTTTTAAACAACAAAGAGACAGATATTCTAGAGGGATTTTTGACCCTCACATAGAGAAACATAACAATCAATGGAAGCTGCCAATCTTTGTTCTGATAAAAGAAAAAATTTAATTAGGGTGACTTACAGTTCAGAGGGTTAGTCCATTATCATCATGTCAGGACATGCTGGCAAGCAGGCAGACATGGTGCTTAATTACTTGATCATCCTAACCTAGAAGAAGCAGAAGAAAAATGATTTTAAATGTAACTTTATGAAGATGATGAAGACCTTTAAAGGGGAAATGAAAAACTCCCTTAAAGAAATGAAGGAAAAGACAAACAAAAAATAGGAAGAAATTAATAAACTTCTCAAAGAAAACCAAGAAGAAACAATCAAACAGGTGAAGCATACAGTTCAAGACTTAAAGTCTTTAATAGAGGCAATAAAGAAAACACAAACTGAAGGAATTCTGGATATGGAAAATCTGGGTAAACAACTGGAAACTATGGAGGTAAGTATAACCAACAGAATACAAGACATGGAAGAGAGAATATCAGGGGTTGAAGATACTATAAAGGAAATAGAGTCACTGGTCAAAGAAAAAAAATTAAATCCAACAAATTCTTAACACAAAGCATCCAGGAAAACTGGGACACCATTAAAAAAAAAAAAAAAGACCAAACCTAAGAATAATAGGGATAGAAGAAGGAGAAGAACTCCAGCTCAAAGGCACAGAAAATATATTCAACAAAATCATAGAAGAAAACCTTTCCAACCTAAAGAAGGCTATCCCAATGAAGGTACAAGAAGCTTACAGAACACCAAATAGAATCGATTAAAAAAGCTCCCTTGCCATATTATAATCAAAACACAAAACATAAAGAATAAAGAAAGAATATTACCAAGTTATGAGGTAAAAAGATCAGGTAACATATAAAGGTAGACCTATCAGAATTACACCTGACTGCTCAATGGAAACCATGAAAGCCAGAAGGTCCTGGGCAGATGTATTGCAGACACTAAGAGATCATGGATGCAAGCCCAGACTACTATACCCAGCAAAGCTTTCAATCACCATCAATGGAGGAAACAATGTGTTCCATGACAAAAACCAGACTTAAAGAATACCTATCCACAAATTCAGCCAACAGAAAGTACTAGAAGGAAAACACCAATGTAAGGAAACTAACTGCACACTTTTGTCTTACATGCTGATGCGGAAAGACTCTCGTCAGCCTGGAAAGGACATGTGCAGTCACTAGTGAGACATGAATTACTGAATCTTATTATTCCCAGGTTCTCATAACTTCCAAATCGCCTAAAAACATTCAAGGAAATGATTAATCTACCAACATAGGACTTGCCAACACAATCAGCATAACATGGGGCATGGACTAGCTTCACGTCAGGACATCTGAGTTAAGCAGCAAGGATATCAAAAGGAATATAAGAGAACATCTAGGTCGTGGGAAACTTTAAAATCACTTTCTAAAATTAAATGGTGGTATTTAGAGATACACCAAAGGCGTACACTCAAATTAAAGCGCTAACATCTGAACAGCGATCGCTTTCTACACTAGAAACTATTGTAACTGGAGTAAAGCAGGCGAGCAGCTTATGGATTAGCCATCAAAGGCTGGTTCCCTAATGTTTAATAATTCATTGTGCTGTGATAATCTTTATTTTATATATAATATAACTAATGAGATAGTCTCGTAAATTAATTTTATAAATATGTAATCTATTTTGCAAATAAAAATTTTTTTTATTAAGAAGTTCACACCAAAGTGTGCACTTCTGTGTTTCACTTCTGAAGAAGATGGCCTTTGAAGGGTGCATCTCAGCACACTTTACTGTGACACTGGACAGATTCTCATGCCATCAGAATAAAGTACATACACATCTCCAGTTTCTTCTCTTTCCTTCATATGAAACCTGGTAAGTTATGCATGTGGAAATACAACACACAACTGTATTTTTAAAAATCTTTATTATTAGTTCTCTATGAAAGCCATAAGAATTTATTATGAAGTGATTTGTTTTATTCACTGCAATAAGACTTTCATAATGTGCTCTTCATGAGGTATGTGATTCATATTTCATTGCACAGTAATTGAATTAACTTTATAACTTTGCTAATAATTGGGTACAGGGTTATTAAGGACAGGCAATCCAAAACTCGACTGGTATTATCTGAAATATCACAAACACTAAAATCTAAATCATAAAAGAACACAAAAGTAATCTTTATTATACATATTATAACATAAATACAACAATTTACATCCTATACATATTTGCAAATTGCTAAGGTAAAATGCAAGTCCAAGTTCTGAATGGACTCTGCAGAAATGATAAGAGATAAATAGAATATGCTAAGCTACAAAGCATATAGTTGCACTTCACCTTGACAATTCATGCACGCAGAGGGGGCAAGCGAGAGATAACCAAAAGAGTTCAATGCCCAACCTCCAAATTCAGCCTCCCCAGGTTAGTCAGAATTTCCTCACTTTCACAATTTTGTAAGAGGGAAGTTGTTTAAAGAAGAATTCATTTTGACTGAGATCTCAAAGATTTCAGTGCACAGGAGGCTCTGTCTCCTTCTGAGAATGTGTAGGACAGAGCTGCTCCACATCTCACCATGGCCAAGAAACAGGGAAAAGTCTGAGGTAAGATATAATTCCAAATGGTATATTCCCAGGGGCATACTTCCTCCAGCTAGACTCCATGGACCAAAATTTCTAGCTCTCTCAAAATAACACCACTAGCTGGGGACCAATATATCAGTACATAAATCTGTGGAATTCAGTTCATATCTAAACACAACAGAAATAATTTCTTTCTATTGAAAGAATCTTCAATCAATGAAACTCATTTTTTAGAAAAGAAATTTGAAGTATGCTCTTAGTGACAGATTAGCTAGAGAACTTCATCCTCATGTCGCTTATAAACAGGAGTCAGAGGACAGACAAGAGTTGGGAGGATGGATAGAAATATTCTTCAAAGAGCATGGTCTACAGTGGAGAGAAACCACACACTTGCAGTATGAATAAACATTGCCCTCCACCCCAGCACAGGATCACAACACAAAATGACACGAGTCCCCACTCACACCACCATGCTGGTAGCTAGTATTGGTTGGAAAAGATGCTATGTAAAACAAAATGACAATGCATGTCTTGAAATAAAAACTGAGACCTTGTGTAGATGTTACATTTGGAAAAAAAAATGGCTCTTGCTAATTACCTGAGAAAAGGAAAGTTAGGAACTTTCAAAGGTACCACTCTGCCATCAGATAGCCTTTATAACACTACAGCTGGACCAGCGTATTCTAGTTACAAGCTCAGTCCTGAAAAAGTTATTGTCCTTTGCTCCTGGGAATAAAAACGAAGAAGAAGAAGAATCCTATGGTGCAGAATAAAAAGCAATCAAATACTCGAATCGCAGTGTAAGCCAAAGCTTTTATAGAAAAGAAAATGCAAGACACCTTCTCCTTTTTCTCCTCCAAAAAGTCCAGTGCACTTGCTAAGAACAATATTAAAAGCTGAACAAAACACAAAATCAAAGTTTGTTTGAAGGACTTTCAGAAAGGAAGTCGACTAGGACAAGAGGGTATAAAACGCAGACAGGCGAAAAGCACATGATTATAAATTCGATTTTCTTCATATTACTTCTCCTCTCAGGGCGTTTGACAATTTTCAGAAAAATGCACCAGGCCTGGGAAACAAACACGGGCTGGAAGAGAAGTCATTAGAGTTTGGGGTTGGGCTGCTAAGGCAGACAGAATATAAAGAATAGCACACACGGAAGCGCAGTCAGTACTGAACACAATTACCCCGTCAAGCCATTTGCTGAGTAAGCGCTACAAGTCAAAAGGTTGAGAAGCAGAGCCAAGGGAACTGAAAACTATAGAGAGGTTTCCATAATCTCAGGTTATTGGGAGGACAAAAATTGGAGTTCAGGACTTATTAAGAAAAAGACTTCTGGAAAACACCTCAGGCCCTTATTTGTAATATTGAAAGTTTTCATTTTCAAAGCCGTGAAGAAATAAGAAGAGCTACCATCCGGACTGTGAAGTGCTTCAGGTCACGCTAGGTCCTTGTCACAGTCAATCTCTCTGCTACTAGCCACAGAATTGGAGAACCCTCTCTGGGCAATAATAAACCCATCTATTGTCAACGGAATAAGAAATTCTCCTACTCCCCACAGTAATACAGCTAGTTGCAAGTAGATGCAAATGCTAGGATTGTCTTGCATTAATTTAAAGTGCTTTTGATTATTAATGTATACAAGAAAATATCATTGACGCTTTAAATGAAAAATGTAAAGCAGGAAAACATGATAAATAGAATTTAAAATTCAACAGTTTTAACATTAGACATTGTTGAACACAAGAAATTTGTAATCTGGAATAGAGGAGATATGTCAATAAAAATATTGAAACTCAAACACAAGAAACAAGTAAAAGTGAAACATAAAATACATGTGAAATATGAGGTTGAATGCATTTTCCCATGTGGTATGGACCTAGAATCTAGTCAGAGAGCAATTGGTTACCCCTAAAGCAGTTCTGTCACTGTCGCACCAGGGGGTACATCTTGTCTTGTAGGTAGTATTGTAGCCTCAGAAGGGCACTCTAAGAAAGGGTAAGTAAAGATGTCTTGAGAATGAAGGCACAAAAATTGAAACAGAATATGTCAAACTGAATAGATGAAAGCAATCATAACTCCAATAGTTCGACAGGGGACAGTGCCTCAGTGATAAAAAGCCAAGGCCCCAAAGGACACCATTCTTAACACACAGCAGTAGAAGTCCTTGCAAGAACAATCATGCAAGAGAAAGAAATAAAAGGCACCTGTCAAGGCAAGAAAACGTGAAATTATCGCTGCCTGCTAACAAGATGTGAAGTGTGGAAAACCCTTACAACTTTGTCAAACACTCATCAGAACTAAAGAAGAAACACAGGAAAGTTATAGGAAATAAAGCTAGCAATGGAAAGTCGGAAGCATTTTGTATATAATGATAAGTTATTCAGAAGAAACAGAAAGAATGGTCATATTTAAAGCAGAACATCAAAATACATAAGATAGTTAGCTACAAACTACCCTAGCAGATAAGTGATATACATGCTAAATAATAGTGAATGAATTAAAGACACAAATAAATGTTTAGACATCCTGTTTTCATAGGTTGAACAATTAATATCAATACATTTTCAATTTAAATTTTTTTTTAAATCAAACTTAACATGGAACTATGAAAACTACATAGCCAGGTTCAACATTACTAAAAGAACAATGCTGGAGAGATGGACCATCTATTAGCAAAATATTCAGGTTTGGTTCCAAGCATACACATTAAGCAGGTTAAGAAAGTTGAATTTCTAAATTGAAACAAAATAAATTTAACTATAAACAAAAATCAGTTCAAAGTGGAATAGTTAAAAAACCTAAAAACAATAAAAAACTAAAAAAGTACTAAGAGAAAGCATGAAAGAAAACACATTAGCCTAAGTAATTTTTGTTTTCTTTTGTTTTAGATCTAAATCCTAAAGCTCAGATAATTGAAAGTAAAAACAGACAAATGGGACCATTATCAGAATAATTAATATGTAACAAGAAAACAAGCAAATTTAAAATATTTGCAAGCCAAGCATCCAAACATATATATAGTCTTTGACCACATAACATCTCCCAGCTCAGCCTGTTCGGGCTCTAGGACCGAATCCGAATCGGCAGGGCAAACGGGAGGGTGCTAGCTCCTTTGTCCCAATTGCCTGCCTGCAGCCAGCTAGGTAGGCCCTTTGTTTACGAGCCACCCAAGCAGCAAGGAGATTCGATCCCGGCACCAGGAGAGACATCGGGCTTGCATCCACAACCCACCCAGAGCGGTGCTGAGGACTTCCATCGGGACGGTAGTCCATGTTTGGGTGCTGAGGAGTTCCAGCTCGACAGGATGGTCCCTGCTTCTACACGGAAGAGATACACCCAGAGACTCATTCACAGCAAAGACTGGACCAAGACACCAGGCCTCTCCTGGCTCCATTTGAACGAGGAGATGGGAAGGCGCCAATGCAAGACTTCCTCCAACAACCTGAAAGGCAACATGACTTCACCAGAATCAAGGGATCCCGAAATAAGAAGAATTGTACACCCTACTCCAGAAGAATTAGAAGAAATAGACTCAAAAGTGAATTATATGAAAATAATAGAAGACCTTAAGCAGGAGGTGAAAAACTGCCATAAACAATTAGAGATTACAAACAAAAAGGTAGAGGAAATGAATAAATCGCTTAAAGATACCCAAGAAAACCAAGAGAAACATNCAGGAATTCCTCAATAGTCAGATAACAAACTCATTATAAAATTGGCAAGAAAAATGAATAAATATCTCTTAATAGAAGTCACACAACAGGTATTTGAAACAAGTGCTCATCAGGGCTAATCATCAGGAAGAAAGCCGAAACGATAAAATAGGGAGCTGTGGAGATGGCTCAGCCAGTAAAGTGCTTGCCATACAAGCATAAGTCCTGAGTTGGATTGCCAGCACCCTTGAGAGATTTTGGCTGCAGCAGTACATACATGTCAGTGGAGGCAAGAGAATCCCAAGAACTCAAGAGTCAAGTCAGTTAGGCCCAGGTTTAGTAAAAGAAGTGGAGAACACCTGAGGAAATACTTAATATCATTTTCTGACTTCCATGGCCACACACATGTGCACACACAAACATACATAAGGTACCACTTCAAGACAAAGATAGTGAGTGTCAGGGAATGTAGAGAAAAGCAAACTCTTGTTGACACGTAACTTCATACAGTAAGTATGAAAAATTATATGGGGGAGCTGAGTGTGGCAGCATGTGCCAATTACTCCAGCACTTGGGAGGAGGAGGCAGGAGGTTAAGACTATTCTGAACTACACAAGACTCGATTCCCATGGGAGAGGGACTATATGGAGTTTTGTTTTGTTTTGTTTTAAGATAAAAATAGAATTACCAACAAGTTCCACTTCTGGGTAATTTAGATTTGAAACCAGTTGAAGAGGTGCTCTCTCTGCTATTCAGTGCAGGGCTAATCACAATAGCCAAGACATAGACTCACTTAAATGTTGACCAGTGAATGAGTCAATAAGTGAAATGTAGTATAGATACACAACTAAATGTCATTCAGCCTTTAAAGGAAAAAAAAAAACTATGACAGCGGGGGCTGGAGAGATGGCTCAGTGGTTAAGAGCATTGCCTGCTCTTCCAGAGGTCCTGAGTTCAATTCCCAGCAACCACATGGTGGCAAAATATTTGTATTGTTTATGCTAATAACAATAAAAAAAACTATGACAGCATAGGTGGGACTGGATAGCAGCATTGCATTGAATAAAATGAACCAATCACAGAAAGATTAATAACACATGTTCTTGTTTACACAGGAAATCTTAAACAACCAAAGTTATCCAAGTGGAAATGATTGATGGTTCCAGGAGCTGGGGTCAGATGTGGCAGGAGATGGGCAAGGATCACCAGATCAGAAGAGTAAGTTTTCTGATTGGTGGGGTCTATTCTATTGAAGAGTATGATGAATACAGTCAATACGTGTGCAACAAATGTCACAGTCCCCAAAGGATAAATTTCATGTATTCTCACCATGAAAATGTTTGAACGGATGAATTTATTAACGCACTTGATTAACGATTAATCATTCAGCATTGTACTCATAAGTCACATCAACTCCGTAAGTACATGTAAATAATAAATGTAAGATAGCTATGCACAAAAACTTTTAAAACATCTGCAGAAAATCAAGACAACTTTAAGATACCATCTTACACCTGTCAGAATGGCGAAAATCAAAAACACCAATGATAGCCTTTGCTGGAGAGGTTGTGGAGAAAGGGGTACACTCATCCATTGCTGGTGGGAATGCAAACTTGTGCAACCACTCTGAAAAGCAGTGTGGAGGTTTCTCAGGAAATTCGGGATCAACCTACCCATGGACCCAGCAATACCACTCTTGGGAATATACCCAAGAGAGGCCTTATCACACAACAAAAGTATATGCTCTACTATGTTTATAGCAGCATTGTTTGTAATAGCCAGAACCTGGAAACAACCTAGATGCCCTTCAATTGAAGAATGGATGAAGAAAGTATGGAATATATACATATTAGAGTACTACTCAGCAGTAAAAAACAAGGACTTCTTGAAGTTTGCAGGCAAATGGATGGAAATAGAAAACACCATCCTGAGTGAGGTAAGCCAGACCCAAAAAGAGGAACATGGGATGTACTCACTCATATTTGGTTTCTAGCCATAAATAAAGGACATTGAGCCTATAATTCGGGTTCTTAGAGAAGCTAAATAAGAAGGAGAACCCAAAGAAAATCATATAGGCTTCCTCCTGAATATTAACCTTCATCAGGCGATGAAAGGAGACAGAGACAGAGACCCACAATGGAGCACCAGACTGAAATCTCAAGGTCCAAATCAGGAGCAGAAGGAGAGAGAGCACAAGCAAGGAACTCGGGACCGCAAGGGGTGCACCCATACACTGAGACAAGGGGGATGTTCTATCGGGAACTCACCAAGGCCAGCTGGCCTGGGTCTGAAAAAGCCTGGGTTAAAACCGGTCTCGCTGAACATAGTGGACAATGAGGACTACTGAGACCTCAAGAACAATGGCAATGGGTTTTTGATCCTACTGTACCTATTGGTTTCGTGGGAGCCTAGGCAGTTTCATGGATGCTCACCTTACTAGACCTGGATGGAGGTGGGTTGTCCTTGGACTTCCCACGGGCAGGGAACCCTGATTGCTCTTTGGGCTGACGAGGGAGGGGGACTTGATTGGGGGAGGGGGAGGGAAAGGGGAGGTGGCGGTGGGGAAGAGACAGAAATCTTTAATAAATAAATTAATTAATTAATTAATTAATTAAAAAAACTTAAAAAAACAAAATAAAACATCTGCAGAGGTCCCAACTAATGGCATGAGCTGGAAAAAATAACTTACAAGGGTATGAAATAAGTAAGCATACCATAACAAATTATTGATTTTATATAGCAAAAATCCAAAATAATTCATAATCTGAAAGCAATATGTGAAGGTATAGATACAAGCTCATGTTTTGATACTAGTAAGAACACAGTTTATATCCGTACACAGGATTTTCTCAAAGTTCTTTTATGTAATATTTTTCAGAAATAAGAGAAGTCATGTATGTGAATTTAGACATCACATTGTAATAGATATATACATAAAATATGACATCAACCTTTACAATAGCTAAACAAAAATTGAAAGTAACATTTTGAAAAGCACTACAAACCAATTAATTCTTAGGCATGGCTGTGACAACTACCAAAGCAAGTACAGAAAAAAAATGCAGAACATTGTGGAAAGAAATCAACAATAACAGAAACCTAGGAATCCACGTGTCAGAAGTTTTGGCATACCTGTTAAACATCCCATGCCTTCCAGAGGGTAGTTTAATTTTTGCATTAGTGAGGTAATTCTGACATTTAAGTAGAAATGCATAAAGCAAAAACAGCCAGATATCTCTGCAGAGAAAGGTACCATTTGCTAAGCAATACTTTTTGTGCCTGGCATCGTTATTTCTCTCAGTATTGGGAAGATGAGTCCTCCACTCCAGATCTATCACAGGAACAAAGCCATGGCTAAGATATGAAGCCAGATGTACTAATTTATGCATGTCCTCATTCAGACTCTGCTAGCTCAAATTGGAAAACATGTTGTATACAAGCCCTCAGACAAATGGAACCTTCCAGGTTTTGTAAAAGCAACTCTGATCCCCACAGGCATATACAAAATGAATTGAATGTTGGCTCTGCTACAAAAGGGCTGTGGGATTTGAATGAGTAATTTAGTCCTTTGAGATCTCAATTTCTTCAACAATAAAAAATGGAACTTTTCTTTCATTAAAAATAGATTTTTAATGCAATATTCTGATTACAGTTTTCTATCCCCCTCTTAACTCCTTCCCACTTCCTCTACTTCCAGATCCACACCCTTTCTGTCTCTCCTTGGAAAAAAAAAAGCAGGCATCTAAGGAATAATAATAAAATAAAACACACCAAAACAGAAACAAATGAGTCACACTAGGAGAAAACAAACAAACAAGAAAAAGAGTCAAAGAAAAAGCACAAGAAACACATATAGATGAAGAGACACACATGTTTTTACACACATGAATTAGACAAAACATAAAAACAGAAGCTATAATCTATATAAAAAAATTCCTATAAGGTTAGAAAAATATCTGTGACAAGAAGCCTCCAAAGATGCCAGTGAATTCGTTTTCTGTTGGCCATCAACTATGGGACATGCAGCCTGCCATTAATAGTGGCTTGTTCCCCACTCTTGAGAGACTTGCTTGAAGAAAACTCATTTTTCATTTACAAGTGGTTATCAATTACAGACAGCTTCTGGGTTAGATATGGAGGCAGTGTCTACTTTTTCTTTCAGCCCTGAGAACCCATCTGGTGCAGAGAGAACACATCCATGCCCTGTACATGCTGCCTCAATCTCTGTGCCCATTCATCTTGATCCTATTCATCAATGTGTCTCTTTTGTGGCAAAAACCCATGCTGTTTTTATTACTATAGCTCTGTAATACAATTTGAGATCAGTACGATGATAAAGGAACTCCAGCTGTTTTTTTTTTTTTCCCACTCAAGTGTTTCAGCCATCCCCAGTTTCCATATGAAGCTAAACATGGTCCTTTCAAATTCTGAGAAGAATTGTGTTGGAATTTTGATGGATAAATCATTGAATGTATAGATTGCTTTTGATAAGATGGCCAGTTTTACCATATTAATCCACAACCACGGCTGTCTTTCCAGCTTTTGATATCCCGTTTAATTTCTTCTTCAGTGTTTTAAAGGATTTATCATACAAGTCTTTCACTTGCTCAGTTAAGAGTTACCCCAAGATATTTTATATTGTTTGAGGTTACAGTGAGAAAGGTGTTATTTCCATTCCAGTCCATTTGTTATCTGCGTGTAGGAAGGCTACTGACTTTTATGTGTTAATTTGGTAACCTGCTACTTTGCTGAAAATTTTACCTGCTGTATGAGTTTCCTGGTGGAGTGTTTAGGGTCACTTATTTTTGCTATTATATCACCTGTAAATAAAGATACTTTGATTTCCTCCCTTCCTATTTGCTTTCCCTTGATCTTGTTTAGTTATCTTATTGCGTACCTTAGGCTTCAAGTACTATCTTGACTAGGTATGGAGAGAGTAGGCAGCCTTGCCTTGTTCCTGATTTTAGTGGAATTGCTTTGAGTGCTTCTTCATTTAAGTTGATGCTCGCTATTGGTTTGCTGTAAATCACCTTTATTACTTTAAAGTATATATAATTATATCCTTTATTTCTCCAGGCCTTTTATCATGAAACGTTGTTGGATTTTATCAAAGGCCTTATTGCTCCCTGGAATAGTTGTTCTGAGAGGGAAAAAATGCTGAAAATTTTGAGAAGTAAATTCCTGACCAAAAAAAAAAAATTCAATATTTGTTTTGTTTCTTCCCAATTCAGGTCAATATACTGACCTACAAAAATTGTTGAAAAAAGTAAATTAAATGTCATTTAATTATCTCGGTTGCGTGACAAGCACGTACTTTCAAGTTAGATTGAAAAGTAAAAATATCTAAGACTCATTTTCTTATAATATAATGTCTGTCAAGGAGTTTTTGAAGTTTTAAGGAAAGATGCATCAAACTTCTATAAATTTTGCTCCAAAGTCTTTGGATCTCATATGCTTGTTAAGAGAGAATGAAACCCTTAACTGGGATGAAAACGTAAGGGTTTATGCCATCACTAATGAACTGATGAAGGCCTCCTAAGGATGGTAAGATAAAGTCTCTGCTCACCAGAAAAACATTAGCAGCTGTTGTGAATGTGGGAGGTGGGGATGGCGGTAAGCATGCTGGGTTCTTTATACCCTACCCTTCCCTAATGGTTTGCAACGCCCAGCATGTGAAAGTCCCCTTAATGAGAAAATTGATCTTCAAGCATCCACCTACAGTAGAAGAGTTATCACTTGAATGTACACTGAGTACAAAACATTTGATTATCACAGAATGATATTGTTTTATTAATGACATAAAAATTCACATTCATTTGAAAGATACTTTATACTTTTAGTTTTCTGTCATATTCTTTACACAAATGACCATCAATTAGTGAGTTCTGTGTATATTTTTGGCTACTTGCAAGGACTCAGTTTATATCCTTGTCCCAAATATTATAAAAATTTTGTTATGTATTATGTTTCAGAATTAAGAGATGTTATNTATATATAATGAATCAAAACATCACATTGTAATTCATAAACATGTACCAATATTATGTGCCAGTCTAAAATATTTTTAAGGCCAGAGGTTCTCAGCCCAAAGTCTCTGTGACTTCCTGCTTCAACAGTTCTTAACAAAACTAGGCACTCAGACCAGCCAACCCCAGGCAGCTGCTCCAAACAAAAGCCCTCAGCCACCTCACCTCACACACACAAACACACTCCTAGCCCCAGCTCCTGAGTCGCCTCAGCCTCTCGCCCCACCTCTTGGACAGTGAACACAGCCCCTGCACGTGTGCCAGGGCTGCCCCTAGGACTGCCAACAAATGCCAGATCAACCTGGAGCTGAATCCTTCCTGTGTGTATCTGTCCACATTGATGCATCGACCAGGATGTGTATGACTTTTAAAAAAGCTTTTTAAAATACTCCCTCCACCAGTCTCTTGAGGAGCGGGAACATGCTGAGAAGCTGACCTTACAGCCTTACAGCGACACTGAGGAGGTAGCCAAATCTTCCTGCAGTATTATCGAGAAAGCAGACCGTGAGGACTGAGAGAGCGGGGTGAATGCAATGGCATGTGCACTGCACTTGGAAAAGAATGCGAATCAGTTACTTTGGAAACTGCACAAACCGGCTACTGAATAAAACGACCCCCGCTTAAGTGACTTCATTGAGCAGGTGAAACCCATCGAAGAACTGGGTGACCATGTAATCAACTTGAGAAAGATGGGACCCCTCAAACCTGTCATAAAAGAATATATCTTTGACAAGCACACCCTGGGACAGTGACAATGAAAGCTATGACTCTCCCAAGCCACGACTGACATCACTGGACATCAAGGCAGGTTGGAGCTGCCTTTGTCTTTTCTTTAAGTTGCTCCAAAGCATCCGCTTAAGTTTTTTTTTTTTTTAATTTATACCATCCTTTAAATAACGAACTTTGGTATCTCCCCAAAAATTAGTTTTTAAGTTGTGATATTTTCTAACAAGCTTATGTAAGATGAGAAGGCTGTTATAGCAATGCTGCTTGTGTGTAACAGCTTTTACACAAAATATATGCATTTAAAAGCCACTGGTTAAACAATATCATGATTCAGATCTATTTCAGAATGAGCCAATCACATGGAAAAGAAAATGAATGTCTCTTGCAACTTTGACTTATTTACAGAATCCAAATAGCTGTTTCCATTTTCCCTCTTTTCAGCAAAAATCAATGACTCCTCACCAGTCATGGGACTATCATCCTGGAAAGCATAGTACCCTAAAACATTTTTTTACTTATATGTATATGTGCATGTTCTGCATACGTGTGTTTATTAAAGTCTGCTGTGTGGGGGAACACATGTATGTATGCTCACACGGAGGCCCGAGATCAATGTTATATGTCTTCCTTCATCCCTCTCCACTGTGCACATTGAGGCAGGGTCTCTCACTTGATCTGTCTATCTAGATCTCTGTTGGACTCTCCTCTTTTTACCTCCTGAGTGGTATTACAGGGGTACCCAGACACCCACTTGGCATTTACGTAGATGCTGTATTTCCAAACTCACTGGTCCTTGCACATTTGTCCATTGAGCTGGTCTCCAAGGCAGAAGTTTTTAAGCATCCCTCCACATCGTCTCTTCTCACACACCAGCCTCTCCTGATCTTAGAGAGCAGAATGCTGCCAAAGCTAATGATGCATGCCTGCAGAGAATAATTCTAACGGGGACATTAGCTAGTGCACATTCCAGTAGTTCATGTTAAATATCCTCTGGTTGTTGGAAGGGAAAAATGATTCTCTCTCTCTGCCCTCATGTCCTTTTTAAATCATTCTCTGCCTTGCTTGCATAGATCTTTTTTGTTCTTTCTCAATGAAAGATCAGATCTAGTGTGGTGGCTCAGCGAACTCCAGGAAAATTTTACCAGTAAAAGTATCTATAGTTCGTGGGAACAACATTTGACCTGGAGAATTTGACCATGGTGATCTTGTCCAGTTATAATTTCATCTTAACACATCTTACTATAATATCATCTTAGATTGTCATTCTCTATTGAGGTCTGTGGTTGTTGTGGCTGTTTACAATGGCAACCGTATAGTTTCAAAACCTCAGCTGAGATTCTAACTTGAGGTTTATTTGCCTGTGGTTTCTCTTTTTTAAAGGCAACCAATCATTTATAAGACTAAAATTCCTTTGACTTGAATGCTCATATATGCTCAAACTTCCACTATGCTCTAGAACGATGCCAGAGAAAGAACCAGGGAACCTGCTTGGACTTGCTACAAACTTCCCTCAAATTCTTCTTCACAACTTTTCCGAAGGAACTGGTGAAACCATACTTGATTCTTTCCTCCACTCGCACCCAGATTACCGGCAAACATTTTCCCCGGTCAGTCTCAGCAGTAAGGTGTAGCCCACCAGAGCCTGTGCACTCTGAGTTTCATGCTGAAGTCTGGGTTAAACCCGGCTAAGCTCCTAAGATCTTAAATACCTCAATTCAGCAGCCGAAATAAAATAAAATACCCTCATATCCCAATTATGTTAATATGTTTGTTGGTCTCTTGTGCTCGTTTTGCTTTCGCTCCTCCTCATTGCGTCCCTTTCCTCTTTCCCAATAAAGGATTCAATTGAGTTACACAATTTTTCTTAAATTTTACAATGAATCCTAAGCTCTTGGCCTGTAGAAAGACCATTTAGATAGTGATTCTCAACCTTCCCAATGATTCGACCTTTTAATACAGTTTCTCTTTTATGATCCCCAACCATAAAATTATTTTTGTTGCTCCTTCATAACTGCAATTTTGCTACTGATGTGAATAATAATGTAAATACCTGATATGCACAGTGTCTGATATATGTCCCCTGTGGAAGGACTGTTTAATCTCCAGAAGTTACAACCCACATGTTAAGAACCACTGATTTAAATAGAAAAGGGGAAATAGTTCAATATTATTTTTCAAATATCTTGTCCCTTATTGTGATGAATTGTGTTAAGTGTGGCTATAATGAAAGTAATCTTTGAGATAAAATATCTAGATGCAGTGACCGATGCCTTGATCCTCGATAATGATTAAAAATAAACAAATCTTGCATTACATTTGCGTTGTTGGTGAAGAATAGTTCCCAATGATTTGCACACAGATGCACAACAATCTACAGAATTTCTATATGAAAAAGAGAACTTTGACTAAAGACACATTCCTTATTTCCACTGAGATTCGCCACTAGAAAAGCATCTATTGGGGTGCAAGTGTGAAGTTAATGGGTAATGGAAGAGTATCTAGCAGGTCCTCTACAGGAAGCAGGAAGGACATCTGTTCTTTTTGGTAAGGTTTGGGCTCGCTTCCCAATGCTGATCCTAAGGAAAGCATTGCTGCGTGTCTCAATAATTCTCCTGTAGGCATGTTTGAAACCATGCAGAGACGTTAAATGGCCATACTTATAAGAAATGTGCTATTTTATCTGGATGTTTTTAGTGAATAGATCAAAGGAATCAAGTCATGGGGACTGGAAATTTATCTAGCAAAAGAAGCACTCAGCATAAGTGGATTTCTGCCATTCCCTTATGCTGTTCTGTCACGTCTCTTTCTTCCCTCCCCTCCCCCCTCCCTCTTCTTCTACCCTCCCTCCTCTCTCTCCTTGCTATGAGCAATACTCTAGCAAAGGCAAATAAGGACTTAGCAGAATCCAACCACCAACTATGACAGCTATATATTAAAGTAAGATAATCTCTGTGAAAGATTCAATCCTTTCGTCTGCTTCCCCTCTTGACAAAGTCCTTTGAGAACGTAATTCATTGATTCCATCTGGTTTACTGCCATTGGGGCTGCTGGAGTGTTTATTTGTTGAAGACAGGTGTAAATACACCTAAGTTACGATCTAGAAAAGATGCAAAGTAAGGTTATAAACCTGTGGTTTAATTCTCCTTTTCCAGATGTTACTCCAGTCATAGACGTTCACACAAAACAAATCTGCTAGGCTAATGAGCTGAGAGGAAAACACCCAAACTTTGAGTGCAGTTAGGAAATCTGACAGCCTTTCTCAATGGCAAAGCAAAGTTGTCTTATTTTTTCTGTTTTTCTTTTTTAATGAAGGGTATTGGTGTATGTCTGTCAAAGTGGCTTAAAATATAAAGGGTTTATGCTGGGCGGTGGTGGCGCACGCCTTTAATCCCAGCACTCGGGAGGCAGAGGCAGGCGGATCCCTGTGAGTTTGAGACCAGCCTGGTCTACAGAGCTAGTTCCAGGACAGGCTCCAAAGCCACAGAGAAACCCTGTCTCAAAAAACTATATATATATATATAAACTATATATATATATATATATATAAACTATATATATATATATAAAGGGTTTGTCTTTAGTAAGGCTGATGGAAGCTTTTCTCACAATACTCAGCTTGTTTTCCTTCTCTACCTACTTTTCCTTCTGTCATCCAGAGGCATGAAGCTTAATCACCTTATTACACCATTTCTAAGTTAAATATAAAACAATGAGGAAAGTCATTTAGATCTTAACTTTACATCCCTGACAGAAGAAAAAAAGAAAAGGATCAAATTTAATTTCCAAAGGTATATGGCATTTTTTTCTGCTCTAATCAATGATACATCAAATGTATGATTTATGAATTAACAATTTGCTCATTGCTGCTTTCAATTAATGGGCTGGAAAAATTGTTTTAAACTATTAATCTTGAAAATAACTTTGTAGTGTAGAGGAAACCATCTGTTCATACATTTAAAAGATGCATATAGTTTCTTCATTGCTAAGGACATGAAAAAACACGTGTATTCTGGGCGATGGCCCAGCATATAATTGTGATTTCTAAAGATAAGGTCATGCCCCTGCCTTCTCTAAGTGTATTTGACAGAAAAGAAATTCTGAATAAATATGAGCCCCTTGTCTAACCTATAGGTATCTCTCTTGGCTGCAGACATTTACCCAAGCACAGGCTCTCTCAGGAATAGCTGTCTCCATGCACAGAGCAACTATGAAGCACCCAAGATCAGCAAGGCAGCCTTAGGTAAACACTGGAGCTCCCACTGCGAAACTGATTAAAATTTACCCATTTCTGAAACATATTAACTGAACACACAAGGGTATCAGTGCAAATATGCATATTGGGGAGAAGAGTATGAACTTGTAAAAAAGTTGTTGGTTGGTTAAACCTCCTCTTTACCCTAAACTAGAGCCATCTTTGTGAGTGAAGCCAAGCTTCATAAAAAAAAAAAAAAAAAAAATGATGTTCCTTAAGTTTTCAAAGACTGGATCTGAGTGAATTTGTGTCATACTTTCAGTACAATAAAGCTAAGATTAGCAGAGAATGAATTAATTTTGCATCTCTTAGTCATAAAATTTATATGCTGTGTTATCCATAAAGTTAAATATCAGGGCCTCAAGAAGTCTGCTTTATTTGGGCTATTTATCAGTGGATATGTGAATAAGAGTCTATTTTAAGATATCCCATTTTTAATAACATTGTAAAAGTAATAATACTTTTAAAAATATTAAAACAGTGTACTTTCATTCATCATAAATCCACTTCCTATGATTCCTCATCCATTAAATGAGTAATATTTGTGACTCTGGGGTGCTGTTGGCTATTTTCTAGAACAAATAAGTCATTACTCAACTTTCAGCCCCAAGCAAAATTATTCCTAACTTCACAGTTAGATGACAGCCTTGGGAGCTAAATTTTTTTAGGAGGAATATGTTTTCTAAATTCCAGTCTTCATTTTTTATTGCAAAAGCAAACTGAGATATGAGAGATTGCTATCTATTCCCAGCTTATGTGCATACAGAAATAAGGCTTTGTTGTTATTTTGAATTTTTATTGGTAATCAAGCATGCATAGAATAAGATATTCTAACCATTCTTATATTGTGGCTCAGTGGTATTAGGTAGGTCATATCATTGTGCAATCACGACCATCATTATTTATCTCCAGAGCTGTCCATCATCCCTCCCAGACTCAACCATAATGCCACATCCTCTTTCAGATACTACCTGACTTCAGGAATTTGTTTTTTTTTTTCTTTTTTCTTTCAATTTATTAATTCTTTTGCAAAATGTATTTTAATTATATTTACCATCCCTCCCAACTCCTCATAGATTCACCCCTTCCCCTCCCATCAAACTTTGTGCTCTCTCTCTCTCTTTCCTTCCTTCATTCTTTCCTTTCTTTTTCTTCCTTCCTTTTTTTTATTCTCTGTGTAGCTTTGGAACTTGTCCTGGAACTAGCTCTTGTATACCAGGCTGGCCTCGAACTCACAGAGATCCACCTGCCTCTCCCTCCCGGGTGCTGGGATTAAAGGCGTGCACCACCATCACCTGGCTTTCTCTCTCCTTTTTTTTTTAATCCACCAAGCAAAGCTCTTGTTTCCCATATATTTTTAAACTAGGACCCATACCCTTTAAGAAAACAAGCTCTACCTCTCCCAGTAGCTATCAACTGCCAACAGCTGGGGTAGAATTTGTGCCCACCTGCTCTGCTTTCTGCTGGGATTTTGTCTGACTTGAGCTTGGCAGGTCTTATGAATGAATGTTGTCCTAATTGCTGTGAATTTATATACACAACCTCCTTGCTGTGTCGGGGAAAAATAAATGTTTCCCTGTAGTTATCCACAATCTCCAGCTCTTACACTCTTTCCTTCTCTCTTCTGCAATGATCCCTGAGCCTTGAGAGTGATGCAATGATCCCTGAGCCTTGGATTGAGACTTGGATGTCCAATTTAGGGCTGAGCATTCCATGATCTCTTATTCTCTGATGCTTTTTCAGTCGCAGGTCTGTGTTAATCAGAATTTACAGCAAAAAGAAACTTCTCTAATGAGGACTGAGAAATATGCTAATTTTCTCATATGTGTATATGAGATATATGTATATAATGATGTCATTAGTAGTTGGTTTAATTATGCCCATTCAGCATCGTAATTGTAGCAGGTTCTCCTCTGGGGTCTGTGACATGTCTAGTCACAGGTTCTTGGTCCCAACATCATTGTCAGGTCTGTGTTTTAAGCTGTGGAGTAAGCACTAAATCTAGTAAGAAAGTGACTGGTGGCACCCATGATGTTTGTGTCACTATTGTAACAATCTGTATGTTTCGCCAGCCTTTTGAAGCTTGCCATATTCATAGTTGGATGGCAGATGATTACTTTTTCTCTACTGATAGCGCATAGCACCTCCTAGCAATACAAATCTAGTCAGCACGTATGTAATTTACAGGTAGGTATCAAAATCATTTCTATGTTTTTAAGGATTTAAGTATGAGATTTCTTCAGCAATAGGGTCATAGAGTCAAGTTCAGGAATAGACAGAGGAAGAAGGCCCTTTGATGAAGAATGCTAAAAAGAAATCCCACACTATCTCAGAATTGAGAATAATAGATGGTTATTTATTTAGGAGTAGACTGACAGATCAGAATCCTCTGCTGGAACAGAGAATAGCAACTGAACCCCACAGCCAGAAAAGAGGTGAGAAGCACGCTTTACATGGGCATAAATAGTATAAGAACCTACTCCCCAATGGGCGGTAGGATTTCCTACAGCAGCCTTTCTGCATAAAGAAGGATTTAAGAAGTTCTGAGGACATAATTTAGGACAACACCGAGTCATTGAGACAGAACCTGATGTGTTCCACCACTCTGGTACAAATGCAGGAGAAGAGAGAATGGGACAGTAATAAAAAGTAATAAGAGAATACATCCCTTTCCAATTTGGAGCTATGACCAGGGAATCCTTCAGAGATGCTCTGCACCCTTTGGGCTGAGCATTGTGCAGAATAATGTAACAACAGATACTTAAGCAGGGACAGTGTTGTCAATCTCCCCACACCTCCATGGACATGACAGATACTCAGATACAAAGCATTTGAGAGACAGAAGATGAGATAACAGAGAGCTGAGAGTTAGGAACCTTCCAGAAGGTTGACGAATTGGAGAGGAAAGCAGTGAGAAGGAAGATGGGATAGGTGTTGTGTCCCAGAGATGCTGCCATTAAAATGGGTATCAGACTGCTACATACTAACCCAAAAATCAGTGACAGCCCTCAAAAGGAACATTTTCCTTCTTCCATCAATAAGTGTGCTATGCAAATCTTGGCAAGGCCAAGGAATCATTTTAAAATGAGATTTTTTTACACCAATGAAGATTGAGTCATACTGAACAAAATATATCATAATGGGCACTGATGGGTGCCTGTTACTGAGTGGAAATCAATAGTATCGAGCAAGGTAAATCATGTCTATTAGTTTTATGCACATCGAAATTATACCTTTCTCTAGCCTTTAAAGGGCCTATCAAAAGGTCCTCAACTTTAACTATATGAATCAAGAATTCAAGACACTATCGTTCTATTCACCTTGCAAGATTATAGAGCATGTCAGAATTCTCCACACAGAAAGGTTTTAATGAATTCTGTCAAATGCTATCAAGTGTTGATGCATGTATTGACTTGAGTGTGTGCGCTGCGTCTTAGCGCTTCAAATAAAATTCATTATATCCCATTCAAAAGATAGCAAAGGGATAAATATGGAGAGGCTGTCATCAGCATAACACCTGCGGTTGAAAGTTATAAACTAGTCTGGGATTTTTAATTGAATAGAACAAGAGCTTCAAGCAGAGCACTCTTGAAAGAAATAAATGTGCCAACTCATAACACATCTATTGCAAATCAACACTAGTGGTCTAAATGTGCCAAATCATAACACATCTATTGCAAATCAATACTAGTAGTCTAAAATGAGTATTTTTAACTCAGTAGGTCTCAGTCCTCAAGGTCTCAAAAAAAATATTGAAAACTAGAGTCGTCAGAAACATCACTGCCCCTGTTGGATATTGTAGCAGGAAAGTTGACCCCCACCCAACAGAGGAAATCTCAAACCCCACCCCTTGCACTCAGGAAAGATGGCCCCACCCCTCACCATAGGTGTGTGCACCTCAGCTAGGATGCACACTAGAGCTGACCCAGTTGTCTGGTACTCAAGTGGGCCAACCCTGAGGGTTGTGAGAGCAACAGAGCTGATCCTGCCCCACCCCCCTATCTGCCATGCAGTGGCATGGGTGAGAGACAGATGTCCTCCTCCCCCCAGACCTTTGCTACCTGTGACAGGAGAGAGAGCTGACCCCAGGGTCACAAGGGAGAGAAAGAACTAGCCCTGCCCCACAGCTATAGCATAAAGAAGAGTGGGCCCTGCACCCCACGTGGGCAGCACAGTAGAGCTGATCCCATTGTCCATGTAGGTGAGCCATTCCTGAGGGCATGAGAGCAGGAGAGCCGAACTCACTCCCCTCATATGCCCCCTACAGCAGCCTGGAGAGAGGGACCTGCACCTTGCCTGGACCAAACAGTAGAGCTGGCTCTGGTATACGAGTGGGGGGGGGGCACAGAACTTAGGGCCTACAGTCAAGAGTATTGGCCCTGCTCCTTGCTGTAGGCTGCACTGGGTGAGCTCAGCCAAAGCCGTGCTGGAAAGTTGGCCAAGGTAGTGATGATGAGGGAAAGCTAGCAAGCTAACCAACCCAGCTACCTACCACCTAGGTCCAGAGCCAGGGCTATGAGTAGGCCCACCCTAACATTCACCGAATCTATGAACTGTTGAAGTGTGTGAACCTACACATTCAAAACAGCAGGATATCCAAGGGAAGCTCCAGTGAGAACACATTGTCAGTGGTGTAGCAGAAACCAGAGGCCTTGAGCCAGACCAATGACTCTTGGTAATGAACACTTGCAAGTAAAGATGAACAAACTAAAGAGTAAACTGTCTCAACAGACCACATGACAGCTTCCAAGGCAAGATGTTGTTTCTTTTCTTTCTTTCTTCCTTTCTTTTTCTTTCTTTATTTCTTTCTTCTTCTTCTTCTTCTTCTTCTTCTTCTTCTTCTTCTTCTTCTTCTTCTTCTTCTTCTTCTTCTTCTTCATTTTTGGGGTTTTCTTTTAAAATTGCTTTTGATTTGGTCAGGGGAGGTTGCAAGGGCAGAGGGCAGATGTGAGGGGACAGGGAAATAGATGGGAATAGAATGCATTATGTGAAATCTACAGAGAATCAATATAGGTAAAGAAAAGAAAAACTAGTGACTTAAGTTGAGTTGCCATACAAACTAAAAACAAGGTTTGTTAATCCCGGATGGATCCCAGCAAGGCCAGTCAGAAAGTGGTAAGGAAGACTGGAGATTAATACAGAATAAGATAATATGCAGATGACCATTGTCTTTAACTGAGGCACAAAATCCCTGGGACTCTCTCAGGGAATAGATTGCTCTTCAGAGTTCACATTGCATAATGAGGAAGTCAGCAGTTCATTCTTCAATGCCCATTCCTGGTTGACTGAATCATGCTCATAGGAGCATTAACACCTCAGCCCCTCAGACCTGGTACACCGGTGCATGTCATAAGCATGTGTGGACTTCTTTTCTCCTTCTCTTCATCCTCCCACCCCCCCCAAAAAAAATTAGTTTAAGCACTGAATCCTGCTTCTATTATCTCTGTAGTGATATACCAATAATCTAGCCTGGGTTCTTTGTTCTGTGTAGACAAAATAATTATTACACAAAGGGGTAATGTCTTCATTGTCAGTGAACCCTTGGGTGTCAAAAGGAGCATTGGCTAGACCAGCAAACTCAGAGGAGTGTAGATTTTGACACACAAAAATACTAGAGGCTTATGACTCAAAGATCTAGGTGGCAGAGATTTATGATCTACATACCCAGGTCAGAAACTTACTGCTCTGAGCTTTGACTGTCAAAAGTTCTATCTACATCTAGAAACCAGTGATCTATGGCATGTAGAAGCAGTTAATGTGGACAACCGCCAATAATGCCCAAAGTTCCATCTCCCAAACTCTAGAGCTCATGGATCTTAATAATAAACGCTGTTGTAAATTGTGAATCCTAGGTGTCTTTGTGTTCCACTATGAGACTTTGACATCATTCTGGAATCCCTTCAGTGATTGGGACCCATAGGATCTCACCTTTGGTACTTTATAGCCCCCCCACACACACACACCTTTCCAAATCTTAGTTCTTCATCTCCTTTTACCTCTTCTACATTTCCATTGCTCTTCAATCTTCTCTGCATCATGATTTTTACCTCTGGTCACTGGATTCCACCCATCACATGCCTTGCTGCTTTTGCTTCATTGCATCACCTTAGTGTTCTCTACCTACGATAAGGATCACAGGCACAAAAGACCATCTGGAAGAGTGCATGTTATTGGAAGCTCATATTGCAATAGCACAGAGAGGGCCAGGCAGAAAAGCAAAGACAACAGCCTGGTTAGACAATCAGGAGAAAAGTGTGACATGGATCTGACAAGAAGTTTGGGATTATATTTTGCACCAATTAAAACACAGCTCTAATTCAATCAATCAGAAGCTTTATATAAGACCAGATCACAGGTTCAATTAGGGACCAATCGCTTGTCTCACCTGTTCCAATCACAAGCTTTCTGTTGAGTTGGATGAAGAAGTTCCCCACACTAGCCTGAGAATAACTGAAGGATAAATAGGGTAATCTAGAGTTTATTTTACTACTGTGATGACTGAAGTTGGCACAAGCACATGTCAAGGCTCAGTTTTTGTGTTCCTTATATCTGGAATATGGTTTTCTCAAGCTATGCATGGAGTATTCAAAGCAGCCAGAAACACTCACAATGATAGTTTTCTTTTTTGCTACAAAAAGAGTGAATGTTCCGTTGACAGTACTCAACTCAAGAAAAATGCCCCAGATCGCGAGATGGGTCTGACAACTTCGAAGAGTCGAGTCCGAAGGCTTCCAACTAAGCATATCAAATGAAAAACAAATACTAAAAAGTATTTACAATAAAAGCCTATATTGGCCAGGAGTGGTGACTGACATACACCTTTAATCCCAGCACTCCAGAGACAGGCAGTTTTCTGAGTTTGAGGCCACCCTGGTCTACAAAGAGAGTTCCAGGACAGTTGGGGCTATTACACAGAGAAACCCTGCCTTAAAAAAAAAAAGTCGATAATTAACATTCTGTTTGTTTATTTTGTTTCATTTTACATGCGACATATTTTGATCACATTTTCCCCCTCCCATAACTTTCCAAGATCTTTTCCATTTCCCTACCTACCAAACTTTATGGCCATTGACATTCTTTTTGTTTTTGTGCTTGTTTGCTTTGGGTTTGTTTGGTTTTTGTTTTTTTTTTTTGTTTGTTTGTTTTCGTTTTTGTTTTTTTGGTGGTGGTGGTGGTTTTTTTGTTGTTGCTGCTTGTATCTTGGTTTTTGTGTTTTTGCCTTTTCTGTTTTTGAAAGGAAAAAGGACTTATTTTGGCTTATTATAGTGATTTGATAGCACCATCCACCATGATGGGGAAGGCATGGCGGCACCCAAAGTGTGAGGCAGCTGGTCACATTGCCTCCACCGTCAGGAAACAAAGAGAAATGCGTGCTGGTGCCAGCTCACTGTCTCCTTTTTATCCAGTTTGGCCTCCAGCCCATGGATGGTGCAGCCACATTCAGGGTGGGTCTTCCTTTTCAAGTTTAAAGTTTTCTGGAAACGTCCTTGTTACATTTACCCAGACATGTATTTTCATGTTGTTTATAAACTTGTAAGACTGACAATCAAGATTAATGATCACAGCAGGGTGTTAAATGTTACATCTATTAAGATGCTTACCATTTAGTAGTTGGTAATTAGTGGAATATGATCCTATTGCTTGAGTTATTTGCCTTCCTATGTCTGGCCAGCCACACTTTCTATTTGGTCTGTATTTCTTTCTCTCATTCTCTCTTTCTTTCTTTTTAAATTTATTCTTCTCTCATACATTCATTACATCCCGACCACAGTTTCCCACCCTCCACACAACAGTGCTTAACTCAGCCAAATGTCCACAGGAATACTTGGGTCACTCCGTCTCAGGGAGAATGGTGAGCTTAATTTACTCCAAATCTAAAGCAAAGATAAAACTCCAAAGATACTAAGGATAAGTAGTGACAATAAAAAGGAACAGAGACAAGAGTCTAAAGAAATACCCAAAGAACATGCCCACATACCATTCCCAGTTGAGTGACCCAGATATTTAGGAGAAAATAGCTACCAGAACACATGTTAAGCATTAGTAAGCCTCAGGAGTTAGACAAGTTCTAGCCACTCTCCTCAGATTACACTGTGTATGGGAAAACAGCTCTCATTTCCTAGACGAGGAGATTGTATTTTAAAAGTTTAGATTTTACCAAATATCTTAATAACATATGTTAATACTGACAGATTTATTTAACTCAATAATCATTTTAAATCACTATCTAATAAGATATGAAGATATGTTTAAAATGTATTAAGTGATTTCTGTAAGTCATCATTATCTAAAAATATTTTATAAAATAAAACATAAGCACACCCTACAAACTGCATTAGCTGTTGTTAAATACAGTTTAATACAGTATGGAATCTTTAACATATAATAAAAGGCATATAAACTATTAATAGGACCTATAGGAATAATAGTACCAGTAAGCAGAATGAGGGAAGAGGAGGGTCTGGGGTCCAGAAAGATTCCTCCATTGTGAGAAGCAAGTAGGTGGGCTGCTTGATACAGAGACATAACCATGATGCCTGCTATTGTTTTCATACACTGAGTAGGTTCAAATGTTCTACGTTTAACGAATAAATGCTTTAAAACATGTAAGTTATTTTAAAGTAATAATACTTTAACAAAGTAACAAATTAGCAATTGGTTTGGCATACTCAAAAAGAAAGCTATTGATCAATTTTTAGTAGTCATTATTGATGCCAAGTATGAGGCACATACCGAAAACCCTAAGACTCTGGAAATTTAAGCAGAAGAACAAATTCAAGGCCAGTCTCAGTGACATAACAAAAAGTCCTGTCTCAAAAAAAAAAATCCCTAGGAACTGAAGAGATGTCTCGGTAGTTAAGGGTGCTTACTACTCTGGAAAGAGGACTCAAGTTCAGTTCCTGGCATCCATGTCAGTTGGCTCAGAACCTCCTATAACTCTATCTCCAGAGGATCTCACACTCCCTGAGACAGGCAAGCATAGGACATAGTTAGCCTAGGACCCCCATTTGATTTGGGTTATGTACTGTCTTTCCTCCAGCAATAATGCCCTTAGCAACCTCGTTCTTTTACCTAAATCCACGAGGCACATAACATCCCTCTTCAATCAACTCGCCTAGCAACCTCAGAACCTCTTGACTCCCCACCTGCTTTGGGTTATACATACTCCCATCATTAAACACTAGTATAATCTTCTCACCCCTGCTCACACCAAATTTAGACAGTTTCTAGTCAAGCATATTCTCAAAATACCCAAGAAAGAAGAGAAAAGATTATCTGGCCTAAACTGGTTTGGGATACATGTCTAATAAGGCAAAACCATATCCTATAGTAACCTTTTAGGGAGACTCCCCTATATACCATCTCATCCTTATGCATAATTGGAAGTACATATGATTAAACTCAGATGAATTGTGCTCAGGGACATGCACAGTATGACCCAATAGACCAATAAGATAACCACTCTTAATAACCACACCCCTTAATAACCATCTCTTCCTTCTCTTGAACCTTATAAAGAAGCCCAGAACAAAATCCTTGAGTACTTCCACTCATGTGAACTGTTGACAATTATTTTGGTCCTTTATGAAATATATATATGAGTGTTTGGGTTGCATGTATGTCTATGCACCATGGGTGTTCAGTGTCTGAGGAGGCCTAAAGAGGGCATCAGGTTCCTCGAAATGAAACTGTAATTACAGATGGTTGTAAGTTGCTATATGGGTGCTGGGAACCAACCCCAGGTCCTCTGGAAGAGCAGCTACTGCTCTTAACTGCTGAGCCAGTCCCTCATGCCCTGCTATCGACAGGGACAGTTTATCACCCTGTAGCCCGCACTGCCACTTTCCTCTGAGTAAACTTATCTTGCTTCTTTTGCAAATCTCTGTTAGTCCTTGTTTTCATTTTTGGTGTTTGGGGTTTGTTGTTGTTGTTGTTGTTGTTTTTAAGAAAGCTTTTTTCTTATAGTATGTTCTGATCAGTTTCCTCTCTCCTGCCTTCCCCCTCTTCCAACTTTTCTCAGATCTTTCCATCTCCCCACTCACCCAACTGTACCTGGCCCTCTTTCTCTCTCTTTAGAAAACAGACAGCCAAAGACACAAACAACTGCAAAAAAAAAAAAAAAAAACTTAATTCAAAACAAAAAAAAAGCATAAGAAAAACACCACAGAAAATTTGTAAAAACACAAAATTGGAAACCATAACAATACTCAAAAGGCCAGTAAGACAGCAGGAACAACAGCAAATGCCTAAACAAAGCAAACTTAGGCAAAACGTCTCAAAAGACCACTGAACATCTTTGCTGTTGTTGTCCATCTTTTGCTGACACGGGGCCTACCCTTCAGGATGGTTAAGACACCCAGTGAGGCACTATTGGGGAAAGTGATTTCTCCTTTGCAAGCCACTGTTAATTGGAGACAGCTTCTTGGTTCGAGATAGGAGCTCATGTCCATGACCTCCTCTTAGTGTTGAGATCCCCTCTAGGCCTATGCATGTCATGTGTCATCTGAAAGACACTCTTTCCTTGGAGTCACCCAATCCCTTCTGGCTTTTCCAGTCATTCATTCTCCTCTTTCACATCCTCCTTGAGCTCTGATGGGAGGAGTTTGATAAAGACATACCATTTAGGACTGGGTGTCCCAAAACCCCTCACTCCCATTGTCTAGTTGTGGTCTCCTGTCTTGGTTCCTGTGTACTACAAGAGGAAGCTTCTCAGATGATGGCTGAGACACTGATCTATGGGTAAATTAGAACATCAGTAGGAGTCATGGCATTGTTCTGTTGTTCCTTATCAGAACAATAGTATTGGGTTTTCCCCTAGACCCATGGCCTATGTAGCCACCTGAACAGTATCAGGCATGAGTTCCATCTTGTAGAGTGGAGCCTTTGTTTTTAATTCTTTGAATAAGATTGCAGAACCAACCCAGACAGACCATCAAAAAAGTCTCTATTGGACTCCCTGGGTTACCCCCACACATGTGGCATATATACACACAAATGAAATATGAATCTCAAAAATTAAAAATAGATTATAATTTTCCAGATTTATTTGTATGAATTAACAATCTATTTAGCTTTATGAATATTTGATATTCTTCAAATCTGCAGTGGTAGCTTAGAAACTAAAAGTCACAGGACTTTTAGAATAATTCAGCCTTAATATAAAAGGGATTTAATGAGAAGACATGTAGTACACATGAGTCCAAATTAAGCTTGTAAGCTTGATAAGTGTTTTTTTTCACAAGAAATCAAATTAATAAGCTAACACAAGTCACAGAACACATGAAGTTAACTAGCTTTCTTCTGTGGTTTGAGTTAATTCATTGATAACCCACCATTTGATACATAATCAGGAGTTGTAGAAAGAAGGACCTGGAAGGATGTAGCTCACTAGAAGCACATCTTTGAACTCTCTATCTACCCCATCTTTTCCTCTCTCTCCCTGGATCCCCTTATCTATCACTACCTCCATCCTGGCTTCCATGAGATGGAAGCCTCCTCTGCCTACACACTCATA
Source organism: Alexandromys fortis (assembly GCF_014885135.2). Lineage (NCBI taxonomy): Eukaryota > Metazoa > Chordata > Mammalia > Rodentia > Cricetidae > Alexandromys > Alexandromys fortis. Next base: position 261,612 of record NW_026068069.1, on the reverse strand, counting down.
CTGATATGATGTTCAGCATTACCTAAGCCTAGAACAACAGAGCCATGGTAAGAATTTTCTGCAACCACAAACCAAATGTATCTCTCCCTCTTCTCAAATTGTTTCTCTCAAATATTTATCACATGATGAGAGGTAACTGAACTTAAAATAAATTTTAAGGAACAAAATTGTGTTTGTGAAAATTTAATATTACACTCAACATGTAATTTAATATTGCACTCAACATCCAGGTTTACAAAAAATAGACAAAAGTGTGTACAAATCTAATATTGTCACCTCATGCTGAGTTTTAAACTAGGTATTTAATAGGAATCTAATATATGAGCTAATCTTCACAGTGAGTCTGGAAATTAGGAATCATTATATTACTACTACGGAAAAGATAAGGAAATTGAATTATAATTAGTTTCTCAAGAACAACAGTTGGCAATTAATAAGACTGAGGATTCAAAGCCTAGGCTCTTTCCACTGAGGGTCTCTTCTCTTCTAAATTCATGTGGCTGTTCCCTTAGCACTGACACTCACACTGATTATGAATGAAATCAACACACAAAATACACGGTAGTGAAAAAGAAGCCAAATCCAGAGAGTAGTGGGAGAAGCACTCCTGCATCCTTCTTAGCCGCCTAGGCACTCTGAAAGCTGGTCCCAGAGAGGAGGGGAAATACATCACCTAGGTGAAGTAAATGAACAGGGCTCGTAAGAATCCACGGCGGTTAGAACTGGAGACACTGCATTTGTCATTCTGTGTACCTCGGCAGGTGTGATGGATGTCAACTTAGGCTTTAGAGAGGAAAAGTGCTGACAGACAAGTGAACCACTTTATTAAGGTGCTATAAAAGGATAAATGAAGCTTGGAAAACTTTGTTTGCCCTAGACTCAGCACTACAGGGAGGCTGGCAAAAGTAAACATCTCCCCAGGGTGGATGAGCCATGACGTGGCCAGTTCCATTTTTCATAGGCCATCTTCCCTTCAGATTTCCTAAAAACTCTAATTTTGATTTTTAAATTTTCTCTAGATTCACAATTTCAAAATACTTGATCTCACTTTGACGTGTCAAAATACTTAGTTGTTTTTATGGTCATTATCTACCTAAAAGTATTAACCCTTTATTAAAATAATAGTAATAACCACCTCTTTCTTACCCCTCAAATGAATGAGAAATTTGTGTTTCTTAAATGGAGTCACTAACGGTATAGACGTTCATTGAGATGTGTAGACTTTGGGTCTTGTTAATTTTGAGTGTGTGACATTTTTTATTCAAAAGTTTAGAAAAAAAAAACCCATAAACCATAATTCCTTCTCCTCAGCCAGGTCCCGTGAAGATCCTTTGGAACTCTAGTTGGGGATGTTATTTTTATTATTTAGATGCTTGGAATTCCTTGATTTGTGTTTTGTTTTGTTTTTATGGTAACATCATCTCATGCATCCCAGGCTGGCCTTGAGCTCTCCAGGGAGTGCTAAGAGCAGAAGCAGACACTGCCCTAACTGTTTGGTGTTAGTTGATGTTCCTCAAAAATTCCTTCTACAAACCCAAGCTCCCCAAACATTATTACATAGATACCTGGGCAAATCTAGAGCACAAAGCAAAAACACAGGAGAACTTTAGGAAGCACACGAACCACAGATTTTTCAGGATAGATGATACTGTGTCCTTTCTGGGAACATTCCACCATTCTTGGCTCCCAGATCAGCCACTATCTTCACTAACAACGATTTTTCTCCTTTAAAATAAGAGAAGTGGCACCCAACGAGAGGAAACTTCAACTGGTTCCACAGAGATGGGTGCACATTTGATGTGGGAGTGTCATATATCAATCTGTTGATTTCATTGGTTAAGCAATAAAGAAACTCCTTGGCCCTGATAGGTTAAAACATAGGTGGGAGGAGTAAACAGAACAGGATGCTGGGAGGAAGAGGAAGTGAGCTCAGACTGGACAGCTCTGCTCTCTGGAGCAGAGACGCCAGGCTCCCCTCTCCCAGGAAGCTCCGACCCAGGATGGACGATGGACGTAGGCTAGAATCTTCCCGGTAAGTGCACCTTGGGGTGCTTACACAGATGATTAGAAATGGGCTAAATTAATATGTGAGAATTAGCCTAGAAAAGGCTAGATAGAAATGGGCCAAGCAGTGTTTAAAAGAATACAGTGTCCGTGTAATTATTTCGTTATTTTGGGGCATAAGCTAGCTGGCGGCCGAGGTGCTGGGGACGCAGCCCCGCCACACTTATTACTACACACATTCAAGTCACATGTAGGAAAATAAGCGAGAGAAAACAAACAACATTTTAAAGGCTGTACAGAATTTCAAGCCGTTGTTATGCAAGAAGGAAGCAAGGTCACCTTTTCTGAGTGGAGGACCCATCCATGGCAGCAAATAGAGAAAGATGGGTTTCAGCTTTGATTTCTGCCTGTGCCTGGAAAAACTGTGCAGTAAAAACAGAAACCATCCAACATTTCATGAGATTTTCCAGAATATGCTTAAAGAACACTTCTGTGAATTTTCTTCAGAGACTTCTAACTTATAATTTGTTTCTCCCCTTAGATAGCTCCCATTTGTTCAACCTAAGAGTTCCATTTGAAACCTCTTCAAATCAGATCTGAAAATGTTCCAAACAATTGTGCACTCCCCAATCAATCCCATTTAAGCATTCCAAGCATTCGACCAATCAATCGGTGTAAACCGACTGTCACTTTTCAGAATAGCAAGGAGATTGCTGAGGTTTGAAGGAGGCTGATAAATGATACTCTTCTCCCTGCCAGAGTATCAGCCAGTTAAAAACTAAAATGGTAGCAAGGAGAGATAAAAATATATCATATAAATTAAAGGTAGTTAGAGGAGATGGTTTGAAAACAAAGATCATCCTAAAACTCCTTTGTTCAGAATCACATCCTTCCATTATTAGCAGTCCTGGACAGTGGCAGCCTTTCTTCACACAACCAAGAGTAAACACACCTCAGAACAAAAAGAAAGAGATCTCATAAATGAAAAGGCAGCAGAGTGCCAAGCACTCCTTATCCTCAAATCCCCGCAAGGGTTAGTCCATGAAATTTCTATCAAAAGTCCATTAACATCTTACCGAGAAATAGAAAAGGAATCCTAAAGTTTGCAAGGAAACACACAAAAATCCCAAATAGAAGGATCTTGAATAAAAGGATATAATCTGGTCATCACAGTGTTTTACTTTGAAATACACTGTAGGACAGTAATTAAAAAGATAGTGCTGGCATAGAAACACGTTACAGATGGTCAAGAATTAAATATTTCCATTATTGCCAACTGATGCTCAGAAAAGAAAATAAAAAATACCCAGTGGAGAAAAGATTTGTCTTCAATAAATGGCATTACAATATTCAGTATTCACATGATAAAGAATGAAACTGAGCCCTTAACTTCCATCATATCCAAACAAGGAAAGACAAAACTTAAATCTAATATCATGTCTGAAAGTGTAAAAATACTAAAAGATAACAAATCCCTTTGAGGGTTTGTTTAGACCATATTGTACTGTGATGTCTGGAGCAGCTCCAAGAAGACAGTACAACAAGTGACTGTCTTAGTTAATGTTTCAATTATTGTGATAAAACATGACCGGAATCAGCTTGGGGAAGAAGGGGTTTATTTCATATTACAACTTTCAAGTCACACTCCATCACTGAGGGAAGCCAGGAGAGAAACTCAAGGCAGAACCTGGAGGCAGTAACTAAGGCGAAGGCCTTAAAGCAGTAGTTCTCAACCTGTGGGATGTGATCCCCACAGAGATAACATATCAAATATCCTACATATCAGATATTTATGGTATGATTCATAACAGTAGCAATATTACAGATATGAAATAGGTTTATGGGGGGTCACCACAGCATGGGAACTGTATTAAATGTATTGATGTCACAGCATTAGGAAGAGTGAGAACACCTGTCCTAGAGGAATGCTGTTGTTTACTGGCTTGCTGTCTCATAGCTTGCTTATTGCTTTCTCAGTCTGCTTTCTTATAGCACCTAGGATCATCAGCCCACAGGTGGTAGCCCCCACAATAAACTAGATGCTCTCACATCAATCAATACAAAATGTACGACAGTTTTGTCCATAGACCAATCTAGTGGGGTAATTTTCTCATTTGAGATTCCTTCTTCCAAAATGACTCTAGCTTGTGTCACATTGACATAAAACTAGCTAGCCAGCAAGACGCTATTAGGAAACTCAATGTGGAGCTTTCTCAAAACAAAATATAAACCGACCACATGACATAGAAACCATATGTTTGAGTAGATAGTCAAATAAAATGAAACAAAATGTCAAAAGATATCTGCACTCATTCATTACAGCATTGTTTTTAATAGCCAATACAGAAGCAGCCAAAGTGAATAGTCAGTTGATGAATGGCTACAGGAAATGACATATAAAATAACATAAGACTCACCTTTAACAGAAAAGCAAGAAATCTTGTCATTTGCAACAGCACTGGTGAATCTGCCAGACATGCCAAGTGAAATTAGGCACAGAAACGTTAAATATTGTTTGATATCATTCACTTGTGGGCTCTTAAAAAGTCAAATTCATTAAAGCAAAATGAAATTGTATTACAAAAAGTTGGCAAATGGGGGATGAGATGTTGGTCAAAAAATACAAAGATTCAATCATATATTATTAATAATACACAGAGAGCCATTGTACAGTATGCATTATACATTTGAAACCTGCTAAAAGGGCAGATCATATATGTTCTCAGCATTAAGAAAAAATAGTTATTGATTGTGGTAATCATTCCCCCAATGCATATTTACATCAGCGCACTCTAATTTACACCACATATACCAATGCACTACATTTTACACCTTAAAATATGTTTAGTTTTTATTTGTCAATCAATACAGAGAAAGAAAGAAAAGAAAGGCAAGCAGAAATCGACAGGAAAAAGCCCACTTGATGGGCTTTACGGGAAGAAAGCTTCACCTGGTAGGAATCTTGCTTCCCCCACCTCCAAGTTGGAGCATTTGTTCTCTGGTGGAAAGAGATTGTGATGGTAAATCTAAATGTTCAGCTTGATGGGATCTGGAAACAGCTAGGAGACCCATCTCTGTGCATCACTGCTAGGGCATTTCCAGAAGTGTTTTACTGTGGGATAAAGAGTTTCACTAGAATTGATGTCACTTCTCAATAGTAGATCAGATTTCAAAACACTCCTTCCGGTGCAAATGCACACATCATTGCAAGTGCGTACATTGCTGCAAGTGCATACATCACTGAAAGTTCATTAATCACTAAAAATGCATGAATCACTGCCAGTGCACACATCACTGCAAGTGCACATGTTAATGTATGTGCATGCATCATTGCAAGTGCATGCATCACTGCTGCTGTCATCATCAGCTGACATCAGACTCCAGCTTCTTCAGCTTTCCAACTATTTCCAACAATAGTGACAATACTCCAGGAATCTTACAGACCTCCAGCTCCAAACCATGACTGCTGAGACATCCATTTTCATGGACTTAGAAGCTATACACCTCTCAGCAGCCTATGCAGCATACACATGGCCATTGTTCTAGCCAGCTCCTATCATGTAAGTCACTCAAATCACATACATGCATACATACATACAGACAGACAGACACACACGCACCAACCCTGAGGGTCTACAGAGATTAATGCCACCATCAAGGACTTGAAAGGTATAGAAGTAGTAGCTCTCACATCTCCCTTTAACTCTCCAATTTGGCCTTTGGGGAATATGGGTGGATTATGGAGTAGCGATTCCAACTGCAGCTGCACTGAATGTGGGTTTCCTTCACTGAGCAGGTTAGGACCTCTTCTGCTGTCTAATATGCAGCTATTTGTCTTCCCAATGATTTTCCCCATATATTTGCATTAGGTGCATCAGAAGCAATTTTCTTCTCTCTGGCAAAGCCATCATTTCACATTAACCATTTTACCTCAAGCCTATATCAATTCCCCAGTCCTGTGTCTAATTTAATTTACAGGCATCTTGGTCACCTGCCTCTCCCACATAGTATCACACTGATCTATTACATTGATGGCATTATGTTGAATCAACCAAGTGTTCCAGAGATAGGAACAACTTTGAACTTGTTAGTAAAAAAAAAAAAAAAAGTATGCACTAAAAGATGGGAGGAAAAAATCTAACCCAATTCAAAGATTTTCTCCCTCATAATTTTGTAGAAGTCTAGTGGTATGGGGCATGCAAATATATTCTTTCTAAAATGGATAGCTGTTGTGCATAGCCTGTCCTACCACCAAAGCAAGAAGCACAATATTTAGTGGGCCTATGTGGAATTTGGAAGAGGCATAGACCTCACTGTGTTATTGTGGTACACATACCAAGTCACTCGCAAAGGTAGTTTAGAATGGGAACTTAGCATGAGAAGGCCCAGGAATCATATCAGGCTGCAAAACAGACTGCTCTAACTCTGAGTGATATGATTCAGAAATATCCAGTGGTATATGCAGTGTCAGTAACATATGGGAATGGTGTGTGGTGTCTTTGTGGGTACCACACAGGTTAATCACCACAGAGGTCTGTGGCATGCCTAGCAAGGTCTTTCCATAATACACAGATAGCCGCTCTGCCTTTTAGAGATAGCTCTTGGCCTGCTACTCAGCATCTGTGAAAACTGACTGCTTGACAAGTTCCCATGTGAGCTGAGCTGCTCTCATCAGGTGGGTTTAATCTGACTAACTAAGCCATAAAGGTGGACATTCACAATAGTCATTTCTCATCAGTTACAAATGGTATAGACACGACTGACCCCAGCAGGTCCCAAAGGCACAAATAAATCACGAGAAGTGCCCCCAATTGCTATGGGTCCTACCCCAGCTAAAATGCCTGCTGTTACCAAGGCTGTACCTACAGCCTCAAAGTGTAATTCTAGTGATTGGCTGATGGAGGTTTGATCTTCAGGGGGCTTGGAAGATTTCTCATGCACCACCTGGAAGTGAATAGCTGCAGCATTCAGTGGCTTTCTGGAAAACCCCTGAAGGACAGCGATGAAAGAAAATCTTTACTGTGGACAGAATAGAATTTTTACATCATAGAAATTTTTTTCTTGAAAGAAAAAAATGGCTATCTGTATGATTGCCTATTGATTCTAAGGCTGTAATAAACAATTTGACTGGATGGTAAAAGATTCGAAAAGCATATTTCTGAAAATTTATAAGAAAGACATTTGGGGAAGAGGCATTTGGACAGATCTCTCCAAATTTAGAAAAGATGTGAAGGCACTTGTGTCTGATGTAAATACAAAATAAAAGATGTCCCTAATACAAGAGGACATCAATGGTCAAATATAAAAGGACAATCCATTCTGTGGATAAAAGTCAATGTCTTCCTCTGGCTATGCCTGTTATTGCCCAATGGGTCCATGAACAAAGTGGTCATAGCGGTAGAGATGGAGGTTACTCATGACTTCAACATCATCAGTCTCCACTCAGTACTGCTAACCTAGCTACTCCAGCTGCTGCCAGTCAAATTAGCCAGCAGCAGAAACCAGTGCTGAGCCTCTGATATGCTACCATCCCCAAAGGTGCTCATCCAAGGCACGATTACATATGGGCTGCATAAACTACTTCCATCATGGAAAAGGAAGTGCTTTGTCCATTTTGGGATACACATTTATTCTGGGTATGAAATTGCCTTTCGTGTGTGTAATGTTTCTGCCATTGGACTTCTGCCCATGGACTTACAGAATGCCTCAAGAGGATAACATCTAACCAAGGAACTTGCTTCATGTCAGAAGTGTAGCAGTAGGCTCGTGCTCACAGGATTCACTCATGTTATCATATTCTCCACCATCCTACAGCAGGTCACTTTATAGAACAATAGAATGACTTTTTAATGACTCAGTTACAGAAAGAACTAAGCAGCACAGCTTTCAGAATCAAGACAAGATTCTCCAGAAGGTTGTGTTTGGTCTGAGTCAGCATCCAGTGTATTACAGTATTTCTGCCACAGCCAATAATCATGAGTCCAGGTATCAAGGGGCTGGAAATAGGAATGATATTACTCTCATTGTTTCCCCTCATGGTCCACTAGGAAAATTCCTGTTTCTACAACCTTATGTTCTGTTGAAATAGAGATCTTGGTTCCTTGAGGAGTGTGCCTCTGCCAAGGGGTACCACAAACATCCCATTTAAGTAGAAGGTAGGACCTGCCTCTGGCCATTTGTGGTTCCTGCTTTCCCTTAGTCATTGAGCTAAACAGAGTTTCAGTGTGAGCAGGGTTGATAGATCTGAATAACCAGAGGGAATCTGGACTATTACAAAGATCATCTGAAATGCAGGAGAGCCTTCAGATTTGGTATCTCTAGGTGTTATTACATCCCAGGATTAAAGTCAATGGGAAATACAACCCAATCCTTGCAGGATGAAACAGCCCAGACCCTTCAGGAATAAACATGTGAATCACCTCTTTGGGTAAAGAACCAAGAAAAGCTGCTTTGTGTAGCAGCAGCTCTTTTACACAGCTCTTTCTCACACTCTTTCACACACACATACTTCTCTATCAATCATTCATTCTTTACTCCCTCACTCTCACTCCCTCATTCTCTCATGCTTCTTCCTCTTCATCTCTTGCACTTCTCTCTCCCACAGCAGCCTTCCTCTCTCCTGCCTCTGACTCTTCTTTCTCTGCTCTGCCTCTCTGTTCTGTTGTCTCCTCTCCTTTGCTCTCTACCTCCCCACATCTCTGCCCTCTGCTGCCTCTGCCTTCTTGCTCTCTGCCTTGCTGCCTTCTCCTCTCCACTGTCTCTCCTCTCACAGCCAATTATAGGTTGTTTTACAGGGTTCTACCCAAACTCAAAACCTAAGTTATGTAGTTTATCTCGGGCTAGGAATGTCACAATGACCCATGCACGTAGTTCCAAGCTGACGAGGGTACTCACACAGAAAATGATATTGGAAATCAAGACTTAACAATAGCAATTAGTTAGCTGGACCTTGATAAGTAAGGAGTATGTGTAGACTAATGTTGCTTTGAACTCTGGCCTTGTATCAGTAAACAACATGGGAAAACCCCTTGAGTGTGTGTCTCTAGGGGTAACCAAGCTGCTTTGAAACTGCTGAGGTCTTGGCTAAATGTACAGAAGACTGTCTTTGTAGCTGAGAATTCTCCTAAGTCAGTCTGAGTTATGAAAAAGAGCCTAGTACTATTTCTGATCATCAATATTATATAACAATCATCCTCTGGATCATCCACAGTTCTGTGTGTGCCCAACAGATGGAATATATACATGAGATAACATACAAGCACTAAGAATACACCCACAGCTCTTATTAGGAAAGAGATGAAGTGACTCATGAGAGAAATTGCAAACAGGGGCAACTGGTTTCATAGTCGGTGACCCCATGGCCTTTACAGGTGAGGCTCCCCACCAGGGAATCATGCGTCTGATGGGTCAACCTACAGAGCGGTAATTGTCACCTGCTGTACACCTCCACAGTGGCTCTCTACAGGCAGATAGAATAAAAAGTGTGCTCCACGTTGAAATCTGACTGAGAACCAAATGCAAAGCCCCTCCGCCGGAGGACATTTAACTTAGCAGGGAGGTTAGTGAAGAATAATTAATTGCATTATCATTTGCAAAAGGACAAGAGCTAGAATGGAGGAATTCTTGGCAGCATTTCAATAAAAGACAAATGGATAATAGCTGTCTCGAGCCTGCTTCCTATAGAGGAGCACAGCCAATTCCGTCCTTGTGTATTTAACAAAAGGATTCCTTAGCCTTGAACTTTGGATTCAGTGGGGGCTTCCTTGTAACTTTCAAATCACCATTGTTATAAGTTATCCTTTAATCTTAAACTTTCTGTTATTTTACTTGGAGAAAAATAATCAAAACAATGGCCTACAATGGGCACATCCAGATTTCATAAGTATAAAGAATCTGACAAAAATACATAAGTCTAAAGAGTCTGACAAAAAAACTGTAAGTGAGCAATTATACAAAGTATCTTGAAAGCCTATTGCACTTCCTGATTCATGCAAATGATGCAGAAATGGTTTAATTAGGCACACCCAAAGATTAACACAATGTGGGTCCTCTGCTTGAGATAGAAATGCAAAATAAATGGTCACCTTCTGTAGCAATGCTCACAATTACCATATATAAGAAGACTGAGTAAAATGTATGGACCCTCTGCTGGGATTTCACTGAGGCAAAGTCATGAGATTATCCAGATGAGTTTTTTTTCTAGGTTCTGGGGAAAATACAGTTGCAGACTTCACATTATTATTATTTTTCCAGAATTCTTGGAGGACTGAATTCCCTGTTCCCTGGCTTATTATCACAAGAGCTGCTCTCAGCCCGCAGAGGCTTCTCATATCCCTGCTGCGTGGCTCCCTACACCCTGCACCCAGGAGCATGTGCTATAGTTTCTCACAATTCAAACGTGACTTCCCTCTCCCTTACTGGTAGATGCAGATTTTAAAGGCTTGTGGTATTAGATTAGGCCCACCCAGGCAATTTCCCTTTCTGGAAGTCAAATGTTCCATATTCTAAAAAAACATGAGAGTAACATTCATAATTTCCAAAGCCCAGAAATAATACAGAACCCCAAAGTATGAAGGTGCTAGGAACTGACTCAGATTTTTGCCAGTCATGGATGCTAAAATCAAAACCTTCATGGAAAAATAAAACTGAAGACCTATAGCCTTCAACAAAACTAAGTGCTGGGCTGGAGAGATGGCTCAGAGAACTCAACTTCAATTCCCTACATCTACATGGTAACTCACAGCCATCTGTAACTCCATTTCCAGGGAGGGTATCTGATGCCATATTCTGGCTTCCACAAGACTCAAGAATACATGTGGTGCATATATATACATTCAGGCAAACATCGACACATATAAAATTTTAAAATAAAACTTAAAAATGAATGTAAAATATTCTTTATGTATTAAACAAAATTCAGCAATATAAAAATATTACATGAAGTAATAAAATTAAAAAACAAATAATACATTTCAGAAATACGTAACTATTTTTTTTTAATTTTTTATTTTATTTGCATGGGTGTTTTGTTCCTGGACAAGGGGCCTACCCTGGAATGTGGCTGATATACCCAGTGACATTCACAGAGACTGTAAGAGGATGAAGAAGACCCGCACAGGTTCATATCAGACAAAAACCTCAGTGCGTAGAAAGGGAAGAGGAGACGCGCTGGCAGACGGAGCTGGGAGGCGCACGCGCCGGCAGACGGAGCTGGGAGGCGCACGCGCCGGCAGACGGAGCTGGGAGGCGCACGCGCCGGCAGACGGAGCTGGGAGGCGCAGGCGCCGGCAGACGGAGCTGGGAGGCGCAGGCAGGCAACGACAGCTGCCGCCAAGACTGGAGGGGACCAGCGCGGCGGCAGAGGTCGCAGGCGGCAGGGACCAGCGCGCAACACCGAGAGCAGATCACCCCACTACAATTAAATCAAAGAGGTAGGCCTTTGGTTGGCAAGGGCCCTGGCAAACGGGGAGCCGGGACCGGTTCCGGAAAACCCTTCTTAGGGGTGAGAGGGTTCTTGGCCCCCAGCAGGAGCCAGGAAACAGAGCGAGGGCAATTAGTAAGAGAAGCCTCTGGCCAGTAGAGAAACCGGATCTGATTTTAAAAGACCAATTAGATAGCATTGAAAGGAGGAGATGGGCAGGCGCCAAGGCAGAACATCACCCATTAATCAGAAAAACAACATGAAAACACCAGATCCCAAAGATCTTACAACAGAAAGATTTGAACACCCTAACACAGAAGAAGTGGAAAAAATTGACTTTATGAAAGCAATAGAATCCCTTAAAAAATATGTAATAAACACCCTTATAGAAATGGATGAGAAGAATAACAAAAAGTTCGAAGAATTAAGTAAATATGTACATGAGACCCTGGGAAACCAAGAAAAAACGATCAAACAGGTAATGGAAACAGTGCAAGAATTGAAAACTGAAAGGGAAGCAAGGAAGAGAACACAAAGGGAAGAACAGCTGGATATGGAAAATCTAGGCCAACGAGCAGAGTCTACAGAAACAAGCATAATCAATAGACTACAAGAGATAGAAGAAAGAATCTCAGATGCTGAGGACACCATAGAGAAAATAAATGCACTGATCAAAGAAAACAGCAAAGCCAACAAATTCTCATCACAAAACATTCAAGAAATATGGGACACAATAAAAAGACCAAACCTAAGAATTATAGGAATAGAAGAAGGAGAAGAATCACAGCTCGAAGGCCCAGAAAATATTTTTAACAAAATTATGGAAGAAAACTTTCCCAACATAAAGAAAGTTATCCCCTTGAATATTCAAGAAGCATACAGAACACCAAACAGACTGGATCAAAGAAAAACTTCCCCTCGCCATATAATAATCAAAACACAAAATAGACAGGTTAAAGAAAGAATATTAAGAGCTGCAAAGGAAAAAGGCCAAGTAACCTATAAAGGTAAACCGATCAGAATTACACCTGACTTCTCTATGGAAACCATGAAAGCCAGAAGGTCCTGGATAGAGGTACTTCAAAAGCTAAGAGACCATGGATGCAAACCCAAACTTCTGTACCCTGCCAAGCTAGTGTTCACTATCAATGGAGAAAACAAGACATTCCAGGATAAGAACAAATTTAAACAATACGTAGCCACAAATCCAGCTCTACAGAAAGTAATAGAAGGAAAATCGCAACCCAAGGAATCCAACAATGCCAACACTGACTACAATAACTCAGGCATCTAGTGAACCTTCACCAGCACAACTCAAAGAAGGGACACACACACAAACTCTACTACCAAAAAAACAATAAGAATAACCGGAGTAAACAACAATTGGTCATTAATATCACTTAATATTAATGGTCTCAATTCACCTATAAAAAGGCACAGGCTAAGAGATTGGATACGAAAACAGGATCCAACATTCTGCTGTTTGCAAGAAACACATCTCAACCACAAAGACAGGCATCTACTCAGAGTAAAAGGTTGGGAAAAGGTCTTTCAAGCAAATGGTCCTAAGAAAAAAGCAGGTGTGGCCGTACTAATTTCCAACAAAACGGACTTCAAACTAAAATCAATCAGAAGAGATCGAGAAGGACACTTTATACTCATAACAGGAACAATTCATCAGGATGACATCTCAATTCTGAATATCTATGCCCCTAATATAAAAGCACCCACTTATATAAAAGAAATATTACTAGAACTCAAGGCAGACATCAAACCACACACACTAATAGTAGGAGACTTCAACACACCTCTCTCTCCAATGGACAGGTCAATCAGACAGAAACCTAATAGAGAATTAAGAGAATTACTGGAGGTAATGAAACAAATGGACTTAACAGACATCTATAGAACACTCCACCCAAATAGGAAAGAATATACCTTCTTCTCTGCAGCTCATGGAACCTTCTCAAAAATTGACCATATACTCGGAAACAAAGGAAGCCTCCACAGATACAAAAGAATATCAGTGTCCACCTGTGTCTTATCAGATCACCACGGATTAAAGTTAGAAGGCAACAACAATGCTGCCCCCAGAAAGCCGACAAACTCATGGAAACTGAACAATCAACTACTGAACCACACCTGGGTGAAGGAAGAAATTAAGAAGGAAATTAAAGTCTTCCTTGAATTTAATGAAAATAAAGAGACAACATACTCAAACCTATGGGACACGATGAAAGCAGTGCTAAGAGGAAAGTTCATAGCACTAAGTGCCCACTTAAAGAAAACGGAGAAAGCATACATTGGGGACTTAACAGCACACCTGAAAGCTTTAGAAAAAAAAGAAGCAGATGTGCCCAGAAGGAGTAGAAGACTGGAAATAATCAAACTGAGGGCAGAAATCAACAAAATAGAAACACAGAAAACAGTCCAAAGAATCAATGAAACAAAAAGTTGGTTCTTGGAGAAAATCAACAAGATAGACAAACCCCTATCCAAACTAATTAAACAACAGAGGGAGAACACGCAAATAAATAAGATCAGAAATGAAAAGGGGGACATAACCACAGACACAGAGGAAATTCAGAGAATCATTAGATCTTACTACAGGAGCCTGTATGCCACAAAACTGGAAAATACAAAAGAAATGGACATCTTTTTAGATAAGTACCATATACCAAAGCTAAACCAAGACCAGGTGAAAGATCTAAATAGACCTGTTAGTCGCGAAGAACTTGAAGCAGTTATCAAAAATCTGCCCTCTAAAAAAAGCCCAGGACCAGATGGTTTCAATGCAGAATTCTACCAGAACTTCCAAGAAGAGCTAATACCTATTCTCCTTAATGTATTTCACAGTATAGAAACAGAAAAGTCATTGCCAAATTCCTTTTATGAAGCTACAGTTACCCTGATACCAAAACCACACAAAGACCCAACCAAGAAAGAGAACTACAGGCCTATCTCACTCATGAATATCGACGCAAAAATTCTTAATAAAATACTGGCAAACCGAATTCAAGAACACATTAGAAAAATTATCCATTATGATCAAGTAGGCTTCATCCCAGAGATGCAGGGCTGGTTCAACATACGCAAATCTATCAATGTAATCCACCATATAAATAAAATGAAAGAAAAAAACCATATGATCATTTCATTAGATGCTGAAAAAGCATTCGACAAAATCCAACACCCCTTTATGATAAAGGTATTGGAGAGACTAGGGATACAAGGGTCATACCTAAATATAATAAAAGCTATTTACAGCAAACCGACAGCTAACATTAAATTAAACGGAGAAAAACTCAAAGCCATCCCACTAAAATCAGGAACAAGACAAGGATGTCCACTCTCTCCATACCTCTTCAATATAGTGCTTGAAGTTCTAGCAATAGCAATAAGACAACATAAGGGGATCAAAGGGATTCGTATTGGAAAGGAAGAAGTTAAGCTTTCGTTATTTGCAGATGATATGATAGTATACATAAGCGACCCCAAAAACTCTACCAAAGAACTCCTACAGCTGATAAACACCTTCAGTAATGTGGCAGGATACAAGATCAACTCGAAAAAATCAGTTGCCTTCCTATACAGTAAGGATAAGGAAACAGAGAGGGAAATCAGAGAAGCATCACCTTTCATGATAGCCACAAAGAGCATAAAATATCTTGGGGTAACCCTGACCAAGGAAGTGAAAGATCTATATGACAAGAACTTTAAGACTTTGAAGAACGAAATAGAAGAAGACACCAGAAAATGGAAGGATCTCCCTTGCTCTTGGATTGGGAGGATCAACATAGTAAAAATGGCAATTCTTCCAAAAGCAATATATAGATTCAATGCAATCCCCATCAAAATCCCATCAAAATTCTTCACAGATCTGGAGAAGACAATAATCAACTTTATATGGAAAAATAAAAAACCCAGGATAGCCAAAACAATCTTATACAATAAAGGAACGTCTGGAGGCATTACCATCCCTGACTTCAAACTCTATTACAGAGCTACAGTATTAAAAACAGCTTGGTATTGGCATAAAAACAGAGAAGTCGACCAATGGAACCGTATAGAAGACCCTGACTTTAATCCACAAACCTATGAGCACCTGATTTTCGATAAAGGAGCTAAAACTATACAATGGAAAAAAGAGAGCATCTTCAACAAATTGTGCTGGCAAAACTGGATTTCAATCTGTACAAAAATGAAAATAGATCCATGTCTGTCACCATGCACAAAACTCAAGTCCAAGTGGATTAAAGACCTCAATATCAGTCTGAACACACTGAACCTGATAGGAGAGAAAGTGGGAACTACACTACAACAAGTGGGCACAGGAGACCGCTTCCTACGTATAACATCAGCAGCACAGACAGTAAGGGCCTCATTGAATAAATGGGACCTCATGAGACTGAGAAGCTTCTGTAAAGCAAAGGACACTGTCGCTAAGACAGAAAGGCAACCCACTGACTGGGAGAAGATCTTCACCAACCCCGCAACTGACAAAGGTCTGATCTCCAAAATATATAAAGAACTTAAGAAACTAGACTGTAAAAGGCTAATCAACCCAATTATAAAATGGGGCACTGAGCTGAACAGAGATCTCTCAACAGAAGAAGTTCAAATGGCCAAAAGACACCTAAGGTCATGCTCAACTTCCTTAGCGATCAGGGAAATGCAAATCAAGACAACTTTAAGATACCATCTTACACCTGTCAGAATGGCTAAAATCAAAAACACCAATGATAGCCTATGCTGGAGAGGTTGTGGAGAAAGGGGTACACTTATCCATTGCTGGTGGGAATGCAAACTTGTACAACCACTCTGGAAAGCAGTGTGGCGGTTTCTCAGAAAATTTGGGATCAACCTACCCATGGACCCAGCAATACCACTCTTGGGAATATACCCAAGAGAGGCCTTATCATGCAACAAAAATATATGCTCTACTATGTTCATAGCAGCATTGTTTGTAATAGCCAGAACCTGGAAACAACCTAGATGCCCCTCAATTGAAGAATGGATGAAGAAAGTATGGAATATATACATATTAGAGTACTACTCAGCAGTAAAAAACAAGGACTTCTTGAAGTTTGCAGGCAAATGGATGGAAATAGAAAACACTATCCTGAGTGAGGTAAGCCAGACCCAAAAAGA
Organism: Alexandromys fortis; assembly: GCF_014885135.2. Lineage (NCBI taxonomy): Eukaryota > Metazoa > Chordata > Mammalia > Rodentia > Cricetidae > Alexandromys > Alexandromys fortis. Next base: position 245,036 of record NW_026068069.1, on the reverse strand, counting down.
GGAACATGGGATGTACTCACTCATATTTGGTTTCTAGCCATAAATAAAGGACATTGAGCCTATAATTCGGGTTCTTAGAGAAGCTAAATAAGAAGGAGAACCCAAAGAAAAACATATAGGCATCCTCCTGAATATTAACCTTCATCAGGCGATGAAAGGAGACAGAGACAGAGACCCACATTGGAGCACCGGACTGAAATCTCAAGGTCCAAATCAGGAGCAGAAGGAGAGCGAACATGAGCAAGGAACTCAGGACCGCAAGGGGGGCACCCACACACTGAGACAATGGAGATGCTCTATCGGGAACTCACCAAGGCCAGCTGACCTGGGTCTGAAAAAGCCTGGGTTAAAACCGGTCTCACTGAACATAGTGGACAATGAGGACTACTGAGACATCAAGAACAATGGCAATGGGTCTTTGATCCTACTGCACATATCGGCTTTGTGGGAGCCTAGGCAGTTTGGATGCTCACCTTACGAGACCTGGACGGAGGAGGGTTTTCCTCGGACTTCCCACGGGACGGAGAGCCCTGATTGCTCTTTGGGCTGACGAGGGAGGGGGAATGGATTGGGGGAGGGGGAGGGAAAGGGGAGGCGGAGGTGGGGAAGAGACTGAAATATTTAAGAAAGAAAGAAAGAAAGAAAGAAAGAAAGAAAGAAAGAAAGAAAGAAAGAAAGAAAAGAAAGGGAAGAGGATGGAAAGTTACAATCGACACCGGCTAAGAAAGGGAAAACAGAAATCCTTTTCTTGGTGGCAAGGGTGACACCTTGCCATGTCAATCTCTAAAGCATACCTTGAAATATACGAAGTTGCCTTACTGGAATATGTATATGATGTGATTACTTAATACAATGGGTAATTACTCAATGCAAAAAAACTGTCATAGAAAGTAATTTAACCATCTTTCTCTGCACCATTAATGGACTTTTACATGTACTTCTCAACTTTTCCTTTTGAACTCATGGATATGGCACAAAGGCTCTTCAAACAAAACAGCATAACAAAATAAACAAGATAAAAACTGCTTCATGAACTACTGAGCTCTTACAGTGCCCTGACTACTTGACAGTGTTTCCCTGCTTTATCACAATTTATTCTCTCCTAATGCTATATGGATACAATGAACAGGGCAAGCTACAGAAGGTGTTGTTTGTTTGGGGCTTTTTTTTAACTGTGTTGCAGGGTTAGGAAGGAAAGAAGTCAAGCATGTGGCTGTTCTGTACAGTTCCAAAGCCCGCCCAGAAGTCCTGACTAACCCCTTCCTGCCTAGTTATTGGCCATTCAGCTCTTTATTAAGTTAATCACAGTGATACATCTTCACACAGTGTAAAAGAATATTCCACAACATCTAGGTTTATGTAGCACCAAAAAGGGAAGTAAGACAAAGATTAGTGATTAATATTCTAGATGTTTATTATGTATTAGATATTTAGCAATGACAGAAGGATAGAATACCCAAAAACCCATGTTGTTGCTCTGAAACTCATTTTTCCACATTCATTTGCTGTACTAATTCCCTAACACTTGCCAGTGGTTTGGGCAGGCCTTAGCTTGTACTTGTCCTGTTAGGACTAGTATCGGATCTCAGGCAAGTTGTTGGTAGTATGAGTTTGCTCATTCGGAAAGTGTGGAGAGCAGTAATGATGGTTTCCTATGGCTCAAAAGACTTAATTAAATTATTAAATTTTGTGATTACTGGTACCAACACTAATAAAAGCAATCTCATCTCGCCACCATACTAGCTATGCAAGAACACTGGTCTAAGGGAGTGTCTCTGTTTAACACTTACCTGCCAAGTTGGGTTTTTAATCTGATTTCAGTGAACATTGAGGTACCACTGCTCCATTATTGAGACACAAGTGTACACATTTCACAATTAATGAACACAATGTCAGGCCAGTCTGTTGTTTTTCGGTTCACTGTGATGTCCTGGCAACGAGTGTTATTCCAAGCCCTGGTTCATCTCCATGTGCTGGCACAGAAAGAGCTACAATGATGTGTTCTCGGCTTCCACCGTGGGAATATCCTTGTCACAAACAAGACTATAGTTTACAGCCTACACAGGCACTTGTGCAACTGATGCCACCACAGGCCCTGCTGTTTCAGAGCTGTGGGGAGCCAAGGAGAGCCGAGTCACTACCTCCATTTCTCCACTGCCCAGTGACAGAGAGTTGCTATAAACTTGGCTCGATTTCCCCCACTCCTCAGATACTGTAGGGTATATCCAGCCCTTCTGCTCCCAAATAGAGTCTGCTCCTGCTCTTGATAATTAATCTAATTTCTTAAAAAAAAAAAAAAAAAACTTTGTGTGGATTTTTCTACAGGTTGCTCAGTGTGAAATTTCTTTTTCAGCCTTGACATTTGGAGTGGATGTGAACAAATTTTTGTCTCCCTTCAGGAGCGAAGGGTATGTACTAGGAAGTGGGGGAAGGCACCAATGCTATTTACCAGTTTCTTAAAAATATTTCTTGAAATATTTTATATTTATAATATATTTCTTTTAATTTTCATTAATTTTATATCAGCACTTCTCAAACTTTTTGTAGAAAATGGCCTGCTTTAAGATAAAATTTCCAGGTAGCTGGCGCAGCGGCCGGGACCGGCGGGTACTGACACAGTGGCAGACAAC